>NW_010967707.1:4894195-4937555 GCF_000463585.1 Tarenaya hassleriana | reverse complement strand
CTCCCCCCACCTCTTGATTTCACCCTCTCTCTCTCTAAAACACAAATCTCTCCTTTCTCTCTCTAGAATTGCTCTCTTTCCCCCTCTGTTCCTTTCAAAGGTAATCACCCCTTCCATGCCTTTCTGTTTACAGGTTTCGTTCACGCACATCTCGCTGTTTTCAAGTTTCTTTTGTGCACGCCTTGTTGCTTTTCTCCCACGTAGGGTTTACCATTCTCAGACTCGGTGTTTTGTTAGTTCAAATTACAAATTATTCCGAAAATTTTGAAATTATTTTCTAACCAGAGATGTATGGACCGACCATTTCCGACTTGCCCTTTTTATGGTTATTTTTTTGTTAATGATTCAGCAAACCATATAGTATATATTTTCACCATTCACTTCTATATAATACATTTATCACAAACATGATCCGCATAGACATATGACCCATGACACGTATTCCGCTGAACCGGATCGAACAAAACAATTTCAACTTACCTCCAGCTTCGGTTCATCCGGTTATTTCCGGTCAAGTCAAATACTGGTCAAGATCGGTTCATCTCGATCTTCCCTTGACTGGTTTATCTTTGAAATCTATTTATCTTCACCCATAAATTCTGATTATTTTCTATTATAAAAATTCTAATTTTCGCTCAGTCTAAATCATTTTAAACTTTTTTTTCTAAATTATTCTAGATGTTAAGAAATATCGGAAATAATCTATATGTCATTTAGGGATGTCAATTTGGACCTGAGGTCTAATCCGGTCCGAAAAATAGCGAGTTTCAAGTCTGATTTTTTTTATCTGAAAAAAAAAATCGGACTTTCGTATGGGGCTCGAATCGGGCCTTGGGTCCGAATCGGTTCTGCCCGAAAACCCAATATTTTTTTAAAAAAATTCTTATTTAAAAAAAATACAAAGGATTTTGATCGGGGCCAGTCTGGTCCGACCCAATGCGAATCCAAAATCTATAGGGTGGGACTTTAGATTTGGTTATATAGATTCGAAAAAAATCAGATCGGTCTGAACCAGGGGCGGACATACGTGTATTGGAGTGGGGTCCTATGCCCCCACCCACCTAATTAAAATTATACAATTTACTTATAGACTTTATAAAATTATAACCAAAGTTAAAAAAATGCCCCCATCTGATTTTTGTAGTTGCCCCCACCCTTACTCCTCTCCCCGTTCTTTTATTTATTTTTTTCTAAAAAAATTGTTTTTCTTTTTTCTTTTTAGGTTATGCGGTTACCATTTTTTTATTCTTTATTTTCTATATATTTTTTTAAATTTTTTTCCCTCTTTTTCTAACAAAATATAGACAAACACAAAAAATAAAATAATAATATTAAAGATATTTCAATATTATGATTATATTTTAATCATTTTTATTTTTTATCTTTTCATATGTTTCTAAATTTAATTGGTGAAATCTAAAAAAAATAATTATAACAATAAAGAGATATCGGATGAGATTCACTTTTAAATAAAATGTATTTTTTTGTAGAAAAACGATATTGGAATTATCAATATAAAAAAGATTACGTGGATTAAAAAAGATTAAAAAAAAAGTTTAAACAATTTGCATTATTACCCGTTATATTTTTTTATATTACTATAGATTTATAACTTCAGGAACTTAGTGATCGATTTTTGACGAGTTAAATTCAAAACTTTTCATTTGCATGACAGTATAGAGTTTTGTTAATTTATTTTGCTAGTTTAACATGTCAAATTTAGTGAAATTGTGTGAATTGTGTGAATTTTATCGTGATAATTTCAGTTATTTAAAACAAATGTATATTGGATGTGAACTTAATATCTATACCGACAATTTGATAGAAGATGATAAGTTTTTTAATTTGATTAATCTTGAATATCATAATAGACAATTTAATTAATTATCTAATTTGTTTCACCAAAAAATATAAGTTTTAAATAGTTATACATAAAACTATTATGGATAAATTTTAAAAAATAAAAAATATAGAATTTGGTAAATATTTTATGATGATATATTTTTATTAATTTTTTATATTTTTATATATATAATAATTTTTGTCCCAGTTCAAAAAGTTTCTAGATCCGCCACTGGTCTGAACTCGAGTTAAAAATCCTCGGACCGAGTGCGGCCCGATCCGATTGACACCCTAATGTCATTCATAGCATTACTGTTATATCGGTTTTACATAATTATACGAGTACTGTCAGCTCGTATAAACCTATGGATGTGAGCGCACACATGTGTGTATATACACACACACGAGAGAGGTAGTGGCTCGTAGTTTGCCCCGTAATAGAATCTTATCCTAATTTCCTTGGGACACAAGCAACTATGTCCGTCCATTACACCGTATCTCTGTTTGTTTTTTTTTTCAAATTTTCCTTTTTAATATAAGTGGCAATCGAATCGAAAAAGCTCCTCCGAACATTACCAGCCGTGGAAGTTTCTGAGATTCGCAACAAATTAAAACTCGATTCCAAACCTATCTCAGAAAACAATAACATTTTCACATTGATGTTCTGAGTTAAACTTCCGATCTAAACTACAACCTTTTTAGTTTCAGTTATGGAGTTTGAGAGCCGGTACGGGTCGAAGTACGACTGTCTCTTGTTCGGTAAGTTCGATCTTTACGTACACTTGGACTGTAAAATTAGATTGTCATGCATGGCTAATGAAAACGTTCTCGATTACATACGATGATTCTATCACTGTTTCATTGAAATTACGCAGATTTGGACGATACCCTTTATCCGCTCAGCGCCGGCATCGCTAGGGAATGTGGAAAGAACATCAAAGGTAAAAGTATTGGAGTCCCAATCTCGAGATTCATGAGATCGGTATTACATCGTATGATTTCTAAAGTGGGATTTTGGATTTATAGATTATATGATCGAGAAACTGGGGATACGAGAAGACAAAGTCGTGGAGTTGTCTAATTTGCTGTACAAGAACTATGGAACTACCATGGCCGGTCTTAGGGTATGTGATCAAATCAACAAAGTCCTGAAATTACGGTCGGATTAATGTTTATGACATCAAGATTGTATGTAATCTTGGCAACTTATTTTTCTCTCTGTAGGCGATCGGGTATGATTTAGATTACGACGACTACCACAGGTAAAAACGGGTTTAACGTATTTCATGGTTACACAATTTCATATAAATTTGACCTAATTGGGTATTCTGAAATCGTCACAGCTTCGTTCATGGAAGACTTCCCTATGAGAACATAAAGCCCGACCCAGTCCTACGCAGTCTCTTACTCGGCCTCCCTCTACGCAAACTCGTACGTATATACACATTAACCACCGTATATTACATGATATATATATATATATATATATATATATATTTGCTATTAACTCTTAACATTTTCGTGGAATCAGATATTTACCAACGCGGATAGAGCCCACGCGGTTCGAGCTCTGACCAGACTCGGTTTAGAAGATTGTTTCGAAGGAATCATATGTTTCGAGACCCTCAACTCGTCCCACAAGAACGTGGCATCCGACGATGAGGATGATATCGAGTTCATCGGACGGTCAGAATCCGCCGAAAACGTCCCGGAGATTTTCGACATTGTAGGATACTTTTCCCGGTCTGAACCGGTTATTTCACTGCCCAAAACCCCAATTGTCTGCAAACCATCTGAAGCTGCTATCGAAAAGGCTCTCAAGATCACCAACGTCGATCCTCATAGAACGGTAGAATCAAATCTTTCTCAAGTTTTTTTTTTTTGCTTTTTCGAAACGTGAAAAATGAATCTTGATCCATTTTTCTCCTCGCAGTTGTTCTTTGAGGACAGTGTCCGAAACATACAAGCTGGAAAACGCGTTGGTCTTAAAACGGTTCTGGTATATTTTTCACCTGTGTCTTTTGGTTTCCGGTTCGGTTTTGGTAAATCAAACCGAGATCTAAACCGGCTCCTCGAGTATCGGTTTGGTAATGAATCCAAGTTTGTGTGTTGTTTTAGGTTGGTACTTCGCAGAGGGTCAAAGGGGCAGATTATGCATTGGAGAGCATACACAACATGAAAGAAGCGTTGCCGGAGCTTTGGGATTCCGACATGAAGTCGCCGGAGATTGGATATTCCGGCAAGGTCGCCGTCGAGGCATCCGTTAGTGCTTAGGATTCCTACCGAGTCGTTTTCGTAACGTAAATTTCTTATCGTATAGAATCATATCGTATAGAAGAGTGGGGTATGGTCCAATGTTACAAATTTATAGAAATGACAAGTCTACAGCATGACATGTCGTGCCAAAAAGGAATATTACATGACAACATGTGATGTTGGTTCTATTTTTTTTTTTTTTTTGTAAATTTGCTTGAAATTTCTATTACGATTTTACATTAAATATATATTAATGTAAATATCAATTACTGAATTATATGGACAAAAATTGTGGGAGCATCTCCATTGTATGATTTTTGTTGGGTTTATTATATATTTTTTTTCTAGTAATACCCATATGACAGTTCATCCACAGCTGTTTGCCAAACTATTGCATTACTAAATTCATTAATATTGAACTATAACAAATGGGGACATTGTTCATAATTGTAAAGCATTTTTCCTTATACGAAATAAATATCAATTATATATGAAAAAACAGTAATTCTCTGCAATAGTTACGATTCATATATTTTTCTTCCAAATTTGTTAAAATCTATGTGATTTCTCTCCTAAATATTAATAGAAAAATTGGATAATTTTTTAAAGGAAAGGGACAATTGGATAAATTTAAAATAAAAAAATATGATTATTAAACTATATATATATAAAGATGAATTCAATTTAAAAAATATGTCGGTTTTTTTGTTTGATTTCTATAGTACGGATATTCTTCTCACATTAACCACGAACAAATCTTCCACGCAAATCTCATGTCGTTTTGAGGTAGACGAGACGCATAAAAACGACACGTAGTCTTCAAGAATTTAATGTCAATTAACAATTTCGGCCCACTTTAAAATATGATTCTGGGCTCAATTAGAACAGTTTTAGGCCCAGAAAAGGGGTGAACGGACAACGTATCGACATGTGTCAACTCATGATTGGTTTTCGTCTTTACAGTGTTTTCCCTTTTCCTCTTTTAGCTGATTCTGTAACTTTGATGGATATCCAAATCGATTTTGTACCCGTTTTCAAATCAATTTCACATAATCGTAACATTATTGGAATTGCATATTTTCAAATTTATCGATAACCAGAATTTCATTACAAAAGTTTAATTTGAAACACAAATACTCCCTTAATAATTTTGGTAAGTCAGTCGGTTATTTTTTTTTTATTCACCGTCTATATTATAACCGATATCTCTTATATAGTTATAAAAAAAAATTAAATTAATTGGGGTTCGAGCAGATCTATTAAATATTTCCAAAATGAAAACACACCTATAAGTGCTATAAGTGTTATGTCCTTTCACGTCGGATGTACGCATGGGCGGATCCAGCTCTTTAGCAGTGGGGTCACAGGCCCCCACCCTTTTTTTTAAAACAAAATATTTTCTTTACAAAATTTATAAAATTTTACACAAATTATTATATGCCCCCATAAAATAATTAAAATTACTATTATGAAATTAACTTTGCCCCCAATCATAAATCTTTCTGAGTCCGCTACTGGATGTACGTACACTTTGAACTTTTGATACATTTCCATCATACATATGTTCACGTGCTATACAATTAACGATGATCATTAATTAAGCTAATTATAATCAAAGAGAAATCAATTAATGGAAATATATAATTTATTTGCTTGAATAAAGGAAATGGCAAGTTGTCCCCCGAAAGTCAAAATCGTACAGAATATGGCTCCGAAAGTCAAAATGTGAAATGTGTACACTCATTCATTACAGAATATTTTCATGTTACTATGTTCCTCGTTGCATGTTATCCAACGTACGCGTCACCGACCAACCGTATATAACCAACCATGCACGTACCTATACTTTGCTTGTAACCCCATTCTATTAGATTCATCGTGCTTATTTACTTGAAATATATAATTATTAATCTCATGATCATCTATAATGTGTTTAGCAATTAAATGTGATATACATTAATATATATTGCCGTTTCATGATCCACTATATATATATCAAATGTGAATGTTGTAAAAAAAGTATTAAATAAACGAATTTTAGTGAGAGGGTATTTGACTATTTAGGACTATTGGAGACACTAATGCTCGTGTCTGGGTGGTACGGAAGTGATATCGTTCCTCTTGCTTATTCTAAACGTACCAAACAATAATTAATGCACATGCATTATTATTTTTTTCTAACTAAGCTTCTCTTTAATAATCACGAAATCATGATTAATTCCATTATTTAAACCCCATTTATTTATTAATTAATTAAACCAAATTGTCGCCTTATAGCGTAAATGATTAGCTTCTGTGAACGTTCTTGGACCCCGAATACCTTGTATTCCTCCTCTCTTTTTATACTAATACGAAAAAAAAACTTCTGGAATAATTATATATTGCTCGAAAAATAAATTAAAAAAATATCATAGATTTTATTCAAACAAATAACAACTGTAATTTAGAAGTCTAGTGAATATTCTTATAACATAAAAAGGAATTAAATTGGTGAAATATTAACTACTTATATATTTCAAAAGGACCTAATTTAAAAAGTGATTTTATACAAGGGTACGAGTCAATCGGTATATATATATATATATGGATTAAATAAAGCGAATCCATTGATTGGCTGGTTTGAGTTATGTTATTGTTTGGATTATTCTATTAAATTGCATATAATAAATACGCAACTTTAGGATGCAAATTAACAATCTCACTATTTATTTTTTGTGTGTTTTGGGCATCACTAAATTTATAGTCGATGATATTGTATTGACATTAGATAAGCGGACGAATGTAATTATTCATGTATAAGTAACGTAGTAATAAAAGGAACGTAGAACGCGGAAGGGGTAAGTAATGGCTTACGTACGTTTTGCTCGGATGAACTATAAGTAAATATTTTTAAAAATGGTAAAGGGCAATAAATGAACGCACATGGATCTAGTGGTCATAATATATTATTATACATACTTATATTCATATAATATATACATATATATATGTATGTATATATATCGATTGGGGGCATGATAAGATATATTTTTAAATGCAATAAATATGAACTTGCATTGTGCACACCAAATATGAAAAAACAAACTAGTAAATGCTTGGTTCATTTAATTCACATTTATGGGTATGTACAAAATGCGTGTGTGTGTGTATGTATGTATGTATGTATCGTGGTGGGGGCATAAGATGATGGTAAAACGTGATGATGGGCTCCACAAACGGTTAAAGGCCCAACGGCGTCGGCCCTCTTAATGCTTCGACCGTATTTCCTGTGTTCGTATACGGACACACACACACTCTCTCTCTCTCTCCCATCCCCAGATCCGTTCGGCCCTACTGTTTTATTTATTTTTTTTAATTTAGAAAAATCCCAAAAATAAAAACTTTAATAACTATATATTATTATGTACATGATGGGATGATACGGATTGGTTTTCGAATGTTTGGATTTTATAATTTTCTGTTATCTTAAAATGTTTAAAATTTAAAAAAAATACATGCGAATTATTCGTCCGCGACCAAACGTTTTCGAATTTAAAATTTTTTAATAAAATATTCCGTAATGTCGAATCTGAATTAATTCCATTGGGATTAAATCCGCACAAAGCATGCATTGTTGTGGTGATAATTTAACACAACGGGCATTTTTAACAAAAAAGATTATATAAAAATGTGACGAGTTTATTAGGTTTACCAAATATAATAAAACTTGGATTGGATCCGAGGGTTCGTTCATGTGGGTTTTCCCATTGGGTAACAAAATTGACGAAAAGCAAGCTCCGTGACGTGCCCATGTGCAGGCCACGTGTACTTGCTGCTCCTTTGCTAAGAAAATCAATAAACAAATGATTTATTTGGAAACGGTGTAAATAGAATTATTTGGAAAGCATTAAAAACATATATTATAACAGATTTTAACATTTATTAACCATATCATTCATTGCTTCTTTTATTTTATATTTTATATGGTTTTCGTTATATTTCTACATCATAGTAAATGAAATATATCGTTAAATAATTCCTACAAACCGATCTCAAATAAAATTACTAATACATTATAAAAAGATAAATCGCATTATATACACACACACATATAAATCATTTTACATGAATATAATCCAGTGGTGACATGTACCAACTGTGTTTGTACCAACTGTGTTTTTTTTAGTTAAACAAAAAAAAAGCGCAGGGAAATGATATATAACCTAATAATGCAATATCAAGATTCTTTTTACGACGAAGAAAAATATCAAGAAAAAAAAAATGAATACGTCATGAGTTTGATTGAGCGGTTAATTAAAAATGAATATATTACAAAAAAATCATAGAAAATATAAGATTATTCTTTGGAATAATAAATAAAGGTAGAATATTAAAAGCCGGAGCTTTTATCGGAAGCGAGTTTCTCCCTCCATAAGTACCCCTCGAGCTTCTCTTCCACTCACAACTTTCTCCCTTCCCCCCTCTCTCTCTCTCTCTCTGTTCCGTACAGAAGAATAATGGCATCCGAGTCATACAGAGTACTGATGAAGCTAGTGGCGGTGGTCCCCGCCGTGACGGCGTCGTTTCTTGCGGCGGAGGTGGACGCCAAGATCCCCGGAGTTTACTCCGGCGGTCCCTGGATAGACGCTCATGCCACCTTCTACGGCGGCGCCGACGCATCCGGCACCATGGGTATTCTCTCTCTCTGTGTCCAAGCTCCTCTGTTTTCGTTCCTTGTCTCACTTGAATCATCATTTATGGTCTCGATCCAAACGAATTTCAGAGAGATTTCACTGTCTTTGATGGTGCCGAAACATTGCAATGTTTGTGTTCTGTCGGTATATATATTATCTCAGGACAGAAACCTAACTTCGTATCTGTCGTGTATATATATATTATATACAGGTGGAGCTTGCGGGTACGGGAACTTATACAGCCAAGGATACGGAGTGAATACTGCAGCACTAAGCACCGCTTTATTCAACAATGGACTGAGCTGTGGAGCATGCTTCGAGCTCAAATGCATAGACGACCCTCGATGGTGTTTGCCCGGAAACCCTAGCATTCTCATCACTGCCACCAACTTCTGTCCTCCGAATTTCGCTCAGGCCAGCGACAATGGCGGTTGGTGCAATCCACCAAGAGAACACTTCGATCTGGCCATGCCCATGTTCCTCAAGCTCGCTCAGTACAAGGCAGGGATCGTTCCCGTTTCTTACAGGAGGGTTCCGTGTAGGAAGAAGGGAGGGATAAGGTTTACGATAAATGGGTTCAAGTACTTCAACTTGGTGCTGGTTACCAACGTGGCTGGTGCAGGGGACGTGGTGAAGGTTAGCGTGAAAGGGACCAACACTGAGTGGATAACTATGAGCCGTAACTGGGGACAGAACTGGCAGTCCAATGCTGTCTTGGTCGGACAAGCTCTCTCCTTTCGAGTCACCACTTCCGACGGCCGCTCCTCCGCCTCTAAAAACATTGCTCCGCCGTCTTGGCAGTTTGGACAAACTTTCTCCGGCAAGAACTTCCGCGTTTACTGATACATATACATTCTTTCCAATTCATAATCTCCAAAAGAAGAAAAAGATATTCGAGATTTACGATTTGGAGGGGTTTTTGTTGTTGTTGTTGGGTTTTTTCCCTTATTTTCCCTGGGAAAATTCCGGGTTTGCTTGGGTGGCAAGTTTGGTTAATTTCTACAAAAATTAGGCGTTGTTGTGTCTTCGAGTGCGTTTGCGTGTGCGTGTGTAAGAAGAGGCTGAAGCGACTGCAGAAAGGGGGGATGCAGCCCGCAGTTCTCGTTCACGATAATTATGTACAATGTCATATAATATAATAAACATAAGCTATTTAAACTATATATATTATCTGTGGACCTCATTGGTGATTTTGCACAAATAATTTAAGGGACTATAGTCTCTCTCTATATATATATATGAAAAACATTGGTGTTAATTGGTCATGGTGTATGTATACAAGGGCATGATCACTTATATATGTACAAAAAAAATGTAGAGATTGATGGGCTAATACATAAAAGAATATAAATAGTCTAGTTTCTTCCCAAGTTGAATCAATGATTTATGATTATATAATAGGTTCTTGATATATTATACAAATATACATATATAGTCAAACTTGTACGCGCGGAATCTTTTTACGGCCCAAAGTCCGAGACATACGGTTTGTGGTATACGTCTTACAGTATGTAAGCAATCATACATCATATGCATGTGATTGTGTTACACCATCAACCATCAACATGTGCAACCTGCAAAATCGCAATCTGTAAGATAATATCCTATATTTGATATTTGGACTATCCTCCAGTCGCACTCCAACATATATATTTTACACTAAAGATCAATATATTGGGTTCACATCAATTTCTTTAATAATAATAATAATAATAATATCATTTTTTTTGGGTTATAGTGATGTGAATATATTGAGTTTATATATGTGACATTTGGAAGAGGTTGGGATGTCAATTTGGTCGGTTTACAAGAGGGAGAGCATAAAATCCTTTCGAGAGTCATCGCTTCCCCTTTTGGGTTCCCGCAAGAGAATTTTCGGCACAAAAGAACAAAAAAGATGTTACGCTAAAATTAAAGTTATTAGAGTGACCAAGTTCTGTTAGGGTTGGTTTGCTCCCTTCCACAAAACTCCCTTTCTTTTTAGAAATTCACCCATTTATATATATATATATATATATATATATATATATATATATATATTGCAAAATCGAATAATAAAAGTATATACATGTATAAAACTAAATCAAATGGAATTGAATATGATACAAATGCATTTGAAGCAAATCTAATCTAAAAGCTTTTAATACGATAATTTTAGATTTATATTAATCGAATTCGAAACATTAAGCCGTCAATGATGTTTCTACGAACATCTTTCATTAATCACACTTGTAATATTGAAAACATTGAGAGAGAGAGAAAAAAAAAACATTACAAGTAAAAGCTTACTCTCTTGCCATACAAACCAATATTCCATTTTAATTTATTTTAAATATAACTGATCAATCAATGGTGGTGTAGAGCTTAGAGAGCCTACTTACTGCCTGAGAACTCTGTTTGAGCTGAAGAGGAAATTTTCATCAGCACCTGCGATGGTAGAGTGGAGCCTTCCAGGGGCCCAGCCGTTGTTCATAACCCTAGCCACGGAGGCACGTGCGGCCCCCCCCGCCACACGGCTCTCTTCCACCCGAGGCTCGAACTCTGGCAGATTCTTTGCTTTCCTCTCCTTCCGCCTCTTCCTCTCCTCGTCCCGTTCTTTCCTCAGCCACTTCTCCACCGTCCTCATCAGCGACATCTTGCTCGTCTCTCTCACCTTCTCCATCGGCATTGCTAACTGCAACCTCCCGTTCGCCACGTACACCTACAGATCCAACAGCTCTTAGACAGTGATCCCGGGCCATGTCGTGTGTAAGGAATACAAGAGGATTCGGAACTTACAATGTGAGAGGGCCATTCCTCGAGACCATCGAATATATGGGTTGCGTAGATGATAGTCGCTCCCCGTTCTTCACATTCCTTTCTTAGGAATTTCAAGAGGTCAGCTCTTGCCAGAACATCAAGATCAACTGTTATCTCGTCCAGAAGGAGAACCTATACACGACCATGGAAATCGGGTTCTGGTGATTTACGCGTATTACACAACTCATTCAAAGAGAGCGATCCGGCACAAAGATTACCGAGTTTCTCTAGAACTACAGCCTAAGCTTGTTTCATGGCTAACTTCTTCCGAGTTTTTCTTAGGGTTCCCGGCTCTCATTTGAGGGATTTAGAGTATATATGAACAGTTTTCTTTGTTTTGTGCGCTAATCATTGATGGGTTTGGCTACTCATAAGATACCTTGAAAGGCTTGAGGAGACCCATGCAAATCTGGACACGTCTTCTTTGCCCATCCGAAACCTTGTGCAATCTCCACGAGAGATCGATATCCAAAACCTGAACCGAAGTCCAAACACAATCAGAACATAACCGAAATGGAGATATCAAGCATCTGATCTACATTACGATATATGTTGGGAAGCATTTAGAACTGGTAAGCTCATCCAAAGTTAGATTTTGATTGTTTTCTCACCTTGATTAGTTCAGCTCTTCTCTGAGGATCGATACCCGCTACTCCAAATATCATTTTCTCCGCTGGAATATCCATTTGTATCGGAACTTCGAATCCTGCAAACGCCACATCGCGCCTCCACTGGAAAAGGAAACCTTTTGTCAGCAATTACAACACCTAGACGACGTACTACCGCCGAACATAATACTTGCCATTGACACCCAATTCCAATATAAGCGAAATTCAACAATCTGAAAGTATTTGCATTTAAAACAGCAAAGATTGAAACTTCATTCGGACAGAGAAAGATTCTATGACAGAGGTAAAACGAATTCTGGATTCAAGGCAAACCACTTGAATTTTGATTCTAAATCAGAACCAAGTTCAAGGATTTAAGATATTAAACGAGCAATCAGCTTCATTTTCGACCTCCGTCAGATTCAACAATTTCAATAAGAACCCTAAATTTCAAAATGAGTCACCAACGAATCTGAAAAATTCGCTTGCAATCTGAATCTAGCGTTGCAACAACATTGACATCCCAAAAATTAGTAACAGAACATCACGAACCTCCCCGCCCAGATAGCAAAGGTCCCCAGATGATGTCAAACCAGTGTCGTGAAACGCCGAGCGTCCAAGAACCCTAACCATGTGCGGCTCCACCATGTGCTTCCCTCCCAGTATCTTCAGAATCGTTGTTTTCCCTGTTCCCAAGTCCCGATCCCATCCAATTTCGGAATTTTCATACACATGGGTAACAAATAAGATTCAAAATAGAGGCTTTTCACTTACCCGCTCCATTCGATCCGACGAGGAGGCACCGATCACCAGAGTTGAGCGTCAGAGAGAAATCATCGATGAGAGGCTTCGATCCCGGCGGAGGATGGCCATCGATTCCAGGATATGTGAACCGAAGTCCAGAGATCTCCACCGTCGGGTTCGGCTTATCTTCTTCCTTCACCGCCATTTTCGTCCGAAGTACCAAAGAAGCTTCGCTTCTTTCTCCTTCTTATACTTTTTCTTCAGCTGAAATGGTTTGGTAGGAGCAGTCGTTTGGTAAACAGGTCCACGTGGTGCTATATGAGACGCTAATGTCCATATCTGTCTTCCTCAAACGACAGCGTTTTGATGGAGAGTGTGAAGATTGTCGACGTGGCGCAATGGCGCACCTTCAATTAGAACGGCGTCGTATTGGAGAATGAGGCTGAAATAATATATTTTTTTCTTTCAGATCAAAATTAGGGGTTAAAAAAAAAAACAAGAAAACTCGTTTGATTTTCTCCGTGGTTCGTCGTATTTGGTCTTTCGGGTGGATCCCTCGATCGGAAATTTCTCATTCATGGCAGCGATTTACAGTCTTTACATTATCAACAAATCTGGTGGTTTGATATTCTACAAGGTACGAATCTCCTTCTCTTCACTCGGATTCCTTTGTTAGGCTTGTGGCTACTTACTGTACTGAAGCCGACGACCTCGGTGTTGATGTGAATTTCATCGTGCTTGATCCATTTGGTTACTGAGAAAGCGTGGGTTTTGAGACGATTCGATTCGCTCTCTGTTTCATGAATATGTGAATTGAATGCTAGGAATTGGGCATTAATTTCCTCAATTTAGCTTCCGAGAAAATCGAAGAACAGAAAGTTGTAAGATTTACAGAGTTTAGGATCCGTGACATTGAGGTGAAAACGAAATGGTGGGAATTTTCCTGTTTGGTTTGTTTGGTTCCCGAGAAAGCGAAAGAGAAGAAACATAGATTTTCACAATGGGTCTTGACCCATCATGATCAAAGCCGTGGCAAAGCTCCACCTCGCAATTTCTCGTCTTTTCATGCTCGGCTTGAAGTGTTGTGTTTGAATTTGGAAACTTCAGGATTATGGATCAAAGGGGCGAATGGATACTAATGATAGCTTGAGAGTAGCCAGTTTATGGCATTCGATGCACGCTATTTCTCAGCAGCTATCCCCTGTTACCGGTTGTTCTGGAATCGAACTCCTTGAAGCCGACACCTTTGATCTCCATTGCTTCCAGTCTCTTACAGGTACTGATCTGATGCCATTCTCAGTTGTCACTGTTTCTTCATCGGATTTTCTCTGAATCTTCCGGAATCTTGGATGTGATTCTATCCAGGAACGAAGTTCTTTGTGGTTTGTGAGCCCGGAACTCCATACATGGAGAACCTCTTGAAGTACATATATGAGCTATATACTGATTACGTACTGAAGAATCCGTTCTACGAAATGGAGATGCCCATCCGGTGTGAGCTTTTCGACATCAACCTTACGCAGGCTGTTCAGAAAGACCGTGTCTCATTGTTAGGACGATGATCATCTTTCTTGGGGAGATTGCCTCTTGCCCTCTGAATTACTCTCGTGATCATCCATCTTGTTCTCTTTAAGTTCTTTCATGGGGAGATTGCCTGTTTTTTTTTTCGTGTGTTTTTTCCGTGAGGGGTTGCATTCACAGATTCTCGGTTATGGTTAATGCAATCATGATCATGTAAACGTTTGCAAGATCGAATACAAAAGCCTAGTTACATGTTCAAGAAGTCTTGTTCTCTCACTTTGCATTCCCAGGAAACTAGAAGCAGAGGCAAACACAGTCAAACAGAGAAAGAACTATCTGTACATTTCTAAAAACCCGAGAAAAATCCTGACCCTTGTGGAAGTTTCCCGGAGAGCTTCGATCCTAGAGTATCGAAGGCCGGGGATAATTCACCTTCTGAGGAACCCCTTTGTTATTACTACTAACGCCATTTGAATTCTGCTCCTTAGGGATGGCTGCTTTGGTTGAGTCTTTGTGGCTCTGAAGCTCTTCCAGTGTCTTGACAACATCGTTCATGCTCGGTCTTAGCTTTGCATCCACGGATAAACAGTCGAGTGCAAGTATCGCCACCTTATGTGCTCGGGTTAGTGAGTACTGACCTTGGAGACGTGGATCCATTACTCGTAGAACCCTTCGTCTGTTCGTCAAGTAGGGTTTCGCCCATTCCACGAGATTATGCTCTCCCACCGGCTGATTCTTGTCGATTGCTCGTCTTCCTGATAACATCTCGAGTAACACGACCCCGAAGCTGTATACATCGCTCTTCGCTGACAAATGACCTTTCCAAATGACAAAAACACAAGACTTCAATTAATTGCAATGAGTGGGTCAGTTGATGGGTGAGGGAATCTAATTTTGGATACCCAAAATTCGAGTACTCGGCCGCTGTGAGATCGAACACGGGTTCTTCGCCCACGAGAACTCGAGTTTGGGTTTTGTTCAGCGATTACCCGTACTCACGGGTAACCAAGCCAAGTGACAATGGGGAGAGAGGACGAGCAACCGATGGGCTTCGTCATTCGCTCTTCGGATCAAGACACGTCTCTCTTCACCCCGTTATAACTCTCTCTCCCTCTCCTCATCATCGTCTCACCTCGACACCTCGCTCAGTCACTCGGCTACCCCACAGGTATCCGAGCCTCTGTCGTACCTTGCAGATACTCGACCCCACGAGACTAATATCGGGTAGTTCAACCGAGAAACTCGAGGGATGAGGCCGAAATCAAATACACCAAGAAACTCGGATACCTGATCCGCGTCTAACCCTAATGCAAATCAATCTTGTAGACATGAATATACCTGTGGCTAGATACTCGGGAGCAGCATACCCTTGAGTTCCCATGACTCTAGTAGAGACATGGCTCTTGTCACCGGTCGGTCCATCTCTAGCCAACCCGAAATCCGAAAGTTTCGCGTTGTAATTCTGCGGATATAACAACAAAACAGTGAGACAAAAAAAATCCTCGGCTGCTTCATAACCCACCCGAGGAGGACTGACGATATTCATACCGAATCAAGCAGAATGTTGGAAGTTTTGAAGTCTCGGTATATAACTTGTGGCTGAGCGTTGTGAAGAAACGCGAGCCCTCTGGCCGCGCCAATGGTGATTTTCATCCGGGTGTTCCACGAAAGAGGCTGGAAGAACGTTCCTCCTGTTCCGAAATCCAAAGAAAGTCCATTAAAAACTCGTCGAGAAATGCATTCCTCGAGGAAGGTAAGAGAGACGAAACAACGGAAAATAGCTGCAACTTACTACGGAACAAGTGATTCTCGAGGCTACCACGAGGCATGAACTCGTAAACTAGAAGCCGATGCTCATCCTCTAAGCAATATCCGATCAATTTCACGAGGTTCGGATGATCCAGCTGACCCAAATAATTGATCTCAGCCTGTTTTTTCCCCCCACATTGACGACGGAAAAGATCATTTCCGTATCCAGAGAAACTTTACAGAACCACTCTACCATACAGATCAAGAACATTGAGATGGGTTCTTGAGAAATATGACAAGGAAACGGCAGGGTTGTGTGCACATATATATATATATATATATATATATATTATATTTATATAACTAACCAGCCATTCGCGGTGACCCTGGAAGCCTTCTTGGTTGAGCCTCTTCACGGCAATGACGATACCGGAACCCGGTTTTGAGGCGGAGAAGGAATTCTCGTCGATCCAGCCTTTGAAAACGGAACCGAATCCGCCTTCACCGACCACACTATCAGGTCTGAAATTCCTCGTGGCGGATTTCAGCTCGCTGAAACTGAAGTTCTTCAGATTCGGAGACTGCAGAATCTCCCCCTCGCTCCGAGGGTTATGGGAGAATGAAGTTGTTGACGAACTCTTGCTCCCATCTCTGCTCAAGAATCTTGAACTTAGCCCTACACAGACAGAACCAAACTATCATGACTCCATCTTATTTCAAGCATTAGATTCTAGGGAGAGAAGCAGAATTTACAGTATAATACTCTCATCAAGCTATACGGATTTGACACAGAAACGTGCTTACAAAGGACAATCTGATGAACCAATTGAGGAATAAAATTGAAGTTCACCGAATCTTTAACCTTGTCTGAACACGAGAACCCTCGAACTGAGAACATTACTATAAAAGAATATGACCCTAGAACCAACTCGAGAGTGATTGCCTGGTTCTGATATAATCTCTCAGTTCAACTCAGACAAACAGCACCAAATCTACAGAACTGTTTCAGCGCCAATGAACCAAATCCCACTGACAATGGAACAATCTTCCCACATCTGTCGGCAAAACAAAAGTCTCAACAACAAGATCCTTAAATCAAAAGCTTGAATTTTTTTTTTTGGTCTCAAACAAGTAAATTGGACCATAAAGGTGGATAGCCATTGAAAGAAACATCACAAGATATATCGCCTTCTTCCAATCTAAGATGAAAAAAAAAGTACTTATTTCTCTACTGAAGAACACAGGAGAAGAAGAAATTGAGCAGGACGTACATGTACTGGAAGAGATATCTGCTTTGACCCGATTGCTGAAACAAGCTCCCATGAAGAAGCGAGAACCTAATCACCAATTCTTTAACCCTTCAAAAGATTAGGGCTTTCTATGTGTAATAAAATACCCAGTTCCCAAACACTGCTCAAAGAGCTTTCTTAGTGAAAAGTTGGATCGAAAACAGGGAAAAAAACCCAGAACCCACGACGGGGAAGGGAAGTCTACGAGCAAGAATTACCGGAAAAGTAAACCGTGTTGGTCAAACTTTCTCTCCTTTCTTTAAAAATCTACTTTTGTATAGTGATGATATTGCTGGGGAAAGGGCTTTTTGTATTCGTTGTTTCCTTGCTCTTTCGGAAGAAGTTAGCCTTTTTGGACTTGTTCTTCGCCTTCTCTTCACTGCTCATCATTGACTTATCGTCCTTTCCCAAGACTGGGTCCCCATAACGAATCCCCCTTACCAAATAATTTTACCCATTTGTAAATTCAGGATCTTTGGTTTTACATTTGGTGGTACGAATGCATTTATGTTTTTTCCCCTCAAAATCAAAATGACCAAAGAAAGAGAAGCTTCTTTCTTCTTTTTTTTCCTTTTGAAAACCTTTTGTCTTTGACAGTTTCTTTTAGAATAAATTTACTTTTAACTATGGAACCAAAGATACTTCCTATTTCATTTATCACTAACAATCATATGATATATACAAGACTTTAATAACCCTTGGACAAAATTAATCAATAACATAGTATCTAAGCTGAAACAATTATGATCCAATACAGAGCAAAAGAAGGTAACTTGAAAGCAGTCTTGAAACTTTCCCTTTATGGAAAACCAATCGGAAACTCAGACAGCTGCAAATGAAGCAGAGTTCCCATGTCTCACATAATAAAACCCCCAAAAAGACCATAAAGAATCAATTACCAAATCTTCATCACCAAGTAGTAGTTTTGTACATAAATAATTGGTTAGAAGTAAACAAAAATATAATCTCTAACCTAACCAAGCCTTCCCCATTTGCAGGAAATGCAGGAAAATCAGCAAAAAAGAAAGAATAGTTGTCTGTGTATCTGAGGAGTGTGTGTGCATTCTTGGTTACTGTGTCAGATGAAGAAGAATCGAAAACCCAGTTTTGTCACCTCTCCAAGAGCTCGGAGAAAGAGAATGAAGAGACTTTTCATGATGGTGATTTCCATCTATGCAAAAGAATGAAGATTTCTGCTTTGAAGGGAAGAAAGTTCCTTCTAACAATGAGATTTGGTCTCCCCATCTGACTTATCCTTCTCAAATGTAACCTCAGATGATTTGGTTTCATCACCAGGTTTCTCTTTCTCAGACATAAACTCAAGCTGTCTCGATCTGAAGACTGCTGTTCTTTTGGGCCTTAGCCGATATGGGGGAGACAAATTGTAAGCACTGCCACCATTTGACCCGAGGTTTTCTTTATCTTGACAATCATCGGTCCTCTCTGGCAAGTCTTCTCTCCGAGCTGGAGACTTCCCTGAACTATCTTCAGGGTTTTCCTTTCTATCAGTCTCCTTAGCTCCACTGCTGGCATCTGTTTTCCCGATGCTATTATCCTCTCGTTTCTCTGTAGAAATTTTCCGTCTTTTCCTAAAGATAGAGGGTGTGTTTGGATAAGTCTTAGCAGCCTCTCTCAGGAAAGATTCAGGGCTTCTTGTAGCTAAACTACTACCCTTCATACAAGGTGGAGTGAAGAAGCTAACTGGTGATGTACCGGGACAGCAACCACATTCATGCGAATGCCCATACAAACGTTGGAAATCCGCTTCTGATGGCAAGTGAAAGTCAATAGGAGGAGCCTTATAGTACAGCAAACCATGCTTTGGAGTTCCAAATCTGTCTCCATTCTCTGTAAATGACTCGAAATTTCGGAGTTGAGGCTTGTTCTCCACAGCTGGAGAGCAAGCGTACCCATTAAGACAGGTTTTTGATGAAGCAGCTGCTTCTTCAAGCGGAGGAGCTGAAGAATTGACATGGTGGTCTCTTCCATCTTCATCTGATTTGTTCATATCTGTAGCCCCGGAAGAAGTTTGGGCAACTGAATCAGAATCCTTGTTTTGACAAGAAGATGAAGGCTTAGTAGTAGCACTAGACTGCTTGGAATCTTGGGCAGTGTCAGGAACACAATTGGGAAAGCCATCCAAGAAAAAATCTAACTTTTTCTTCAATGAACTGTTCCAGTGGTTCTTTATCGCATTATCAGTCCTGCACGAGAGTCAAGCATATTATTTTTTTCGTTAAATCAAAGGCATTAGAGTTATGAATATAGAATGGCATTATATAAAACAAAGTACTTTCAGCTCTATCTGTGCTTTGATCAATTTGTCGTTGCATTTCCGTAAATAATGCAACACTAAACTATGAAAAGAAAAGGTTTATGATAGCCAGTGATTAATTCTGGAAGCTTTGCTGAATGATTATGATTCAAAGAATCTCATTATGCAAAAATGATTTCCTCAGTCCAATATCGTCTAGTTCCTACTTAAGTCTCGACAAGAAAGCATACCTGCCGGGTAAGCCTTTAGCTATTTCGGCCCATTTGTTGCCATGTCTTCGATGGGCATTCACAAGAGCTACTTCTTCTTCTTCGGTCCATGCATCCTTTTTAATACAAGGATTCAAATGGTTGTGCCACCTGAAAATAAGCCAGGCCATGTACTCAGATCCAAAACACATTGACGTTTCTCTATTCTCCAAAGGTAGATTATCAAATTCTTACTCCCAATATCAGGAAATGCTTGTTCATATAAATTACCTTTCACGGCATTGCTTCCCTATACGACCTGGTAAAGACCTGGCAATAACAGACCATTTCGTAGGCCCGAATTCTTTAACAAGTTCTATAATTTTATCATCCTCCTGCAAGAGGGGAGAAGAAATGAATATTAAGCCATCGAATTTCACATAAAATCAACACCAAAAAAAATCAGAAACAACAAAAACCTCTTGAGTCCAGGGCCCTTTAACTAGCTGTGGATTAAGTACTTTCTGCCACCGGTGCAGACACTGAACCTCTGTTCTATCCTGGAAGAATTCCGCTGCAAATAAAAAACATACACGGATTCAACCCAAGACACAAAATATTTTGAACTCGTGTATGTTCAAACCCGATCAAATTTATCTTATGAGACTATGCCACTTGATTCTCAGCAAAGATAAAACTATGGAACTAATAGGAGCATCAATATGAAGTAGTCATTTTCAGGAATCGACTAGAACAGTTTAGGACAAGATTTGAGCTTGGGAATCCCAAACCCTATAAGTGATTTACACAGTTTCCAATTTTAACCGTTAAAGAAGGCCATTAATTCGAGGCATCAGCGGTAACACCACTGGCTCCACAATTCCTGTAAGTAGATTTTGAAAAAGAAACAAACCTATTTTCTTCCAGCTCCTCCCCTTATACATTGTAACAGCTGTTCTCAGCGTATCATCCTGCAATATTTGTAGAATAACTCTTATAATTCTACGAATTACAAACCAAATACAAGTGACAGAAACCAAAATAAGACTAGTAATATTATCGTCTTGGCGTGTTTAATTAATAACTTATACGATCAAAAGATACATACACGGTCGAATGAGATTGTATATAGCAGTTTCATTACCACATGTTATGGTCCTTAGCAAGTAAATGGAACCAAGAATCAAGCACAGAATAGAAGGAAAGAATCACAAACCTCCTCAGGAGTCCAGCCACCTTTTGCTCGTCTTATAGGTCCAGTAGGCCTCCTGCAAAATGCAAATTAGAGAGGTGGATCTTGTAAGAAAAAAGAAACAATTGCAAAATCAAGTCTTGATGCACGGGTTCGGCATGAAGCTTCGGAAGAATCTTGCAAAATTCACAGCTGAATTTAGATACTCTATGAAGTTATATGAATTGGAAAGGAATCGACTCTGATGATACCCAGGTGTTGGAGATGCTGTGACAGGACTTGCAACTACAGTTGACTTGAGGAGACTATTGCCACTGCCTTCTGACACAGACGAGCTCGAAGCAGCTGTTAACTGCTTGTTTTCCATCCACTGATCCTCAATTCTTCTCACTTCACCAGTCTCCTCCTACAAAACCATCTCCATGAATGAAAGGAAAAAAAATCAAATTTCCATAAGAACCACGCTTATAACCCAAAAAGATTCACCAACGGCAAACCCCCAAACGAGAAACCAATCAAAATCAACAAACCCTAGAAAACCCATAGCCGCAAAACACGAAGCGAACTCAACCTAGATCTCAAAATCAAGAATTTAGCAAACAATTTAATACCCTCAAACAAAAAAAAACTAGGGTTTCTATTAATTCTAGTAACAAAAGTCAATAAGACCCTTTTTTTCTTTTGGAATCGTAAATCAGACCCAACAACCGCGAACTAAATGAGAGATAGTAGAAGAAAACGACAATCCGATCCCAAGAACAACAAGCCGAATCAGATTCGAGGCAAAACCGACCTCTTCCCCTGAATAAGCAGCTGGATTTGAACTGCAGCTCATCCGGATAGACAGAATTAAGATCTCGCGAACAGAAGAAGGAAACGTTATAAACCAAAACTTTCTTCGAAAAACACTTTGTCCGTTGAACCAGAGGGAGAGAAGACTGATAGAAAACGAGAAGAAATATTAAACAAAAGAATGTTAACACTACTACTATTATAACGAATACTTCCTTCTTCCACCGCCGTCTCCGTTAACTTAACTCTCCTCTTCAACCTCTTCCCTGAACCGGCGGTCTATTTAACAAACCTAACCGGCCTTCCAACCGAACCAAACTGGGAAATCTTTCTCGTTTAGTAAATCTTTATTTGACCTTATCTCTTCCATTTATTTTGTTACACATCAAATTTATAATATATGTAATGAAGTAGAGCATAGCATCGTAAAATTATTAATACAATTTTCTTTAAAATTATTTGACTATATTACAGATAAATATGTGGTCTTATATAACAATTCAATTAAATTCTTCCAACTTTCTTTTAGTTATAGATATATTATCTTTCTACTATAATTTTATCGATATTACATAAAAAAAACTCTATATTGTTATCTTTAACATTTGAATTCATTCTAGTTATATATAAAATCATATATCGTTTTATGTGCTAAAGTTTGTAGTATATAATGAAAAATAATTCTATATTAGTTCTATCTTTTTAAACATGTTATTCAATTTTCTAGAACCCAAAAACTTTTCATTTTGGTCCATTCCAATAATAGTAATAATAATAAGAGGTTGAACCGGAAGTTTCGGTTAGTTCGGCAAAAAAACACCGGTTACGTTAATCAAGGACCCGTCAATGGGGGTGGGAGGAGAGGAAGGCGAAGGCGTGAAAAAAAAAACCCTAGAGGACTTAACGGACGTTAACGGGAGAGGATTAACGTTGGGGAGCAAATGTTTGAACCTCAAACGGCACTATTCGCTGATGCGTTGACGATCGTACGTACACGTAGGCAGAGGCAAACGCTCCCGGGAGATTCCGGACCGTCGGATCGTCAGGGGTAATTTATTTATCAAAGGGTTTAATCGTAATTTCAGGAAGAGAACCGTCCGATCGAAAGAAATCAACGGCTCAGAATATCCTCCGTCATAATCGTTCATATCATCACAGATTCTTTGTGGGCTCAGAAAAAAGCCCAAAGAACCGAAACCATTAAAAAGGCCTTGGAATCTCGCCGTGTTTCTCACGCACATCAAGACAGTTTCTATATCATTTTTTTGGACGTTTTGATCAAATCTACTAGTTTTGAATAGAATTCACGCACGCGCCCATTGCACAATGGGTGGTCCGCATATAAACGTGTGCATTGGAGATTGTGCGTCCGTCTCAGGTAAGTGGCCGGGCGAGTTCTTGAATCGTCTTCTGTGGTTACGACACCTCCTCCTTGTCCGTAATCTCTCTCTCTCTCTCTCTCTCTCTTCCATTCGGCTTCTAACCTTAATTGCAATCTATGGAGAAGTTTAGATATAAACAAACTTTTAGTGTTTAGGATTTTACTATCAAACAAAATAAGAATATTTACGGAATTGAAATGGTTGTTCCACTGTACAAATTGAAAAAGGGTAATTTTTAGATATTTTTGTGCGACAGGCAACAAAGGAGCAAACTTTAGTTATCTATATATATATATATATATTTGCGTGTGTGTAGTATTACACGGCTTACATCGGCATGAACGAAAGTTCTTATTTACGACACATAAGAGCCAAACCGAAAAAAGGACACCGCCATTAGAGCTATTACAAAGCATACATCGTATTATTATATGATCATATCTTGAGGCCTTTCATTTGCAAGTGCAAGGGTTGCATTGGCAGTCGGAACCGCACTTGCATCCTCCGTTCTCGCCGGAGGCCTCTCCGTACTCTGCCTTCATCTCCGGAGCAACGCCGAGGACGAGGGTCTCCGCGGTGGTTGTGCTCTCGCCGGAGAATCCCAAGTCTGGATACATTTTGCTTCTACGCAACGCAAGGAAACGACAACGATTACGTTAGAATCGGTGATTTGTGGTCTCAAATGATGTCCCCACAATGATTTTCACAGCGGAAAGTGCAGATCAAGTGAAAATTCAACATGCCGACACCCCAAACATTCAAACAATAACGAAAAATCAATTTGATTTCAGTGAAGGAACTCATCAAGATCAACGAGCGAACGCAAATTTCAAACAGAACGCGATGTATCCAGAAATCGCTCAAAATGTTCACAGTAGATAATCTCAAGAATCCAACGCCGAAGATATGCATATCCCCGGGAACGAGAGAACCTCAGGAAACACGATAAATCATCGCATGAATCAGATCGCAGCGGAAAAACAACGATTTTCTCGAGAAACAAACAAAGGGAAAATCAGAGAGCGACAAAGCTTACCCTCCGCAGCCGTTGCCGCACTTGCAGTCAGATCCGCAACCGCAGTTTCCTCCGCAGCTAGACATTTTCTCGAGAAAACTCACAAAGCAATAAAACCCAGAGAAAATTGACGAACAAAAACACACTTCCCTGAGGGATAAGGGAGAGAGAGCTTTCCGATTTATAGGCCAATGGAGAGATATCAACCGTCCACGTGTCATGATCCCGCTACAATCTTATCTTGTAAATAGTCGGTCAATGATTGATATGCAATTACGTATTTACCCTTCTAACGTTCAATTCTCGAACGGCATCGTTCTGGTACTTTCTAGAGCATACAGCCGCTTCGTGTCGGGCGCACTCTAATCACCGTCCGATCTGAACCAATTGTCATCAGATTTCAGTCAACCTTTGAGATATGCACGTAAATAGAGAAATCTGCGTTGGGCAAGCATATTCGGAGATATATGGGAAAATAAATTTAAAAAAACGTATTACGTTCGAAAAAGGGAAAATTGCCAATTTGAATGGTTTTTATTTGGTAACCAGTACGAATACGATACGGTATACGTATACCATGTGAAGAAAATAATTTTTATTTGTGAGAGAAAATATATCGACTTTATCAAAAAAAAATATATATCGAATAAATGGACGCGAGTTAGATGGGGCCCTACAGAAGAAGGAGGCCTACTTTTAAAGGTGGTGGGCCCATTATCGGCCTTGTCCATCCGATGTGGGAGCTCGAATCTCTCTCCTTTTCAATTTTTTAATACTTTCCGCGTCCAATGAGCGGAGACGGAAGATTCTTCCAAACCCTCTTTTTGATTGCAAAACTTCTGGCCTCTTCAAAGAACTGACTTTTCGTAAATTAACTACCGTTGTTACCGCCAATCCACCGTTTTCGTTGTGTGTTGTTATGACCTTTCTGAGGAAGAAATTAAGACGAAAAAAAAAATAAAAATATATGATAAATCGCCCACCGTGGGGCTCGAACCCACGACCACAAGGTTAAGAGCCTTGCGCTCTACCAACTGAGCTAGACGGGCTTTGATGATTGGGGTATCAAATGAATTTACATATATTCAAAATACCCCGCCCAATTTTAAAAAGTGAAATATTTAAATGACCTCCAAAGTTATCATTCCTCGCGTGATTACCACCACAACTTTATAAATGTTCAAATATACCCTTTTAACTTAAAAACGACTCCATACCATTTGAATGAAGACGACCCATGTGAAAGTTCTTCTTTCACACGTTCGAGTTTGTAGCAAAATCTTAATGACGAAAAAAAAAAATCATGAGATTTCACAAAAGCAAAAAGCTTGGTGGTTTCAAGCAAATATATATATATATACCACATAGAAGTGTGAGGATGTCTAGAGTTGTACAACTGTCTGCATCAGAATTTTGGCAGTCTTGGCAACAAAACAATTCATTTTAATTATTTTAAATTACAGATTTATATATTTCTTTAAAAGAATTTGAAACATACACTCTTTGACATATAAAAGGGCATATATATTTATATAGCAGTTATTTTAGATGGGGGAATACAAAAAAAAAGTTTCAATGGCATGGTTATGTATCCAAAAGACAAACAAACTTTGAATGCTTTAGTGTGAGGAAGAAGAAGACAAACAGAAGATGTCCAAAACAAAAGGGATTGACCACCACTATAAGCCCCATATATGTTCTAATTAGGATCCACACTGCTAAAAGCCATTATCTTTTCAAACAAAACAAAAAGGCCTTAGGAATCACACCATCTAAGCTGTAATTTCATTTAGAGTCTCTAAACCCTGATCCCAATCATATTTTATTATATATACAGTTATGTTTTCCTACTAAGATACATGTGTCGCATGTATATATTATCAATTGTATATACGTATACGTATGTATTTTACGAGGATGAATAGTTATTGGTTCTCATCATTATATTGGGTGAACCCAAGGAAAAAAAGAAGAAGAATATATATGGTCCCAAAAATGGCATGTGGGTTTAGTTCAATATGTCTAGAAAAAATCGGATGCATCATATATAAAGTTATTTAATTTTTAATTATCTCCATGTGTAAAAAGCACACAACCTTTTAAAATACGCTTCCACAATTATATATATAGTTATATATTATTGGGTATTTATATTATTATATTATTCCAAGAAATAGTAATATTATAACAAAAAAAATGTTCAATACTTTGATATATGAACCGTTTCGAAGTGTATCTTGAAATGTCCACAACATAATATTATCACATTTATAAAAAAAACATTATATTATTATAGCATGCATATATATATATATATATATATACACGGCATTTTATAAACAGGAGATATTAGGAGCTAAAAAGAAATTAGTAATTACAAAATATGAGAGATGGATGGGGGCCATGATGATAAACCATGTGCTTTGGCATCACCATCCACGTGTTGTAGCAATCTCTCTTTATCATCGTTAACCATTTTAATTACTCATTTAATCCGTACTTAATCCCTCCTAATTACACTCTCTCTCTTGATCGTCTACCTCCAAAACCCAGCGTTTCATGTGCACGCTCACCTTCTCCGTATCTGATTGGTCCGTGTAAACCACGCGCTAATCAAAAGCAGTGGGTGTCGGCTTCTAACATCTTCGAAAAGAGCACGAGATATCGTGGGTTTAGCCTTTTGTCTCATCGATTTATCATATCGTTGAATGTATGTGTTGTCGTGAAGTCATTATTATTTTTCAGCATAATTTAAATTTTATACACCGCGGTTCGGCATATGAAACTTTGATTAGAAATATATATAATTTGTTTTATAATATGCGGAAATCGTATCCTCATTTTTCTCCTTGAAAAAATATGTCCCAAAATTAAAACGGACTTATTTAAACATATATTTATCATCTTTAAAAATATGTTTTCCTAAAAATAGAAACTATTCAACCAATCATATATTTGTATTAGTTTGGTAACATTGTTTATGTATATTGACTTCGATGTAAATCGTTTTTACTTTTAATCGGAGTATTTAAATGCATAAGCATCTAAAATTCGAAATAAAAATTACAAATACGAATTTAACTATAAAATTATGGATGTTTGATATTTTGGTATATCCATCATCATTTAGAGCATGTTAATTCTATTTATTTGTTGGATATGTCAATGAACGGATAATGTTTTATGAAATATTAATCTTAATCAACGGACAGATTTAATTCGATTACATGATTGAATTGGATAAGATTCAAAATATAACGATAATTAATATATATATATATATATATATATAATGACTAACTTTTGAAAAGGATCACACATATATTACCTTGAGAATAATTTGTTCGTAGATAAAAACATTATTTAATTAGAATTGGATGGTTGTGGTCGTCGTTAAGTAGAGAGGAATGGGAAGATTTACCAAACCCAAAGGCCTCTGCATTGAGGAATCCAAAGTCACGAACAAGCCTTTTAAAAAAGTGTTGCAAATTGTATAAAATTAATTATTTGAAATAATAACGAGCGTAAATTAATAAATGGGAGAAAATGACACTTGCGGATGATCAACACTGCATTACTATATATTGCACGTGAAAGGTTGCGTCCAAAATTTAAAAACCTCGATTTAAGGGGATGTGATAGGTTAGTTACGTAAATTTTATTTTGATTATTATTTAGATATAATTTAAATAATTTAATTATGTTTTGGTATAATATTAAATTGTAAATATAGATCATCAAGTGTTTATACATACATATAGTTCGATATATATGTGGTTTAGCATATTTTGAATAAATAGGGTGGTTCGAATATATTAACGATAAAATACTAATATATATATATATATATATTACGTGTATCATTGGATATAACTATGATTTAATCATTGAATTAGACTTGGAATAATGTCCCCATCAACAACAACCACGTATAATATAGTGAATTAACGCTTCCTATAGAAATCAAGCCTATATGCATATAGATTTATAGAATCACATATTTTTTTAAATCTAAAATAATTAGTAAATACATATAAATATAAAATTAATTAGGAAGACAAATATGTATGATGCAAATAATTAAATTAATACGAAGTCAAATGTAGTTGGTGCCTTATATTACTTGCGTGCACGATAACGAAAGCACCTGAGACAATTAATTACTCACGAGAAATCGAAGATTTTAAAGAGAAGGTCTCAAAATATCGCGAAACACTGGTCCCCATGCAAGCAAAGGCACGTGCGTGGATTTGCATCAAAGTCCGTGGAGAATTTTTACCCCTTATTATTAAATCAACTTTTCTTCATGATATATATATATATATATATATAATGAATAATTATACAATGTATGATATTTTTTAAAAAATAAAAAATATCAATATTTTTAATCGTAATATCTGTTTTTTAAGTGAATCATATATATATATATATACTAATTTAGAAATTCATGTTTTCCTGTGGTATTTTGCACGAGTGGAAAAATCGGAGAAATTTATGTAATTTATTTTTTACTGAATTATTCAATAGTATAATGAATGTTTAATTAATAATGGAATGAAATTTAATGCCATATAGTTAGCGAATTTCGGGTTTATTAAGTCCGACAAACAATTATAACTGGTCTCATTAAAATTTTAGAAGCTTAGCTGCATATTGAAAATGGTTCTAAGTTGTAACCGTAATGGACATTGGAAAATTTGCCCGGTTCTTCTTTTTAGTACGTGGAATTTTGGTCGGTTCAAATGATTAAATAACCAAATATGAAAAATTCTTCATTAAGCACAAGTGTTTACATCACCCATGAATCGAACGATATATATTTTAACCGATGGTAATTACCATGGTAAATATTATTTTTTCTCACACATGCATGACCGTGACAACATATAATAATGTACCACATGCATAAAACATCACATTTTTTTTTGTAATTTTACATAAATTATGATGATACTAATTAATTTTTACATAAAAACATTTTAGGAATTAAGCTTACTTGTGTCGTCTTATATTAGCCACATACATATTCACACACACATGCATACATATATGTATATATTAACGGCCGTAAAATAATAAAATACAAAAAAAATCTATCCCGCCACATGAGGGACAGATCACTAGTTAGTTGAAATGGAGGCTTTCAAACTTCGGATCCAATGCACGTAATCTCTCTCTCTCTCTCTCTCTCTCTCTCTCTCAGCAATGGCTGAGTTGTGTTGCGTCAAGGAGATGGAAGATGACGTGGAGACCCGATTACCGACCCGACCCGGATTGGAAATTCCGGCTGATCAAGAAGATCCGGCGGTCCAGAACGACAGAGGAAACGGCGGGTGCAAGACCCCGACGTCGTCGGGTCACAAGATTCCGGCGATGAGAAAGTGCCCTCCAGCCCCGAGAAAACCGAAACCAAACCGGCCGGTCAAGAGGAAATTAACGTCGGAGAAAGGAAACCGGGTTCCAATCGATCTGAGCCGTGAGATCGAGTTATTCTTCGAGGATATGGACCGTCGGATCAAGAAATCCCGGAGACACGAGAAAGGAGAGGGAGAGTATTAATTGGTGGCAATTGAGGTGAAATTTTCAGCTTTGGTTAATAATTTATATAATCGCTTTTATGTATAATTAATTAGTTGCAGCTGAGAAAATAATTATTGAAAACGAAAATCAAGCTGTAATTAGTGGCTGATAATCAATAAGGTTTTTCTATTGATAGACTTTGTATTAAAATTCATGTATTGCTGGTTATTAAATCTTATAATCTCTTATTTGCAATTTTTTTGGTTATATATATATATATATATATATGTGTGTGCGTGTGTGTATGCATGAGGGGAATTCAACCATTGAAATGCAAAATACAAAGAGTTTTTTCCTGGAATTGTTAGAATTTTCTTCATATTTTGGTCAGCTATATAAATTATTTGATTTTTACATAATTTTATAACCTAAGTCATATTCTACGGTAGATAATACTAAAAGACTAAATTCATCTTTAAAGACTTTTTTGGCCAAAGAAATTGCATTATCGTCGTTTAATGATTATTAAATTATCAATATATTTTTTTTTAAAAAAAAACGAGGTTAGATTTCCATTGGAAGCCAACATCCTTCTGAATGGATCATACGCTTCCTTATCGATGGAGAGAAGGATAAAAAGAATATATAAAATACATTTAACAATCTCTAACAAAATCTGTTCATATTTTTATTAGGACAACAGTACACACATCTACCAAGAAGAATGTAAACAAAAAACAATTACTTTATACAATTATATACTTAGATACTACCTTTGGTAGTTATAAATATGCAAAAAATATATTATGGGTTATTATGAAAATGTTGGAACCTTAATAAAAATCGATATACCAAATCAAGGCCCATAATGGATTGTTTCCAAGTTAAATTTTATGATATAATTAAAATAAATATATGTTCGTTCGAAGTAATACCAAACCATACCGAAAACTAAAAAATAAATTATACCAAACCAAATTTGCATCTACAGGATTAAAAATAAAAGGTAAAAAAAATGAAATATACACAAGCGCGCGCGCACACACAATGCGGTAAAATATAAATGTGTGTAAATATGACACTTTTAAAATTGGGTTTGTTTGCAAATGGGCTACTAGAAAATTATATTAATGGGCTTTTTATATGGACTGAGTTCGTCAAAGCCCAGAGCCTGACTTTGGAGAAAAGCCTATGACGTGTAACTTCGTGAACCGTCAGATCTGAAGGAGAAAAAGGCGTCTAAACTAAACATCATTTTGACGGTTGGGATCTCCGTCTCCTTGTTTCTCTCCTTGCCCTCCGAAAAAAATTTCACAACCGAAACGGACCCAAAAGAAAAAAACTCGAACGAAATTTGAATTTCGAGCAGGAAAGAAATCAGCTGGAGGTTTCGTGAAGTGGCTTGGACCCATCGGAAGAAGACGATGACGATGAATTGGGCGGGATTGGGTGACGTGGAGGACGACGAGGACGACCGTTTCTTCGAGAGCTCCGATCGGCTCTCCACTGTTGTTCCAGCGGATTTCGCGTCTTCTTCCGACGAGGATGAAAATTTCGACGATTGTCGGATCTCGTTCTCCTCCGCTGTCTCCTCCGTCTCGCGCGTCCCTTCCGCGGTCGAGATGTCGCCGGATTACGATATCTGGATGGCGGCGCCAGGGTCCGTGAGGGAGCGGCGTCGACGTCTTCTCAACGGAATGGGGCTCGAGTCTAAGAAGAATATGATCGGCGCTGTCTCCATCCAGCGAGTGGTTTCTACCAAACCGGCGGCGACGGTGGAGCTCGGTGATCGCGGACTAATCAGAAGCGTTACAGAAGCGAAGAAAGAGGGGCATGATCAGCAGCCTCCGGTGGATCAACGCATTGATCGGTCTCCGGCAATGCCGGTTCTGCTCATACGATCGAGATCCCATTCCGACATCGAGGTGAATTCTGATGATAAATCGAGGAAGGAGGAGATGTTAGGGAAGACATCGAAGTCGCGCCTCACCAGAACATCGTCAATGATTGCGGCGCCGTGCGCGAGAATTTGTCCGTACTACACTCAGGCGAGAGCGTTGGCAACCGACGCACCAATCGGGCCGTCCACAGCCCAACGCGGCGGCGGGTTTCTCTCTTCAGTCATATCGAAAACTCGGTAGAGTTCGTTGTGAAGGAGCATGGTGAGGATGGAATGTGGAATCGACTCAGCGACCTGCAGACCGGTAAGCAATTGACAATGGAAGAATTCGAGAAAAGCGTTGGTTATTCACCTGTTGTTAAGGAACTTATGCGGCGAGAAGATGTAACGTCGACAGTAGATTTGAGTAAAATCAATTCGTATGTGTCAAAGAGCTTGAGGATAAGCAAGAAGACAGGGGCTGCTCTGTTGAAGAACATAAAGGATGTTGCCCATTCTATGAGCTTGAGGGTTTCGGAGAAGGAAGCTAGCGGAAACGCCAATGGACCCAACAGCCCGAAAGCGGCAGAGCATAAACATGGTAAGAGCAATGACCAGTCGAATCAATGGGTGAAAGTGAGGCAGTTGGGGAAATCGCATAAAGAACTAAGTGCTCTGCATCTGTGCCAAGAGTTTCAAGCCCATAAGGGAGCTATTTGGACCATGAAGTTCAGCTTAGATGCTCACTGGTTAGCCAGTGCCGGGGAAGACCGCACAGTTCAAGTGTGGGAGGTACAGGAATGCGAAATCATGTCGATGAATGAAGGAAACTTGACACCTCTTCATCCTTCCATGTGTGGTTCACCGGATAGGTCGCCTGCTACTGAAGATATTTCAACAATGACATCAGATAGGAAGAAGAAAGGGAAAAATTCATCAGCCAAGAAAGGAAATCAGATCCCAGAGTATGTCCATGTTCCTGAAACTGTCTTCTCCTTGTCGGATAAGCCTATATGCTCTCTTTCTGGCCACTTGGATGATGTTTTGGATTTGTCCTGGTCCCGTTCTCAGGTTAGATTCTCTTCCTCTTAGCTCTGTCTCTAATGCAAATAGCCAGTGATTCTCTAAGAAGTAATCTACTCTCTCAAATTTCTACAGCAATTGCTTTCATCATCCATGGACAAAACTGTGAGATTATGGGATATTGAAACTCAAAGTTGTTTGAAACTGTTTGCACACAATGACTACGGTAAATGCGACGATAACCCGCTTGAACATTTTCCCTCATCGATGTAAAATCAGTAAAAATTTGACGTCGGGTACCATTTGTCAGTGACTTGTATACAGTTCAATCCCCTCGATGAAGATTATTTCATCAGTGGCTCCCTTGACGCCAAGATTCGAATATGGAACATACCTAATCGTCAAGTTGTAGAGTGGTGCGATATTAACGAAATGGTCACTGCTGTTTGTTATTCTCCCGACGCCCAGGTACATATTTTTCTCGCATATTCCAGTGATTTGATGAATCAAATCTAAACAATACGTAATATCATTTATAATTTTACGAATCTTCTCTACATTTCTGATATTGATGAGCTAGTTTTGATATCTTGATGTTCTTTTCGGTTTAAACAAGCGAAGGCCACATTTGTTGGTTCACACAAAGGAAATGGTCGGCTATACAGTGCAGAAGGTGCGGCTTTACGTCTAAGTTCATTTCCAAGCTCGAACTCTTCATATATTTACGAGGGTTCTCTTCTGATGAACAGATTGCAAGCTAGAACAGACAAATCAGATCGATATGCAATACAAGAAGAAGGCTCAAGCGAAAAAAATTACAGGATTCCAGGTTTTTAACTCCTACTTTGAATGCTCATTCTTGTTTTCGCAAAGATTGTAATCATCCTCGAATTCCAATGAACAGTTTTCCCCAATTAACCCATCAGAAGTTCTCGTCACTTCCGCCGACTCTCGCGTTCGGATTTTCGACGGGACTGATCTTGTTCACAAATTCAAAGGTACCTTACAATCCCTCTTCCATTCCACGTCCAAGAATCAATATTTTACGGAGTTACTTCTTACCTTCTTCGACCTGTGCCAAGGTTTCAGAAACACCAGCAGCCAAATCACAGCTTCTTATACTCTAGACGCCAAATACATTGTATCTGCAAGCGAAGACGCTCAGGTTTATGTCTGGAGACATGAGGATCGACGGCCAGGAATCACCGGAAGAAGAACAGTTCCAACCACTGCTTCATACGAAAGCTTCACATGTAAGGATGTCTCGGTGGCAATCCCATGGCACGGCGCTGTAAAAGGCGAACCACCTCCTCCTCCCGCCGCACAAATTCACGGCAAGAAAAACCCGAGAAAAGCCTCGGTTGCACCCGCGAAAGAGGAAACCAACGGGAAAAGACCCGGCCTCCCTCCGCTTCCCAAGAAAAACAATGATTTCGTAACTGTTGATGCCGCTCAAGAACATCCTCAAGAGGATGAAACCTCGACGCAGATTTCAGGTAACGAGGCGGAGAACCCGGTCGGGGATCATTCGTCTTTGTCGTCTATATCGTCGAGGATTTCTTCTTGGTCTTGGTTCGATGGAAGTGGCGGACATGGTTCACACCCCGTCCAGCCGACGGCTTGGGGAATGGTGATCGTGACCGCCACTCTTGGCGGCCAAATCCGAGCTTACCAGAATTTCGGGGTCCCCCGACGGATCAGCCGCCAGAGCTCTCTGTTTTCGTACTCGATGCATGACTAACAATGATACTGTAGGAATAGGAGTGGACATTTCGTTTTTAAAAATTTTATATCGGTTAGTTTTTACATAAGGTCGGGTTCAAATGAATTTTTGTTTTTTTAAAATTTTATATTTGAATTGATTTTTGTTTTAGATTAAGAAAAACACACCTAAACGATTTTTACATTGAATTTGATTCGACTATCGGGATAGCTTATTATATCCTGTTGTAGTTTACATGCAAATAAGTAAAAATTGCTGCAAGTTACCAAAAAAAAAAAGTAAAAAATGATGTAAGGCTTCACTTTATAAAATTTGAGAGAAAAATAAATATAACGGTCCATTAGACAACGCCGTTTTAGGCCTAGCGGTCCCATAAAGGTAATAAGCAAGAGAATGAAGGGTAAAATTGGAAAAGCATCAAAGACAGAGTAAAATCATTCGTAATAACTAAAACCCTAAAAAAAAAACTCTCGTTTGGGAATATAAAAGCCGCCACTCGTGGTTTTTCATAGGTCTCTCTCTCTCACCGTCTCTGTTGTCGGCGCAAATCGGAGAGTAGGAGATTCAAACTCAGTTGCTGGGTAATGCATCTCTCTGTGTGTTTCAATCGCATTGGAAATCGATTTTGTTTCTCATCGTGATACTGCTCGATAAGTTGGTTGGATCGTTACTTTTTCCGCTCTGATTTCATATCTTTCGTCGGATTTGATCAGCGTTGCTTGTGCGGAGTTTAAAAAGTTACGAAATTCGGTTATATAGATGATCTGATGTTGTTCTATTTTATATGTGATGTTGCTACTAGTAAATCGCGGTTCGATATGTATTCTCGAAAATGGAATCGTCACTTCAAATCATGTTTATGACGATAAGATCGTTCTTAGGGTTGGACCCATATTGTTCTCTCTCTGTCTTTGATCATATTTATCTTTCTCGGGCACTTGGGATTTATTCTTGTTTGATCTGCTCATTAATCTTGTATGGGTTTTGGATTGAGTTGGAGATTTGTGAATCGAAGAGAACTTTACTCTTTATGTTATTAAAGATTATATTATTCTTTGGGTTTGCAGAAAAAATGGCAGCCCCGCAAGCCAAGAGTGGCTTGTTTGTCGGATTGAACAAAGGACACATTGTTACCAAGAGAGAGCTGCCACCTCGCCCATCCAATCGCAAAGGGGTAAGCCCGATATTAAGTTTAGTTGAATCATTATTCATGGTTGTATTTAAAGTTGTCATTACTGATTTCTTGTGCTTTGATTGAATGTTGGACTTAACATGTCGCTTAGTCTATGGTTCTTGAGCCATTGAAGCTGCTTAGCAAGTTCTGTCATACAGTAGCGTCTTTGAAATTTCAATTGTACAAACATTGTTAGGGTGTCGATGAATTTTTAATACTCTATGCTCTGATCTTGTGGTCATTTCTTATTCCCATCGAGAGTCTTGATTGGCTTTGCCTTGTAAGTTATAAGATATCTTCAGCTGTTGTCGGATTCTTAGAACCTTTGTAGATAAATGTATTCGTATAACAATGTATAATGATGCTTCATATATATATATATATTTCCGGGCAAAATGAAGAAGCTTTCTTCCATTGACGGGTTTCCTGCTATGATGACCTAATGCTATGCAGAAAACGAGCAAGAGGACACTCTTTATCAGAAGCCTGATAAGGGAAGTAGCGGGTTTTGCTCCATACGAGAAGAGGATCACCGAGCTTTTGAAGGTCGGAAAGGACAAGCGTGCTCTGAAGGTTGCCAAGAGAAAGCTGGGTACTCACAAGAGGGCCAAACGAAAGAGAGAGGAGATGTCAAGCGTTCTCCGCAAAATGAGGTCAGCTCCTTTCTTTTCCCATTAGCTTATGATTTAGATATCATCATAATCTCTATAATTTTCAAAAATAAGTGAATCTAACATAAACCAAAATGTTTTGCACGTTATGATATATAAACACCTGACGTTTAATTTATGCATGTGCAGGGCTGGTGGTGTATCCGATAAGAAGAAGTGATTCCATAACTCTGGAATTTGAGCTTGGTTCCTAGAAATGGTGTTTTCTTTTGCTGAAAGATTGTGCCTTCGGATATTCTCTGTAGCACAGATTTGCTTGAATTATAAGTCTTCTTTCTTATTAGACATTGGCCGTTGTAGCCGTTCTTCATTGCAATTCCGACAAATGTTCACCTATGGTCAGGTAGAAGGCGTAACCCGAGTTGAAGTTAATCGTAAACCGGCCTGAACCGGGTTTAACTGGCAATCCTTGTTGAGTTGGGCCAGGTTTCGTGAAGTGGCTTGGACCCATTTCTTAGATCTTTCTTTTGCGTCGTATGGCTATTGTAAATGCAGTGAAAAATGTGGAATATGGCCATTTGGCCAATTACACTTTATAATTTGATACTGATGTTTCTTATGGAAGCAAATAATGGTCCACATAAATCTACACTGTAATGATATTTTATATTTTATAATTTCAAAGGTTCACTTCACATGGGCTTCCGTCGTGTCTGTAGTTTTCTTAAGGACCAAGCAACTTTTCATGGGCCATCGTCATGTCATCATTGTCATCATCATGTCACTATCTATTTTATCAGCATCCACATCTCATTTATTTCGTCATTTTCTTTATATAGATAATATTTTGTATTCCAAAGCCTATAATCATATATTATTACTTTCTCCATCTAGAAACGACGAATTTAATTGCCATTATACCATTCACTTTCATCAATGCAAAGATATTATATGAAATTTAGCATGTGTTTATATATATGTGTATATGTGCGTGCGTGTGTGTGTATGTCACATGTGGTTCGTGGTTGTTGGCCAAGTTCAAAAGGAAAGCAACTTGGGATGCTTTGGGTCGTAAAAGGACAAAAATGTTCGGAAAGAAAGAAAATGATTGGTGCATGTATTATCATTATATATATATATGACGTCATAAACGTTACAAATTCCAACATAGAAATCGAGAATGCCCCAAGGGCCTTCTGGATAGTGCGACACGAAAAGGACAAGTGAGTAACATTTAAAATTTATATATGTTTTGGACATATTCGTAAATCGACTATAATTGGTGTGTATATATATACACACACTCACCAGCTAGCTTTACAGTGGATTGAATATATCATTATATTTAGTGGTTTTTTAAACAATATATAGGCAAATGTTTTTATAGTTCCATAAAAATATTATTTAAATAACTAAGAGTTGGATTTGGAACAATAATGTCAAAAATGGTAATGATTGATATATATGTAACGTTGTTAAGGAAAACGTCGACAAATTTACTTAGCCATATCAAAAAGCTAAGGGGCCCCTCTGCTGGCTTATGGATTTTGTCTTATAAATATATGCTATGCATGCATACATACATACATACGTACATATGGACTATACATATATATGTGTATATATATGTATATATATGGAGAGAGCACTAACGAATCTTCATCTTGGTCGGTATTAGTTAAAAGGGAAAACCAATTTTATCATCATGTGTCATGTGTAATGGTATCAAAATATCTAGTTCCAAGTTATATGAATCTTGAATATTGGGCACGCATATTATTCAATGTGTATATATGTATATATATATATACACTCTAGATTATTAATTATTATTGTACCAAATCTTGAATTTTACAAGGACCATAACTTTAATACATGTGAGGGTTTGTTTCCATCTGAACTTACATATAACCCATTACCTAATCGCCATTCCGATCGGAGATGTGATTGAGCATGCTATATTAAATTAAATTCAAATAATTTGAGTGGAAAACATATAGTATAAATCATATATATATATATATGGATTTAGGGTAAAAAAAAGAGGAAAATAATATAATAATGAAGGAGAGGACAATTTGGGAAGACGTGAAAGACAGAAAGAAGACATTTAGTCAGCTAATCATCACACGCAGAGACAGAAATTCTTAGCTCTCTATCCCACCAAAACACAAAAGGTAAAATCTGTCCACATTCTTCTCCTCATTCTACTTATTATTGCCGGATTTTTTTGTTTTGTTATATTGGTGTAGTTAATTTCAAGATATAATATGTTATTTATATGATTATATATATATATATATATATTCCAAACAATAAAAAAAATTATTAAGAAACACGTGACACCGTACACTCTCCATATATATATAAATCAGTGAAACTGAGTGGACAATAAAAAGAATCATTAGTGAAATGGTGCTATTCTTTTTTCGTTGTACGTAGTTTCGTCGAAAGCAAAAGCTGATATATCTATTTATACAATATATATATATATATATATTAAACAAAGAGAGAGAGAAGACAGCAATCACGGAAATCCATGGAAGGATCCTGCGTGAATATCTGTGTTGCATATATATACATATATACATATATATTATAGGTGAAAGAAACAGCCACAAACAGTATTTGTATATTATAAGATCCGAAGATGTGTCTGTAATATTGATATGTGTGTTTCTGTTGTTAGATCTGACTTGGATTTCTGAGCCTATAAGCTTCCATCATCTTTCGTCGTCGTCGTTTATGTTTAAATATACAAACTGAAATTTGGGTAAATAAAATATATAAATTTAGCATTTCCTAACCTTTTTTTTTTCCAGTGTGACACTAAAAAAAAAAAAAAAAAAAAAAAAACAACAGCTGTTTAGCTGTTTCTCTTCCAAGATAACTCCAACAATGGTTTGCTATCAGATTTGGTTAGGTGGCACCTGAAAAAACATAAATGAAACACAAAATTCATGTTACTTTAAGATTTATAGTTAGTCAAGTTTGTAGATTATGTTACTTTCCGGTGCATAGACAAGATATTGGCAATGGCGAATTTGAATCACTCAAAATTATTATCCAAATCCCAATAACAACCAATATTATAAATTGATTAAAAGGGTTATATATATTACTTGTGAAAAATGATATTCACGACCGAGGAGTATTTAACTGAAAAGGAGACTGCTTTGGTAGAGCAGCCTTGGTCCTTGGTTGTTGCAAAAGCAAATTCAAACACTTGGGTTCTGCTCTTCACCATACCACCCGACGTCCAATTCCCCCCGCCGCGGAATTTTTATATATATATATATATAACTATTTGTGCATTGATCTGTGGCAGTTGGACCTTTTCCACGTGAAAAATATAATATGTCAAGAGCAATTAGAACCTTCTTTTTTTTTTGTTGCATTGTATATTATAAGATTTCCAAATTTGTACAGACGAATCATTCCAAATTTCTCGGTTGAATCAAATATCTGTATCACCGATAAATAAATGCATATATTTGGACTGAACACACACTCTATTATATATATATATATATATCAGTAATGATATGTGCGACGTTTTAATTATGCCCTTTATTTCCCGATCCATTTGCAATCCCAATTTCAAGCTAAGCAATAGCTAATATTAACATAGTCTTAGATCATTATGTTTCACAGAGTTATCAAGATCTATTTTTTAATTTAATTTATCACTATTTCTTAGTTCGTAACGTACAACTATTTATGTAACATGTGTTAGCATGTATATGTATATATATATATATAACAGGTGAATATGGTACAAGTATACAACATCAGTCATATATTATGGTGGATTTGGAAACGAGTGAAGCAGGAACATAACTCACTTGATTAGCTTAAGATTTGAGAAACTTTATTAACACAAAATTAAAATATGAAAATTGGGAGAAAAAGCTTCTCAAACAGTTGAAATCTAAGGGGAAAAAAATAATTTCCTATTTTTTTTTTAAAAAAAAATAGGGTTTAGGGTTAAAATCATAAATGAGTTTAGTTGTCACTTGTCAGTCGTAGAAGCTTTGGATCTGTGTGCGCGTGGAAGCGCGTGGAATTCAACCTCGAATCTCTTGGTTCTCGCGAATGGGCCCACCATCTGACTGCAACCGCTTCTTTTGTCGTCTAGTGATGCGTGCAGGCACGCTCCGCCATGACGCGTCGGTCTTTTACCAAATTTATCCGACATTGATTCGGTCGCCGTTCTGACGTAGACTCGCATGTCCCTTTTACTAAATGAAAAATCCAAAATTAATATATATTTTATATTGATATATTCAAATCATAAATAGATCTTTTTTTTTATAAGAATCATAAATAGATCTTTATTGAAAGAATTATGTTGGATGACAAAGCTATATCAAATTTTTAAGCACATGTTATATTCTATTTTATGTATCAATCGCCTTAGGTATGATCATCATGTTTATTACAATTGTATATATACATACATACTTTTTATATCTATTTGTATCAATAATGATTAATATAGTAGACTTCAAATATCGCCACCGAACCATAGGATTTAACATTTGTCGCTTTCGAAAGCCCATGTGTATTGAATGTGCAATCGATGGAGGATCATGCATGCATCGTACAATTAATCAAATGATTAATTTTGGAGTTGGTCACCACTACGCTTCGTAAAATTTTAATAATATGTACACACACACATACACATATATATATATATATATACGCACTCAAATAAATATGAACACACGGAAATTATAGATCACACACACCTCTATAAAGTTCAAATTAAAATTTTACTAAATATACATAAGCAATGTTATAGACAACTAAATACTTGTCGGACGAGTCAAACAACATTCATTTTCTGACAATGACGAACTACTGAAATTCCTTCATAAGTTGTATGCATCCCTAACTGTAAGTTGCAACGGTTGATGCAAATTTATGAAGAATATTATAGAAGATCGTTAGAGAAGATTTGAGAAAATTATAAAAATATTGTATAATATTTAGATTTGATATTATTTCTACAATGTTACGTTATTTACTATTTAGTATTTCATAGTTAAAGATTCGGAACTATATATATTCACATAACAAAACAATTCTTAGGAACTTCTGTATGAATGACCATCAGAAGCATAGCTTTGCTTATTTTTTGAATGATACCTCACATTTCAATCAAAAAGAAAAAAGAAAGAAAAAAGATAAAGATAGATCATAGATACATTTGAAAATCGAATAAAATATTCTCTGTTTGTCGAATTTCTCGAATCCGAAAAAATGAAACTAAAAGTATCTCCTTGTTCTTTTAAGGAAAAAAATATTGCAATCACACTTTTTTTTATATATATAAAGAACTCAAAATCACTAATACAATATTTCATTTTAATATCATCATTACAGGTGAAATATAATATTTATATAAACTTTTGCAAAGCCCGAAAACTAGCTATATATTCATTATAGTACATAATAATTAATATATCATATAATTAAAAGTTTTCCTACGTGATGAACACCAAAGTAGTTATTACCAAAACATATGCACATCTCAAAGCCATAATCAGCTAATGGCTAAAAGAAAATCCATGGACGAATTAATGAGTACTTTTATTACAATTTAGCTCCAAACGTTTACAACTTGGCTACACGCATATATATATATATGTATATATATATATGTGTGTGTGTGTGTGTGTGGTAGGATGTTCAACCAGTTATCTTGTAGATAAAGTTTCAAATAGATTCTCCATGCTTTACATCAAAATCATCAAAAAAGTCTCTAAAGTATTCCGTAAAAGACTCTAATTTAAAAAGAAATAGAATAATTAGAACTGTTCAAATTTGGACCGACTTCATAAGCAGTTAAAGAAATGTAACCTTTCGTTTCCAAGAAATTAATCCCAAGAACAAAGAATAATGACAAAATTTTAACTTATATTATAGGAAAATAAAACAAAATTATAATGAATACGTTTCCCGGTGAAGTTTACTGAATGCAGTCTATAAATGGAAAAGGTTTGGTGGTGAATTGGTTGTATTTAACACCTCATCATTATAGTCACTGGATTAATTAGAACTTAATCCCGCAATCAATTAATAGGCTTTTGAAAGTATTTGCAAGCTGGATAATGAGATTCATATATAGTTCTTACGAATATGGCCAAATAAAAATAAATATCTATACTTATGGTCATAAAAATGGTAGTAAATCATACAGTTGATGATACAATTAGTGACAAAAACTATAAGATATCATTATATGAGCTAGATAGATTTGTGTAAGATAGTGTAATTAATTAATTAGAGACCGACAAAATTTACCAATTACGCAGATAAAAATAGTATGTATATCTAAAAGATATATAATATTTTTAGATATGTCATGTAGATTCATAATTACTATAGATTTTTAAATAGAGACCACTATCTATAATGTTATAGATCTCTATACTCATATAGATATATTAGAAACAAACATCTAACTGAGATCAGTTATATATATTTTTTCATACGAATAAACCTCGTCAAAATTTAACTCGTATATAAACACAGCAATTAATAAAGTACTTAGACTCATGCAAACACACCATGCTAGAAAACGCATGTTCATACTTTCATACTTAAGAAGATAAAATTAAAACCCTAATTCTCAACCTAAAACACCAACCCAAGAGGAAAACGAAGCCAAACCCATAATTTAATAGAATGTAGAAAGAGAAAGAAAAACAAAAAACCTACAAAAAGATGTTGTATCCCCCCCCCCCCCAAAAACCCAAACACTTAGGGCTTTCGTCAAGAACCCATAAACTGCTCAATCCATGCGGTATAATCATATCCCCACACATGTTTTAAAGATAGCAATATATATAATGATCATCATGAGGTAATTAATAGGGTTTTTACTTAGAGAGGGTTGCTTGTGGAAGATGAGCTGAAATTAGAGACGTCGCTCCACGAACTGGTTGTAGCAGCGGAGACATTCCAAAGCTGTTCGGTGTTCCCGAGAAGCTGTCTGGACAAATCTTGATTGTTATTTCTGTTATTATTGTCTTCCACTTTGACAGAAGCTAACTGAGAAGCTGCTGCTGTAACCATGGCGGCTGTTGCCCGC
>NW_010967707.1:4885007-4893930 GCF_000463585.1 Tarenaya hassleriana | reverse complement strand
GGGGGGGGTTAGCCGCAGCGGAAGATAATGAGATGTTGTGGAACATGTTCTTGGGACGAAACTGACCCGACCCGGTTACTCCATAACCCGGATCCATACCCGTCTGGTGATCAAACGGGTACAACCCGGAAGACACAGGCGGCGAAGAAATGTCTAGCCCGCCGAGCAACGGAAGCTGCGTCGCCGGAAACCGCCACTGTTCGAGTCCCGAAAAAATCCCAGAAGCTCCGCCGCCGCCGCTTCCGCTTCCTATCTGAAAAGCGGTGAAGTCGGGGTGGTGGTGATGATGATGAGCGGAAGAACCTGAAACGGCGCCGTATTGAAAGGTGAGGTTGTCGGTGTTGGTGAAGTCATGGTGTGGATCCAATGGAGCCATGAGTTTGAGAGGTGGTAGAGAAGATCCAAGCCCTAGAACGTGATCATTCCCAGTGATTAATCCCGTGTTGTAGGAAGAGAGTATCGAAGAAAGGGTCGAAGTTTGTCCCATGGGATTTACTGCTGTGGCTGTATTGCTCGTGTTGCCGTCGTGGGACTTTGAACTTGTCGTGTTGCTGCTGCTGCTGCTTCCTCCGCCGCCGCTTTTGGAACGCTTGTTTCTCCGGCAGCCTCCGCCAACGGGAACGTTCCTCAGGGCGCCGCCACGTGTCCAGTAACGGCGGCAGGTCTTGCAGAAGTGGCGGGGCTGAGAGAGGCTGTAGTTGTTGAAGTAGCAAAACTTTGTATTGGTGGATTCGCATCGTGGGCATTTCAAGGCTGCTTCAGGCATGGGGACGTTAGCCAGTCTGGCCCTTTCCGCCATGGAACCAGGCCGGACCGAGGAGCTCGAGCCTCCGCCGCCATGGGGAAGCGGCGGAAGATGCTGAGGTTGCTGCTGCGGTTGAAGAGGCTGATGAGGAATAAATTGCTGGTTGTCGTTTCCGGTGATGCCAACGGTGGTTGTGATTGGTTGCTGGTATATAAAATTATTGGAAAATGATTCAGAAAAAGAAGGGACAAGTTTTTAAGCTTGAAAAGATTACAAGGGTATATTCAAAATTCAACCATAGATATGCAGGAAATCATCAAAAAGTGAAAAAAAAAACACCAAAGAGGAATATCATCAAAAGTGAGAATTAAAAGAGGAATATACATAATTTAAACCCAAGAGACCAAAACAGATGAAAAAAAGGAAGAACAAAACATTGGATGAAGAGAGAGAAGGGAATACTTACTTGTTGTTGCCAGTTGGAGGGATCAGGATAGTTTGGGAAGGAAGAAAAAACCATGGCTTCCTTCTTCTTGATGATCTCTCCTTTCTTTTCTTTGTTTGAGCAATAAAGGAGCTAAAGTTGGAATTTTTATGGGGGCTTATGAAGTGGAGAATTACATCAAATGGAAGAACTTTAGAGAGAGAAAAAAAGAAGAGGAGGATGTGGAGATGAGAGAGAGAGAGAGATAGGGCAATGGTAAAGGAATGACCTTTATTCATATATATATATATATATATATATATATATACATATACGTGTGGTTGTGTTCTGTATAGGTGTGAGGGAATATATCGGCATTATGTGTTTACTAAAATAAAATGAAAAATAGGGTGTCATTGGTGTTGGGCTCTTTTTGTTTTATTAATGCTTTTACACACACACACACACATATATATATATATATATATAATATTTATTTTAGCGTTTGGAGAAGGTGGAGGAGGGAGTGTGTCACATTGCTTAACCCGTAAGCTTCTTTTAGATTCGCTTACTGCCATACGTACTATTGCTTCTGCACTGTATGCAAAAGCTCTCTCTCTCTCTCTCTCTCTCTCTCTCTCTCTCTCTCTCTATCTCTATCTCTATATATATATATGTATGTCCTTCAAAATATTCAAGTTTTTCATTGAATTTTACAATGTTGAATTAAAAGTATGTTATTCATGTGATGAGAATGAGAAATTACCAATATGATTAAATGATATTAATATATTTATGGAGTTTGAATATGATAAAAATGATACTGATCCAAAAAAGGAAAAATGTTTAATATAGTTTCAATTAAAGACAAGGTGCTAAAAATAATATACATAATGAATATATATATATATATATGTGTGTGTGTGTGTGTTATTATAAACAAATTTACCAAAGACTCCAATATCTGATATATTTACAAGGTTAACTAGATAGGTCATATATATCAATTACAGTTATTGGTTATTGTCAACAAGGCTCATATTATACATGTAAACTTTTAGTTGATTAGAGCAATACAAAATATATACAGTATCTCTTGAGTGTATGTATGCATATACATATGCATGTGTAATGAAAAGAATAGGAACTTTGTATCCTGCTCTTAAGTAAACATTTTTTTTCTTAAAGGGAGAGGAAGTTGGTCCAAATGGGGCATTTATTAGATACAATGTAAATTATAAAATTTAAGAATGAGTGAATTAAGGCAACGAAATAATAATTAAAAGTAACATAAAGTATATTAATTAAAACATCCCAACATTCCCCAAGTGTCCCCCGTCTTTTTTTTTTCTGTTGTTGCTTTTCTTACCCTTCGGACCGCCGTGATGTTTTCCTTTATCTTTCATATATATATATATATATGCATGAGAATATTTCTATATTCATCAAAAAAAAATTATCCATGTCAATACCACGCGCCCCATAGGCGAGTGCAGAGGTCGCAATTTCGAGCCTCCACAGCCCAAAATAACTTTGACTTTGACTGATGCTGAATCAAACCGAAATCACCGGTTTGGTTCTGGTTCGGTTTAATCTTGTGTTGTCAGATGAAAAGGAGTCCGTTGAGCATTGTGGCAAAATTCCAAATTGATATTCAAAATAAAGCCCAAATGACTTATCAGATCTCCGTTTATATATGGGTTATTTAAACAATACTAATGGGCTTAAGATTGGGCCCATTGGTCTTATTAGGATCTCATACGGCCCAAATTTACTTTATCTCGGTCCCACATAGAATATTAAAAATATATATCTCGTACACGAACAATTCTAATTTTAATAAATTTTACTTGTTTCTAAAATACAATGCCAAATTGTTTAATATTGATTTTATATCATTTTATATATACGCATAAAAATTACGATACACCAAAAAACTGTGATTTATTATATGTATTTCCCATTATACAATGATGGTGATTCATTATATGTATGATTTTTATAAATTTAATTAATAATCTATATTTTATCATGTTAATAATATTTTGATAAGAAAGTTTTCTAAATCTATTACTATATATATATATATATTATAATGGTATTAAGGTAAATTTACAAATTCTTTTTTTTTTCCATCTAGGAGATGAGATATAGTATGATTGTGGGAATTTGCAAAATTCCATCCAAATATATTTTCGGGATAACTTCAAATGGACACTCGATTCTCAATTATTGATGTTTTTATAAGTCTTTTGATTCCTTCTCCCTCCATCTTGTGTTCAATCCCATCGTTTCCTCCCTTGTGTCATTCCAGCTTTTTATAATATATATATATATATATATATATATATATAAATATATGTATGTATATATATATATATATATTCCTGTCTGAATATACGCCCGCAAATACTCCAACTAACAAAATGTTCACAAAAATAGTCCATGAACATGTATGAGCATAATTGTAAAAACTCATGAAGATTTAACACATACATTTTGATGTTAAACAACAATCTACTAAAGAAACTTAACATGAGAAAAAAAAAATTAATAAAGAAATATTGCTATCCATCTATTGAAATTAGTTTATTTAGAATTTAATATTTTGAAATTAGAAATATTTGACCTACTTACACACTAAAATCGATAAATTGCGATCATTTATAAAATATTTATCAGTAATTAGTGTGAACATATTCTAATTAGACTATTATTAGATCAACAACTTAAACCCAAGTTTTATTGTTTAATTTTATCTTATGGGCATGTACTTGTGAAAATAATTCAATTTTCGTCCATAACTTGTCAAATTAAGTTGATTTTAAAATGCAGTGGCAGCTGCGTAGACACGACAAGTGACACTAAATCCTTTTTTTTTAATTTATGGGAAATCGCCATATAATAATCATTGGTGGAACATTGGGGGAACGAGTATTTACTAACAATAGATAATGAAAGTCTACTTCTGATCCGAACTTAACCGAGGCAGGCCGTTTATGATAAATATAATGTTGACAAAGTTTTTACGTATAATATCTCATTGAATAATTGCAATACGGGTTTATAGTGTTACATATTGAGAAATTCTGCTGAAATATTAAAAAAATATATATATTATGTCCTATTTATAAATTTCAAAATTCATTCATTTCCTTCGTTAATATGATTTCAAATTTCGTCCTTTTCTCAAATAGAAGTTTCCATTTCCCCATAAACTGTATTGTTGTATTAAAGAAAAACTTAAGATAATTTGAGTTATTTTTTTTTTGGTATAAAATGGAAATTGTTTTTTTATTTATGTTAGTACAATTTATAAAAAGCTTCATGCATGAAAAAAAAAATATAGTTTTCCACGCCTTGACCCATAATCACAATCTAAACTCAACAAAGTAATGTTGGTAGGACACTTTCGTATAATTGCTGAAAATAAATTTAATAATAATAATAATATAGAATGTGTAGTAACTTGGGATTGGACCGACCTACAGTTTGCGCATACACATTAATAATGAGACTGAATTATTTATCAGTCGATGGAATGTGATAAGCACATGCACCACCACGATAAGTACGCCTCGCATTCGCACATTGAGACGAGGTCATATGTCTTTTTATTATTAATAATAATATTTATTTCATTTTCTCTAATAAAATTACTTTCTAAATCAATCTCATAAAAATATAGGACTAAATATTAAAATATCTAATTTTTTCATGTAAAAATATTATTATTATTTAAAATAATAGTACAAGTATATAAATGTTTAAAATATTATCACAGTTTTCGAAATAAGACGTTAATATATATATATATATATATATATATATATATATATTTGAAATATATGTTTTTATACAGAAATTTTAGTTGTTAATGTATCGATATAAAATTCTATTCGTGTATGTCACAAATGAAAGCTTCAATTATTTTCAAGTCGCATCGATATTATATGGTCGTTTTTTTTTAAATTTCTGGTATAGAAAAAAAAAGGAAAAAAAGGAGAAGAAAATAGAAAAAAGACATGGAGCCGTCACCGTGAACTAACGGAGTGGACGGTCAGGTGGTATCTAGTTCAGGCTGTTCCCTTCCCTCGCTAACCCTCAAAGCTCCACAACGCTTCGCCTTCACTCGGTCCCGGGGAAGAGATTGCTTTCTCATTACTTTTGATTTTCGGGAGAAGAAGCTGCAGATTGATATCGTGGAAATGGTCTGTGTATGCAATCGGTCTGTCTCTTCGTCTCCATTTTTCATTGCTTATCCCCAAAGGTACTTTCTTCTGGGCTTCTGATTCATGAAACTTTGATGTAAATTATCGTCTTTGGATTTGTGGATTTTCCGAAAGAGGGGAATTTTTTTTTTTCTCGTGGGTTGTTTTATTTTCCTTTGTTTGGGTTGTCCTTGATATTCTCCTGGATGGGGTTGAAGTGTTTGGGACGGTGTTTTCCACCGGTTTTTGGGGGGTTTCGGGAGATTCTAGGGTTAGGGTTAGATATTGTGTTTCTCTAGCGTCTTCATTCAAATCTCTTTCTCTCTCTCCCTCTGGTAGAGATTGAAGAGATTTTTGACTTAGCGATTAGGGTTTCTTCGATCGTTTGGCTTTTGTCGATGCGGGTTCATCGGGACATCGTGGATTTCGGTTTCTGATTGTGGAATCTGGGGGTTTTCCTGGAAGGGAGAGATCTTGTGGAGATTTTGAGGAAACCGATTTCCAATCCTATTGACCCCAAAGAAGCAAGATGGAGAAGGGAAGGTGAATTGGGAAATGAAAGGCTCGATTTTTACCGTTTTATCAGAGCAGAGTCATCACCCTTCTACATTCTTATCAATGGATTCTAGTGCCTCGTCTCACGAGGAACTTGATCTGGAGATGAACAATGGCAACCGGCAAATCGCCCTTTACCACCCACCTGATATCAATCTGCCATTGTCAGTAGGATGCAGCTCCCCGTTGCAAGCATGGAACTTGGATTCTTGTGATAACATTTTGGATGTCGGGCTTGGCTCGCAAGCTTACGAGACTGAGACGTTCCTTAGCGTGGTTCCTAATAAGGTCACAAAGAAATGTTCCAAGCGAGGCGATAGTATTTGGGGTGCTTGGTTTTTCTTCAGCTTCTACTTCAGGCCTGCCTTGAACGACAAATCAAAGTGCAAGATCATGCGTGACGATAATGGAGGTTCCTTCACAGGGTTTGATAAATCTGACCTCAAGCTTGATGTTTTTCTTGTACAGCATGATATGGAGAATATTTACATGTGGGTTTTTAAGGATAGGCCCGAGAATGCTCTCGGGAAAATGCAGTTGAGAAGCTACATGAACGGGCATTCTCGGCAAGGTGAGCGTCCGTTTCCGTTTAGTGCAGAGAAAGGGTTTGTTCGCTCTCATCGAATGCAGAGGAAGCATTACCGAGGGCTCTCAAATCCTCAATGTGTTCATGGAATTGAGTTTGTCCCCTCGCCTAATCTGCTATGTCTCAGCGATGAAGATAAGAAACGATGGATGGAGCTTACGGGCCGTGACTTGAGTTTCACGATCCCACCTGAAGCCGGTGATTTCAGTTCATGGAGAAATCTGCCCAACACTGAATTCGAGCTCGAGAGGCCATCATCATCATCTCATGCCGCAAAAGCTGCAGCATCTAATCCCAATGCGAAAAAGCTGCTGAATGGCTCGGGCCTACATTTGACAAGTCACCCATCTCATCACAGCAACGGTGACTCATCAGATCAATCAATGGGAGCCAATAAGAAGAGGAAAGAGTTCTTGTCGCCAGGAAGCAGCGAAGAAGAGTGTTGCTTGACTGTAAACACGACTCCTCACCATCCAAGCTGGCAGAACGAATTCGCGGGCGTGATGAAGAACACCGTGAATGGACCTGTAACAGCTGCAAAGACAATCTACGAAGATGAAGAAGCGTATCTGATAATCATAACTCTACCCTTTGTGGATCTGAACAGCGTGAAGGTGTCGTGGAGGAACAACGTGGAGCGTGGGATCATAAAGGTCATGGCTTTGAGCACATCATGTGCACCATCGGTCAGAAGACGAGATCGGACGTTCAAGCTGGTGGATCAGACGGCAGAGCACTGCCTGCCCGGAGAGTTCATGAGGGAAGTGCGGTTGCCAAGTCGGATACCGGAAGATGCGAATATAGAAGCGTATTTCGATGGGATGGGACCAGTTCTGGAGATTAGGGTGCCGAAGTTGAAAGGGGGAGAGGAGGAAGAGCATGAGGTTAGGGTTTGTATGCGTCCACACCACCTTGGAACCAATGAGCTCATGTTGAACTAATGACAGAAGTATTTACCAGTGTTTTGCTTTTTGTTTGTAATGGGAAATAAACCAGGCAGTAACAGAGGATTGGTGCAAATGCCAAATCAAATGCTTAAACTGTGTTCGCTTTCTTTGCAATGGCTTTCTCTATTTCTTTTCAGCTCTTGTTGTTGAAAAAAAAATGGAATATTTTTCTTCAAGTCAATAAATAATGGTGCTACTGCTACTTATAATTACAAATAACTGGCGAGATTATATGATTAACAAGTTAATTATTTTATACATATATCTCCCTGGATATTACTGAATTTTTCGCACACAATATACTAGAATTTTCACAAATACAAAAAGATTAGTTGAATTCCATCTAAAGATGAGCGAAAATTGAAGAATGAGCCGAACTCGATAAAATTTCCGACAAAATTAAGATAACGATGGGTTCAAAAAATGCAAAATGAAAACCATAACAATGGTGGGTTTTCCGAACAAAACATGAAAATTTCACGAAAATCCGACAGAACAGCGATGGAGATGATAAAAACTGAACATCTGGATTAAAGAGATTCTTTAGTCGACTTCCTCAATCTTGGGACCAGCACCGCTTCCGCCGGAGGGAGGAACATCGTCGTCCATTCCGGCGCCAGCGGCCGCTCCGCCCATATCACCACCGGCTCCTCCTTGGTACATCTTGGCAATGATTGGGTTGCAAATACTCTCCAGCTCCTTCATCTTGTCCTCGAACTCGTCCGCCTCCGCCAACTGGTTCCCCTCCAGCCATTGAATCGCCTCTTCAATCGCATCTTCTATCTTCTTCTTGTCCGCAGCCTGAAGCTTCTCCCCAATCTTCTCGTCTCTGATGGTATTCCTCATGTTGTATGCGTAGTTCTCAAGTGCATTCTTGGATTCCACCTTCTTCTTGTGCTCCTCATCCTCCGACTTATACTTTTCCGCCTCTTGCACCATTCTCTCGATCTCATCCTTGGAGAGACGGCCCTTATCGTTGGTGATCGTGATCTTGTTCTTCTGTCCAGTGGTCTTGTCCTCTGCCGAGACGTTGAGGATGCCATTAGCGTCGATGTCAAAGCAGACCGTGATCTGGGGAACACCTCTCGGGGCAGGTGGGATTCCGGAGAGTTCAAATTTTCCAAGGAGGTTGTTGTCTTTGGTCCTGGCTCTCTCACCCTCGTACACTTGGATCAACACCCCAGGCTGGTTGTCAGAATAGGTAGAGAAGACCTGTTCCTTCTTTGTCGGGATGGTTGTATTCCTCGGGATCAGTACGGTCATGACACCACCGGCGGTTTCCAGACCGAGGGAGAGAGGGGTCACGTCCAACAAGAGTAGGTCCTGAACCTTCTCGTTGCCTTCACCACTGAGAATGGCAGCTTGGACAGCTGCACCATACGCTACGGCCTCGTCTGGGTTGATGGATTTGCAGAGTTCCTTTCCGTTGAAGAAATCTTGGAGGAGCTGCTGAAA
>NW_010967707.1:4807782-4884368 GCF_000463585.1 Tarenaya hassleriana | reverse complement strand
AACTGTCGACCTGAACCTTGGGGATACGGGTGGATCCACCGACAAGGACGGCATCATGGACAGAGCTTTTGTCCATCTTGGCATCACGAAGGCACTTCTCGACTGGCTCCATGCACTTCCTGAAGAGGTCCATGTTCAGCTCCTCAAACCTCGCACGGGTGATGGGTGAGTAGAAATCGATACCCTCATACAAGGAATCAATCTCAATCGTGGTCTGGGCAGTCGATGAAAGAGTCCTCTTTGCCCTCTCACAGGCTGTTCTCAATCTCCTGAGAGCTCTAGGGTTGCCGCTGATGTCCTTCTTGTTCTTTCTCTTGAATTCCTGGACAAAGTGGTTGACCATTCTGTTATCGAAATCTTCACCGCCGAGATGGGTGTCCCCGGCAGTGGCTTTCACCTCGAAAATACCCTCCTCAATGGTGAGAAGAGAGACATCAAAGGTACCACCACCAAGATCGAAGATCAAGACGTTCTTCTCGCCGACACTGGTAGCTTTCTTGTCGAGACCATAGGCAATAGCAGCAGCAGTAGGCTCGTTGATGATACGCATCACATTCAGACCAGCAATGACACCAGCGTCCTTTGTGGCTTGACGTTGGGAATCGTTGAAGTAAGCTGGGACAGTGACAACAGCGTTCTTGATGGTGGTGCCGAGGTAGGCCTCAGCAATCTCACGCATCTTAATGAGGACCATTGAAGAAATCTCCTCAGCGGCGAATTGCTTCTCTTCGCCCTTGTAGTTGACAACGATCATGGGTTTGTCACCAGGTCCAGGAATAACTTTGAACGGCCATAGCTTGATGTCGCTTTGGACCGATGAGTCGCTGAATCGACGACCAATCAACCTCTTGGCATCTGTCACATGGAAAAGTAAAAGCATTTAACGGATGAATCAAACCAGAATCTAAACAGACAAATCACACAAACTGCAAAAGCTGACTTATCTTTCTGAAGTTGCCAAAACCTCAGAAACCCGCCAAACCGACAACAAATGAACTACTCATCTCTACAATTTCTGACGAGGACTAACAAAGAACTGACCACAAGATATGCCCGCAAATTCTTAACTCAAACTACACGAACACTTAACACGGAAGTAAGGAAGCCCAGAAATCGACGTCAATAACTCGCACTCTAACCCATCGGATGTAAACAAGGAAGCCCAGAAATCAAACTCTACATGATCTAAAACAGTTCACATCCGAACAGATCTATTCGTAATCCAACATAGATGTGAGAGATTCAACTTAAACATCGAAAATCTAAAGATTAGAAGCATATCGTACCGAAAACTGTGTTGATGGGGTTCATGGCAACCTGGTTCTTAGCGGCATCACCGATCAGACGCTCGGAATCGGTGAAACCAACATACGACGGCGTAGTCCTGTTACCCTGGTCATTAGCAATGATCTCAACACGGTCATGCTGCCATACTCCGACGCAAGAGTACGTCGTACCGAGATCGATTCCGATCGCGGGACCTTCTCCCTTGCCGGCCATTGTTATCAACGACGAAGCTAAGCTACCAAAAAACGACTGTAAACGAAAACAACAAAAGTAAAAAGATCGAGCGGCTAGGGTTTTCCCGGAATTGTGGTGAAGAGGATCTTATATAGAGTCGATACATCAAGGTTCGAGAATGTTCTGCAGGTTAATTTATAACCGTCCGATTTTTCAAGATTAATCTGACGGCCTCGTATCGATTACTAGGCAAAAGTTTCCATTTTTTTTAAATTTAAAAAGCGCGTGATGGTTCATTCACGGTTCTCCACGAAAGCTTCCGTCGAAGAGTGGGTCCCACTTGCAAGTGGACGTCCAGAGTCGGTCATTGGCTGTGAGGTAGAACATGCCACATGGGATGGATCTGTGAGCGATTTGATGGGCTCCATATAAATGATATTGATCGGCCCGTATAAATGGAAATCAAAGGCCCATCATCAGCCATAACAAAGTGGTAAGCCGAAGGTTTGGTTTCAGTTTGAAAGAGGAAAACAATTGCAGCCTAAAGAAACGTGTGGCTGCTGGGATTCGAGCCCAGACCTCTGCGGCCACAACGTGGAATTCTAACCACTAAACAACATCCACTTTGTTACCAGATATACAACCAAGTTCTCAACTTACCAATCACAACAACACGAAACTTCATTCTTAAAAGGATTTCTAAACAACGCTTCTTTTACTGATGCCCTAAAACCAAGTCCCATGACAGTACACACACAACAACAGTTCTGTTCTCTTACTCACCCTCCAAAACCCTAATCCCAGAAATCAAAACCAGAGCCAGATGACACACAATACAAACGACAAATAACATCAATGCATATGATGGAAGCCGGAGAAAATAAGTTCAAAATGCAAAGGGGGACTTTTAGTTTCCCCCTTCAGTTTCCATGGCCCCTTTGTGGTAATTATCCAAGTCAGCATCAAGATCCTCTGCCGATATCTTTTCATCTCGCCCTCTACCTCTCCCACGGCCACGACCTCCCCTACCACCCCCGACACCACCACGTGGCCGTCCCACGAAACCGCCTCTGCCTCTGCCTCTGTTAACAAATCATCGTATGAGTTGGCATGACCAACAAGTTCAAGTATACACTTTGATCAACATATAAGCTTAGCTAACTATACCAAAACGCATATTATCATTCATGATTGCTATTTAAACAACCAAAACTATAGGCATCTATCCGGAGAAACCCCTCAGATTTTAGGCATCTGTTTGTGTTCTTATACATATGTAATAGATACTCAACAAATCAATAGCTAAACCAGGCCAAAAATGGAAGTGATCACATCACAATTATTCATCAAACATTAGAAAAACTGGTAACCAATCTGTGTGCTGCCCCAGAAAATCATATCATGAACTGCCATGTAAGAAATCACGCAAATTAAATCACTTGATTACTAGTATGTAGGGCACCTAGGTCAATCAATACCGACCTTCTGGGAACACCACTTATGTTTCCAAACATCCCGTTTGAAGGTAAAGGAGGTGGAGCAGGCACAGAGAGATTTGTCCCAACTATCTCAATCTTCATAGGCTTGCCATCCAGTTGAACATTGTTGTACCTCTTTACAGCAGCCATTGCATCAACTCGCCTGGAAAAGACGACTTCAGCTGTACCCTGAGAGAATGGTTTATTGCTTAGTTAGGATAAGGCTTTTTGATATTAGGGCCTGGTAGCATGACATAAATTTCACAAGTACCTTCGATCTACCACTCCTATCATAATGAATGCCGTATCGTTTCATGTCACCAACTTCTGCGAAGAGCTCCTACAAACATAAAAAAAATTTGCGATTAGAAAAACGCAGATATTGCACTGGTAAATCCCACACACAGGCATCCTCCAATTACTGAGTTAAAAAGTACTCAAATTTCAAACAGGATATTTGAAGAGACAAGACTCGCATGGGGAAGCAAGGCAAATACCCTAATTGAAAACCAAAAACTAAACGGAATAAAAGGGGGGGGAGCAAAATGGCGATACAACAGTATGTGGGACCAATTCCAGGACAACACTTCACATTCTTTACAAAAAGCATGGTTTGAACCCACATAAGCTTGATTCAGACAGACCTAATCTGAGAACCCACAACTACGTAGGCATTTAGACAAATTAAAGTTTTAGTTTTGTTCTAAATCTATTGGCAAAGAACACCAATACCCTGTCTGAAACCAATTACTCTTCCATCCTTGTGACTTATACTAAAATGAAATAAACAATTAGACGCAAACAACAGAAACGTGACATTCTATCCTTGACATCATTGAAGAAACTGTAAAACGAAGCTGACCTTAATATCTTCGTTGGAAACTCCGTAATCTAAATTGGAAATGTAGAGCTTAGACCCAGTCTCAATCGACGAGGCTCCGCCCGTAGGACGGGCCCCGAAGCCCGCAGTCATCGCTGTGTCAGCCGCAAACATGTCGTGTTGCCACGCCGAATCTGGAGCTTGTACCGGCTGTTGTTCGTCAAAGAAGAAGAAGAAACGAAAAGAGATCTCAACTTTTTTCACAACCGACGGAAAAGTCCTACGAATCTCAACTTTTTTTTTTTTGCACAACCAACAGAAAACCCTAAAAATCTCTGTTCTGGGAGGAAGATGAGATGAGGAAAAATCGATTGCTGACCCTTGAGTACGGTGCCGCTCGGTTTCCTATACGGTTAGAAAAACGGCGAGCGGGACCAGGACCACCGGATCCGCGGCCTACGCCTTCGCCACCGCCGCGGCCACCACGAGACCCGGCGGGCTTCCTGTTAGACTTGATGATATCGTCAAGTGACATGTCCAAAGCACTCGACATCTTCGCCGGATCTTCTCTGCGTCTGAGATCGGAGAGGGAGAGGGAGAGGGAGAGGGAGAGAGAGAGATTGACGACGATGAAGAGGAGCTAGGGTTTCGCTAGATGCGAGGAAATGAAGGGAATGACTCCAAAAACTCTTTTCAACGCGACACTAATGTAGTTTATAACTATGGATAATTTCGGAAGTGCCACGAAAACTAAGAAACAACTGTTTTTGGCCCCAAAAGTTTTATTAATGATCAAAAATCCCCCCCCCCCTGGTTTTAAAACTTCACCCTCTTTTTTCGCTCTTGTTTCCTCTCGGGCCCTTAAGCTATATATGTCTTGTAAAAACATAGAAAGCCTTTTTAAAAAATAGATGATTTCGGACATCTAATATGGGCCTTGAGCTATATAGGCTTGTATAGGATCAAATCCGGTTTTGGGTCGAAAACTATTTTGCAAACCGGTACAACAATTTAAAAAAATATTATATTGAGATCAGTACAATAGAAACTGACAAATCCGTCCCTATGCATCTATAATATTTTTGGTATTCGAAAGATTGTGTTTCAAATTTTGATTATTTTTTTTTGGAAAAAGTACATAAAATTCCATGAGTATGAATTTGTTAAAAACTCTCATTACAATTACAGTATAAAAATATGGAACATTCAATAATATTTGCTGTTACAAAAAAATATACGTATTTCTTAATTATTGGACATTAAGAAACACGAAGTTAAACTTTAAAAAATGGTTAGTCATAAGACTAGGAAAGCAGAATGAAATCTTGTTATTATTAAATTTCGAAAAGTTATAAATAATTGGTGTATTTATAGGGAAAAGCTGTGTATTATATGCATTTTTTTATTATCGGATTTTAGTATACTTTCATTGGATTTTTTTTTTCAATTTGGATATTATTTGGTGTAAGTTTCCATATAGCATTGCTCTCCCTGAGTTTAATTTGTTGTTTGTAGGGGCTATGTATATTGCCCTTTAAATTTGTCAAATAGACAGGTTCATGTACCTGAATTTCATGAATTTCTCTTGTATTTAATGTGATATGTGTGTTTTGTAATATTAGAAATAATAATGAGAACATAGGTTATACGAGCATGGGCTAGCAATATATATGTTCACATCGTTATACAATTTAATTACGAAATTGATAAACCCAAAGTTTATGTCCATACTCATTTCACGTGACCCTTTTGAAAATTTCACACATAGCCATAATTGCATCCATTGTTCAAATACCGAGACTTCAAAATACGGAAAAGAAAATAAATAAATACCAAGAAAATAACACATTTATTTAGCCACCGCTATTTTTTTATATCATTCGTTTTTTTCGTTTTAAATACATATATCCAAAAAAAATGCATTCACATGACAAAATAAATTGGCCTTAAGTTAACTTGGGCTGATTATTAGTTCACAAAATAAAATCACAAAGGCAACATACACTTAGTCCAAAAAATATCATTTTAGACAAATTGCCCCAAAACAAACCATAATCATTTTGATGTTGTAATAAAATTCTATATCTATTTTACTCCGTTAATTTATCATTATTATAAAAATGTATTTTTTGTAGAAATAATTTTTTTTGGCATGTGCATCTAACTACTAACTGTTTATCAATTACAGGGAGGTCAAAACCCACTAAACAAACCTATAAAAATATCGCAGACAAAATAAAAATACAATAATCAGTATGATTATTATTTTTGCAACGTAATGATTTGCAGACCATTTAAATCTTAAAGATTATAATATTTCTATAAATAAGTTTTTAGATCATGATTTTTTTAAAATTAGAGAACTTTGGAATTTATAAATTAGTTGTCAAGGTCGATATTTTAAATATATAAATTAAATTATTGAAAACAATTGTTATTGTTTGTATTGTAATCATTAATAAAATTTTAAAATTTCATTAAATATAGTATGTCATGAGATAACATAGATTCGAACTAATAAATATAACAATGACATACAAATTTAAAAACAAACCACACTAATGGATTAATTGATTTAATTAATTAAACGCTGACGACTTTACCCCCGCTTTTAGGGGTCTTCTCGTTAATTCACGCACTTTGAAAGATTTTAATACGAGAAAGAGGCTCCAACGCCTCCTCACCGACCCTTAATTCATTATATATATATATATATATATATATAATTATTTTTAAATTATTTAGTATTTCTTAAATATATTTAAGATTAACGTGTAAACAAATTTTAAAATTGTCTGTTATAAATATTTTAAGAATATATTATTTATTTATACTGATTACGAATTTTTAAAATACGACAATTTTGAAAAATTTAAGATATCCATAAGAATAAAACAGGTAAGATATTATAAAAAAATAAATGTTATGCGAGTTAAAAATATCAAATTTATCACTGTGGTCACCACTATAACAAGAGGCGAGTTGATCGGTGAACAAGTAGGTGGATGCACCTGTATCTGAATGGTATATTTGTATACAAGTGGGTGTATGTATATGTATATACATGAGTGTGTATGCGTGTGATGCATATTTATAAATGTACGTGGAGCGGTCCACTGTAACTACATTAGGGGATTCAATGATAAAAACGCATTAATTAATTCTCATGCAACTCGGCCCCCGTTTATAAATACGATTCTCAATATGCAGCATATCGTTCTTCAAATCCCTTCTTCCCTTTCTTTCTCTCCTGTTGTATTCTCTGCATTCTGAGGGGGAATATATACATATATATATATATGTGTGTGTGTGTACATAGAGAGAGAGAGAGTCTGTAAAATTGGGAAGTGAATCTTGGGAGAGAGAGAGAGAGAGAGAGAGATGGGGATATATTCACTGGTGACAGGGAGGCGAGGAGCAAGTGGATTTGGATCTGCTTCCACCGCCGAAGAAGTCACCCAAGGGATTGATGCCTCTCATCTCACAGCCATCATCACAGGTACTACATATATATATATATATATATATATGTATATATGTATATATGTGTGTGTGCAAATGTGATGTGTTTACGTACGAGGAGGGAGGGGATTGGTTCCGTGGTGGTAGGTCACGTTAATTTAATGTTCCATGGAGCAATTAGGTTTAGGGATTTAATTTAATGTCGGATACTAACACTTTTTTCGTGGTTCTAGTTCAAAGCTCTGTCTGACAAACGTCAGTTACTCAATTAAATTATTAAAAAAAATGTTTTTTTTCTTACACGGTGCTCAGTTCCATGCATATTAATTCTAGTTCCCCAGTCCGTACACATACTGTGTTATCTTATAATAATTTGTCGCAAATCCGAAAATTAAGTTTGCTTAATTCTCCAGAAAAAATGCCATATACATACACACATATATGCATACCCGCATATATTTATGTATATGCTTAAAAACAAATATATATATATATATATAATATGATCAATTATTCTCTTTCTCTCTCTCTTTCTGACAAAAACATGTTCCAATTAAATGGGAGTGGTCCTTTGACTGCACGTAGAAATAAAATCTCCCCATCTTATTGTTTTTTTACCATATATACACACACTAAAAATAGAATGTAAATTTGACCATGTGTATGCACATATGAATGTATAAACAGGGGGATCGGGAGGAATAGGGTTGGAGACGGCGAGAGTGTTGGCGAAGAGAGGAGCACGTGTCATAATTGGAGCCAGGAACATGGGAGCTGCAGAAGCCGCCAAGACGGAGATTCTGAAACACAACTCCTCCGCACGTGTCCATGTCCTCAAGCTCGATCTCTCTTCCCTTGCTTCCATCACTTCTTTTGTCCGCGACTTCGATTCTCTCTCCCTCCCTCTCCACCTCCTCATGTAAACAAATCTCCCTATCTCTCCCTCCCTCCCTCCCTCCCTCTCTTACAATATGTCACGTGGGTTTGTGTTTGCAGAAACAACGCGGGGATAATGTTCTGCCCGTTCCAGCTCTCTCAAGATGGAATAGAACTGCAATTTGCTACAAACCACATTGGCAAGAGCATTATTCTCTTTTCCACATGATCATTATTCGTTGATTTTTATTTCTTAGAGACTAGGATTTAAAAAAATAATTCAGAAATTGTTGAATATGCGCGCGTGTGTGTATAGGTCACTTTCTAGTGACAAACTTGCTTATGGAGAAAATGAAGACGACAGCGAAAGAGAGTGGCATTGAAGGAAGAATTGTGAATCTCTCATCCATTGCGCACATATACACTTACCCCGACGGTATCTGCTTCGACAATATTAACGATATTTCTCGGTAATTCTCTTTATTTTTTTTTTCCATTTATTTTCTAGATTTTGGCATATAAATAACAAAAGCTTGAATTTCACGCGAATATTAAAAACGTCCCGTGTTTGTTCCCCTCGTGTGATATATGAATAACAGCTACTCGGATAAAAGAGCCTACGGACAGTCCAAATTGGCTAACATACTGCACGCCAATGAGCTCTCTCGTCAACTTCAGGTGGGTCTTAAAGAATCTCTTCGCATTATAAGAGTTTATTTTCTTCTAATATACATATTTACACATGTATGTATGTACGCATGCATGCATATTTGCATCATGCATGCATGTATGTATGTACATCGGAGCACTGATTAAAATGGCAAACGTGTTGGCAGGAAGAGGGAGTGAACATCACAGTGAACTCGGTGCACCCAGGCCTCATCCTCACCAATCTCTTCCAACACACGGCCCTTTTGATGTTGTTATTAATTGTTATAATCATTTTATTTTGGTTTCGGTAACTAACATAATAAAGACAAGAGTGTTATACATGCCTAATTATAGTGACATGGCTCATCTAATTTAACACATGAGGTGAAATTTTCGAATATAATTGTAACAATCTTAGCGGGAAATGCACTTTATATTTTCCATAGGGGTTGTTAAATAAAAACATGAAAATAATAAGCAAAATACATTGCTATAAAGTAAAACGAATGTGTCTTAATTTGGATAGTTCAACCAGTGAAACGGGGACGCAAAACGTTTGTTCTGCCTCAAGTTTGAGTCTCCAATTGGGGAAAGAACGTATAATTCAAATTACGTGGTTGACTTCTGCTCCTGAAATTAGTGTGAACTTTTGACCTAGGATGATCGGTTATAAAAAAAAAAATGAAGGTGGCATCACTAGAAACTAACTAACTTACAATGGGAGAGTTAAAATGTCGTTACAAATAATAAAATAAAAAAGCATATTCTAAAGAAAGAAAGCGCATATGCAAAAAAATTACCCAGCAAACCTCTGACTTTATGAACAGTGTTTTTATTTCTATGTAAATAAAATAATGATGGATTTCGGCTTTTGCTTTTGCTTATTTTTTTTGGTTATTGGAAAATATAATTTTTTTTATTGGATTTAAATATGCCATAAAATACTTCATCAAAGAGTGTTTTCATATTATATGGTTTTGCAGGGTTCCTAAAGTTCTTCAGCTTCTTCTTGTGGAAGACTGTACCCCAGGTAACTGGCTGCAACCCTTTAACAGATTTAAAAAGAATGCAGGATTAGACAGAATCATAGATCGATCAAAATCCATCTTCTTTTTAGCTATGGTGACAATTTACATGAAGCAAGTACGTAGTCTACATGCATATTCATACCAAAAAAATTTGACAATAACCCTTTAATGCAATATACTCAAATGCTATCCATATGAAAGGAATAAAGATTTCGGGTTCTAACATTAAAGAAAGAAAGAGAGAGATTTGTTAATTCCGATTTCGGAGCAGGGGGCAGCGACGACATGTTATGTGGCATTGCATCCAAGTCTGAAGGGAGTGACCGGAAAGTACTTTGCAGATTGCAATGAAGTCACTCCCAGCAAATTAGCAAGAGATGAATCTCTGGCCCATAAGCTTTGGGATTTCAGCCTCAAGCTTGTCAACTCAGTTTCCGACAAGAATCTCCACTGTCCCCCAGTTTCCAAATCTGTTTAAAACAGTCTGTAACCTCTTGTTTTCCCTTATCTGATGATTTGCTACGTATCTTTGTTCCCCACAAACCCAAATTGCATGACATTTGTAATAGATGTGAACAGAAGAACATCTTCACTAGTTGAGTTTCAATTCAAACATACATTGTTCAACAACAGATGAAGCTTCACAACTCAACTCGTGTTTCATAACTGTTGTTGTACTGATAAAACAGAAGCAGAAACTACATATCATATATAAAATGACAAAAATGGTGGAAAGAGCAGTTTCATAGGTTTTTGGTATAGACAGCTTATGGGGAAAAAAACATGAAAACCAGAGAATACCTGCCCGGTGTTTTGAAGGAAGCCCTCCATTCTTTTCGTTTAGAAATGAGGTGGGTTTGAGCTAATTGGCACGGCTTTTGATGACATCGAGGCCCATCTCTGTTGGATCGGTTGCCTGCAATTCTACTTGGATCCCGTCAAGTTCTCTCTTGAAAATGGTCCTTGGAGCTCGCGTTAAACAATCGCAACACCGTTGTGGAAATCAGATCTCAAACTTTTTTTGGCCGATCAAACTACTGTGAACATTGACTCTGAATTCGGAACATCTAAAATCAAAATAAGACCAATAGTTTCATGATGAAACTTAGCATTGCGAATGAAGCATTGAATCTGCTAGAATCACCGACCACTGGATAGAGAGCATATTTCCATATACAATCAGATAAACCAAATCAACATCAGAATGAGAATGGAAATTCACTTCGATCACGATCACTTAAACACCATCAATCTGATCTCGCATCAATAGCCAGAATCTACCGAAAACAGAAGTGAAACAGTACAATCAACTTGATTCCCAAGTGATCTTGCAGAAAATCATAACCAGATCCCCGGCAAATGAGCCGGTGAATTTTCTCGGCAACCAATCAGCTGCAAGCAGAAAGCAACGACAACTAGAGAAAACTCAGGAAACTAAGAAGACGTGCAAATAAGGCGAGTAAAACGAAACGTTCCATCCGATCGTCGAAGGATCTTCCAGGAAGGAGCGAAACCGACGCAATTTTCCCAGTAACCAAACAGCACAGAAGTGGGGGAAAAAACAAAAACGAGAAAAAAGAAGAAGCAAGATGAGCAGAGAAGCGAAGAAGAACTCACCATTTTTTCCCCAAATATTGATTGCAATCGAGAGGAGCGGAGAGAATCTAGCGAGAACAATGAAACTCTTCGCAGAGAAACCGAACACAAAAAATCGAGGCCCTTTTATTTGCGGCGTGACTCTTGAGTACGGATGATCATGCGGCGGCGCGTAGCGTGCACTCGATGACGACCGAATCATATATCGCCACGTCAGCAACACAGTATTTTACATCATATAGCCTCGGCTTTAGATTTTTTTATACCAAAAAAAAAGAATATAATTATTATCGCATTTATGCTTACATGCTCAGCTCTTGTATATTATATCAATTTATTTATTTTTTAAAAAAATGGTTCTACTAAAAATAGAAATGATTAGTTTTAATTTTCCATAAATGAAATGGTTAAAATGCTTATCATTAAAATCTAATAATGACTACAAAAGACTCATACCCAACCCGTCGCTAGAAATGCTAAACATCACGACATAATTTGATTTAAGACTTTATTATATTTTATCGAAACGATTAAATTAAGTCTTTAAAATATTCGTAGGTATGGGATAAATCTTTGATAAAAAATGTTAAGTGGTTATTTATTACATCCTTATTAAATGTTTTTCCTAATATTAACTTTTAAATTGTACTGATGGGTCAACCAGTGAGATAAATAGGGGGCCTCCATGAGTGGAATCTGAACCGTAAGCTTATGATTATAGGTCTAATGGGTTTGGGCCGAAGTGCATTGAACCGCGCATTTCATTTTCATGTTTGTATTATTTTTTTATGGGAACATTTGTTTTTCTCTAACCTTTTTTTTTTAAATCCTCTTCTTTCTTTTCTTGTGGCTTTTTCCACGGTTTAAAATCTGTGTTTAACCAATTGCACGGTATATAAACAGAAACTAAATAACATTGTTTCCATGATTCCAAATTGAATCTGAAAAAAATATATTCGTTATAATTTTTTTAAACTTAATTTAATGTAAAAATAATTAAAGAATCACCGAAAATGTATATTACATTCTTTTTTTAAGTAAAAAAATTGAATGATAAATAAATCCTTTGATGGTTCCAAAAAATCGAATAAAATCCATCCTCACGATCGCCAAATCATCAACTTCTAACCGTCGATTAATTTTAATCTAAAGGCTGATATTCCTTACCTGAAAAACCAACTTCGTTCGCAAAATATCTAACGCCAAAAAAAAAAAAAATTTGTTCTCTCCAGATCTCATCCCCACAAATATTTTCCGTTTGTTTCCCGGGAAAGTGATCATTTCCTCTGTGACGTAGTCAACAACCATGGATGCTGGAGCAAAATTGAAGAAGGGTGCGGGCGGAAGAAGAGGAGGTGGTCCGAAGAAAAAGCCGGTTTCGCGATCGGTCAAATCCGGTCTTCAGTTCCCGGTCGGCAGGATCGGTCGGTATCTGAAGAAAGGTCGGTATTCGCAGCGTGTCGGAACCGGTGCTCCGGTGTATCTCGCCGCCGTTCTCGAGTATCTTGCTGCAGAGGTAATTATCTCATCTCTTTGCTTCAGATCACTTCTCTGGTCGTTGGAACTTCAGGGTTATTTCATTCGAACTCATGTAGAGTTTAAGGGCTCTAGGTTTGCTCGATCTTGTTAGAATGGTAGATTAGTTGTTGTAGATTTTCTCGGCAAACAAACGGTATGGCGAAAGATTTTTCATTTTCTCAGGAACCAATCAAGCTCTGCACTTTAGGATGTAATGCTAACAAATTTATTCCCCGGGAACCGCACAATGGCTGTAATGTAGGTTGTAATCCACACGAATGTATTCATAGGAACCAGACAATCTCTGTGAATTTGAGCCTGATTCCGACAAATCCGTACTTTTTCTCGGGTATGCATGATGTTTAGATTGATTGCCCGCCATTTTAGAATCGAGATATTAACTCGAGTTCACAGATACAATATGATGCATATCATGTCTCTGAATGGTTGACTCTCAGAGTTTCATCAGATTTCAGGATCTTTGATAACCAAACAGCCGAATTAGAATCTAGTTGATAAAATGTGGATAAAATTCATGTAATCAGGAAAGAAGGATCATTAGCCAGCTACTCAACCAAGTTAGAAATCCTGATATTGGCGCGATCCATAAGATCAACATATTGCATAGATTTATAGAAATCTCAACTGCGCATTCTTCAAATTCATGCGGTCCATTGTTTGTTGCTGTCCTCTTGAATTCCGGAACTTTTGAATGATTGCTACTGTCTTACAATGCTAATGATCAGTTAGGTTCTAGAGCTCGCTGGTAACGCAGCAAGGGACAACAAGAAGAACCGCATAATACCACGGCACATTTTGCTAGCCGTGAGGAACGACGAAGAACTCGGGAGGCTTCTACAAGGAGTGACAATTGCGCATGGAGGAGTGTTGCCCAACATAAACCCTGTTCTCCTACCAAAGAAACCCGAAAAGACTGCAGCTGCTGTGAAGGAGACCAAGTCGCCGCCATCAAAGGCAGCCAAATCTCCTAAGAAGGCATAGTACCATTCTGTGTTAACTTGAAAAAAAAACCTCTACCAACCGACCCAATGTGTATGTTTGCTCTGTAGAGACAGTAACATTTATGTGGAGTTTGTGTTATCATTGTATGCAGCTGCATAGTTCTCTGCTTGTCTTAACAAACATCTGAAGTTCAGATTCTGATTGTGATCTCAGACTCGGTGTTCACCGATTTGTTGGGTACTAGTGTTGGAACTTGACAGAATTTTGATCTTCACGATATAATATATGTGCTTCTGCACGTAAAGATCGTTCCTTTCGAATTCGATCACACATAGGATCATCACAAGGATCAATATTCAAAAACGCTTACATATTTTGAATTTCCCAGATGGGGAAATCGATCCCACGTAAAAATATTTGCCCACAAGAGAATAGAAATCGTCAGATGAATTCACTATCTAAGAACTGGTGAACTTGTTGACTGCCTTGGCTCCTTCCGACACCGCGTGCTTGGCCAGTTCAACGAGAGTGCGACAGAAATCGATCAAGGAAAAAACCTATAAAGTTCGGGATTTATATAGGTGTGGGAATGATTATTAGTGGTTGGTGATACCCTGACGAGGATCGATGAGGTGGCAAGTTTCTGTACGTCGATGGGTATAACATAATCTACGGTTTAGATCTTGTCTTGAACAGCAGGCGCAAGTGATATGGGCTTCTTATGGGCCGTCGCTTATAGATAGTCCAATAAAATGGTAATCATCAGACCCATGATGATGAAATAAACTTTAACCGGTATGATTGGGCGTAAACCGGTTTCCGGTGACAGAGAACAAATTCCCGGTTCATCATATAAGTTGGGCTTTTTTAAAAGCCCATTAAATCCGCTAAATGGCTCAAAAAAGAGGGTTTTCCTTTCGTCTGGATTTACGAGACTTTGTATAAATTCCCTTTTCGTCCATTTTAGGGTTTTCGACGTCTCCGAGCCAACACGAGCAGCAGCGGCAACAGCACTTCAACGCCAGGAGGCTCACAATGGGTGAGGACGAAGAACCGATCGCTAAATCCTTAACCTGATTCATGTTCTGTTTGCAAATGTTTCTCTGTTTCGATCTCTTATATTTTTCGGTTTTTTGTTAGCGAGGATTAAGGTTCACGAGCTCAGAGACAAGTCGAAGACCGATCTACTAAACCAGCTTAAGGAACTCAAGGCGGAGCTCGCGCTCCTCCGTGTTGCCAAAGTCACCGGCGGTGCTCCCAACAAGCTCTCCAAAATGTACGTATTTGCTTCCACAGATTCGTATACACATATGTACCGTACTATTATATAATACGGTTGGATTTATCGCTGTTGTTTCTGATTTTTTTTCTCTGAATCCGAAATGTAGACATCTTTTTAGCGAACATGAAACCTCGATCTTATGATGATTAAGCTACGCATTTTCAGGTGAAATGAAGTTTATGTTTGTATCGATTTGTCTTCCTTATTATATAGGAAGCTATAGGTGGAATTCATTCACAATTTCTGATGTAGTTGATTATTCTGACTCTGAATATATTGGATCAGACATGAATGCCAGATTCGAGTGCACTTCCTGCTTTTGATGGATTTAATTACTCATGTTTTAATGTGTGCTCTAAAATATACTGTCTTTTATCTTTGGTTTTGATTCACTTCCTCCTGATGCAATTGTAGTTTCGGGCTGAAATGTGAATGCTAAAAAAGAAGCATTAATGTGATGTTTGTATGCATGTTTATGCTAATTCAAACTTGTAAACTTCCAATTTGGAAATTTTCGGCTTCTAATTCCAATCCACTTCTCAATCATATTATATGGCATTGATATCCAGCAAGGTGGTGAGGAAATCCATTGCACAAGTGTTGACAGTGATTTCTCAGAAGCAAAAATCTGCTCTGAGAGAAGCATACAAGAACAAGAAGTTTCTGCCTCTCGATCTTCGTCCCAAGAAAACCCGTGCTATCAGGAGGCGCCTCACTAAACACCAGGTCTGCGCTTCACTCCCGTCCCCTTATGTTTTCTATATCTGTGCCGCCTTTTTTTTTGTTGCATTGCATGCTGATTGTCATGAGATTTTCATAAGGTAGAATTCAAAGATCCAACTTGTTTAGTTTCTCCGAGAAAATCTAAATTTTTGAGTTCCAAAAGTCGTTAAACATAGAGCAAGACAGAGAAGAACCGAAAATCATCTGGAAATGTTTTACAAGTTTTGGCGTGCTATCATATGTATAAAAGGTTTTACAGTTTATATACTCCGGATTTCGTTCATAGCTGTTGAATCCTAGTATTTGAGGATTCGTATGAACTTATGCCCCGATTGCCCTGGTTGCAGGCATCATTGAGGACGGAGCGAGAAAAGAAAAGAGATATGTACTTCCCCTTGAGGAAGTACGCAATCAAAGTGTAATCCACTTCCCATTTTGATGCGTTTAGTATTCGATGGAAAACATGTTCTCGTCACTCTCTCTCTCTCTCTCATGTTTTTGTCAGACTCGGACATTATTAGTCGGTTGGATTTTGCAAAATTTCCAGTTTCGTACGTTGGAACAGCTGTCTTAGTTAATTCATTTCGATAAAATTGAAGTTAAATGCATTGGTATTGTTATCGTAAATGCATTGATAATGGAACACTAACTCGATCATCGTTTTCGTTGGTAACAAAAGTTGTAGGCTTGTCGTTTTGTACGAACTTAACAATGTGAAAACTAATAACAATTATCAACAAAGAAACAAATTTTGAAGCTTTAAATTTTGTATTTGAATATGATATGCTTCGGTCTATTCCTATCTCGATTGTCAGTAATACACGTGTTTGGTTGTCAGAAGTACAAACCCAACGAATATATATATTTATATTAACCAATATTTCAAAAGAATGTACTTATTTTCATTTTACGTGTACGGATTGGCCGTTGAAAAAATAATAAACAGATGAATTTGTGTATCACGAAAGGAAAACAAAATAAGAATTTCGATTAAAAAGTATTGACAAATGTCTAAAGATTTTTTATAATTATGATTACAAATTTTCAAAATGAATATATATATACATAATTGTAGGTTTTAATATCTATTTAGGCATAGAACTCCTTACAACCTTGAGAATCTGTCAACCCAACCAAAAAAGTTCTTTTCGGAACCAAAGTGCACAACGACATTATTGAATATGGCCTCCCCCGGTTCAATTATTCGAAGGCCCCACGGAAAGGAAATTAATTAATAGCCACTTGTGCTATTTGCTTATTTCACAGACATATATGTTAAATACAGCTTCATTATTATAACGAAACAAAGGCTATACAATAATAGACCGCTATATTAAAATGACTTAAGTACCAAATTACATGTTTCCATAAAAATGAAGACTAACAATGGGATGGACTGTGTTTTTGTACCATCATTCTTTTATCGAATTTTTAATGAGTTTTAACTATTCGTGTGTTTTGTTAATCAAATAGCTCCCTGTTATATACACAATACATGTGAATAAATTTATTGGAGGTTGATTTTCATTCAGATATATAAAAAAAGTCTGTTAATGTGTAGAGTTATATATATATATATATATATAGTAATAGGGGGTTTTTCGTTTCTTTGGGGTAATTGATGTTGTAATAAGGTTGTTGATTGCTGATCACGACAACTTATCATACGACACAAGTCATCAAACACGTATCAATGTTTGGTATTTTCAAACTCCTAACAATTTTTTGGAATTGAATTTGACTAATTATTAAAATAATCTAATATATACATATGTGGTCAAACAAATCTGCATATAATAATTAAATTATGTATCCTAAACGAAAAAAGAAAAACAACGAAGGAATCTAAGGTATGCAATCCATGATGTAATCAGAATATGTTCCACGTATGGTAATTGCATTGTATATCCTAAACGAAATAAAAACCTATAGTAATTACATTATATTTCGATATTACAATGATATTTCCAAATCTTATTCCGCAAGCTTAGGTATTTAACATAATTCTTTTAAAAAGTCTGATAAGGACGTAATCTAGATTGAAATTTGAAGCTAAGATTTTAAAAAATTCTTACGACAGTTTCTATGAAATTGTTTTTTATCAAATAATAATTTCCAAGAAAATATTATGGGCTAAAATAAAAAGACTGTGAGGGATACACGTGTAGGCCCAGGATAAAAGGAAATCCACCAAGTCAAAGGTCCATCATCACGTTCTTTTTCTTCCTACAGTAATGGCGTCGTCTTCCCGCCGTCTATAAGTACCCCCTTTCCCTCCGCCGACTCCATTACCCCTCTACAATTATAGCGACGACGAGTTCATCGTTTCGAAATTTCTCCGGCGATTTCTTCTCTCTCGAGTCTGCAGAAGAAAATCTCGAAATCCGAGCAAATTTTTGGGCCGAGGAAAAGCAATGAGAAGCCTCTGCTGCGTCTCCAAAACGCCGGAGAACCTTTCTCAGTCAATACCTCGCCGAAGCTCTGAATCTCCGGCGATCGATGACATAATCGAGTCTGCGACGGAGATTATTCAGAAATGGAATACAGAGAGCTCCACTTTTGCTAGAGTCACGTCTCTGTTCTATGAGAGCAAGCGAGAAGCCATGGAGTTCATCGAGCGCGTGAAGGATCTGCAGAAGACGATGATCCTCTTGGTGTCTCAGGATTCGAATTCGGAGAAGCTCGTGAGAGCCCAAAATTTGATGCAGATCGCGATGAAGCGGTTGCAGAAAGAGTTTTACCAGATTCTGTCAATGAATCGTGCACATCTCGATCCTGAATCCGTCTCGACTCGTTCTTCGCTTACCTCTACGAGATCTAGCACCTCCGATTTCCCAGACGACGACGATGCGACAACCGCCGCCGAGGATTCCATTATCGAAGTCGAGGAGGTGTCGACGATGGCAATGGCGGATTTGAAATCCATTGCTGAGTGCATGATCGCTTCCGGTTACGCCAAAGAGTGTGTGAGTATATATAAATCCATCAGGAAATCGATCGTCGACGAAGGAATTTACCGACTCGGAGTGGAGAAAACCAGTTTGTCGAAGATGAAGAAATCTCCCTGGGAGGTAGCTGAGTTGAAGATCAAATGCTGGGTGGATGCGGTTAACGTTTCCATGAAAACCCTCTTCAACGGAGAGAGGATTCTGTGCGATCACGTTTTCGAATCCTCCGACTCCCTCAGAGAATCCTGTTTCAGCGACATCTCCAGAGCTGGAGCTCTTCTTCTGTTTGGTTTCCCAGAAACCGTCGCCGTCAAAGGCAAGAAAAATTCCCCGCCGGAAAAGATTTTCCGGCTACTGGATATGTACAGCGCGATCGCCGACAACTGGAAAGAAATCGAATCGATCTTCTCTTTCGAATCAATCTCCATGGTCCGTACTCAAGCTCTCAATTCTCTAATCCGTCTAGGCGATTCGATTCGATCGCTGTTGGAAGATTTCGAGTCCGGAATCCAGAAGGACTCATCGAAGACGGTGGTTTCCGGCGGAGGAGTTCATCCCCTGACTATCTCCACCATGAATTACCTTTCTCTCCTCTCCGATTACAACACCGTACTCGCGGATATCCTCATCGGATCTCCGCCGCCGGAGAAATCACTGCTGCCGGAATCTTACTTCGACGCCGCGGAATCCGACGACTCTCCGGCGTCGCAGCTGACGGTCCGAATCGCTTGGCTCATCCTCGTTCTCCTCTGCAAGGTCGACCACAAAGCAAAGCACTACAAGGACTTGTCCCTTCAGTATCTCTTCTTAGCCAACAATCTCCAGCACACCGTCTCTCGCGTTCGCTCCTCCAACCTGAGACACCTTCTTGGCGACGACTGGGTCGCGAGACATTTCTCCAAGGCGAGGCAGTTCGCGGCGAGCTACGAGCGTCTCGCGTGGGTACCCGTCGCGTCATCCTTACCGGAGATTTCTGTTGCGGCGGCGATGTCGCCGGAGGAGGTGCAGCAGCGGTTCGAGACTTTCAGCACGAGCTTCGAGAGCGCGTACAGAAAACAGAGCGCGTGCATCGTACCGGACGCGAATCTCCGGGACGAGTTGAAGACATCGATCGCGAGAAAACTGTTGCCGGTTTATCGCGAGTTTTACTACAGGCACAGAAATACGGTTGTGTTGGCGGGAGGTGAAAACCGCACGAGGAATACGATGTCGGTTGTCCGATTTACCCCTGAGGATATTGGGAATTGCTTGTCGGACTTGTTCTTCGAGAAGGGTACTTTGGGGAATTTATCTGCTCCGCCGTCACCCTCGCCGTCGTCTTCCTCTCCCGCTTCTCCGTCGCATCGTCGACCCTCCCGATCTTGAAGCGGCTGAAAAACCAATTGTCTTATTTATTTAATGTACGTTTCACTCTCTTCTCTTTTAATTACTTCATCGAGAGCTGCAATTACTACACATCAATAGATAATCTTATAATTCAATTCCCGACATATTTCACAAGAAAAAACAGTTGTTCTTATTGATCATAACTTGAGTTTGTTTGTCCTACAGAGGCTCTCTGTCAAATCTGCAACTGAAATGAAGTTCTAATCGGTAATACATAATATTACACATGAATATATGTGTGTTTACCCAGTCTGGATAGTTCAACTGGTGAAATAGGGACGCAAAGCCTATCCCGTTCCGAGTTCGAACCTCAGGTCGGGAAGGGAACGCATAATTCAAATCACATGACTGACTCCGAGCCCCGAGATTAATATGGGCCTCGGTCCAGGAAATCCGGTTATCCAAATATATATATATATAATTCTCGACCCTACAATGGACGATGGACCAACTACAGGTCATGGTCTCTTAACGAAAACACGAGTTCAAAGTCATGGAATAAAAAAGACTATATATCGGACGTGGAATACGTCTTCATGCATAACCACCCACTTTATGAAATTTAATATTCCGTCACGTCGACAACATGAGGTTTAGATCGAGTCCTCTACGACATGATCTTCTTGCTTTGCAGCGTTATTTCTCCGGCGGAAGAGGTACGTCCTGCCATCCGGCCGAGGTCTTGAGGAAGTGTTTGAGTCTGTCCGTTGGAGGAGCGACGGTCCACGTGGCATAATGCTCCTCCGGACGGAAGGTGCGGCGGTCCTCGCCACCGTGCTCGAGGCACGGCTGAGCTCCGTTCAGAAACAAATCTCCTTCTGATCTTACGAATCCCGACCCGGCCTCCTTCTTATCTACCGCCTCCACAAATCACAAAAAAAGGGCAAATCCGATGTTAAACCCTAACAAAAAAAGGGTGAAAATCCGATATTGAACTACTGGAGTCACAAAAGAAACCGGTTTTGTGTAGAAGCATACCTTCTCGGTGATGTACTTGAAGACGGCCTTCTTTTTACCGGCTTCGTATATGTTGCACTGAGAATGTATCTGTTAAAAAATGAGTAGAAATTAAGAATTTATATAGTCGATCCCAATTAAACTTGTGATTTAATTAAGACGATATTGATTAATAATAACGAATGCCCTACAATTCGACATCGATCAGCCGATACATAATCTTTAAATGAGTAGGTGCTTGTGTCGTCCGACCTGAGATTCGACTCCCGCACCGATGGCATAAATGGCCCAGTGTTGGGTATAATTGTTGTAGAGATGGACTTTCCCGAACCGGATACGAGGATGTCTCTGCCTCGTGCCGTCGAAGAAACAGTGATGGATCGTGACTCGGATGCATCGGTCGGTCACATGGCTCGGGTGCCCTCCGATCAGCATTGTCTTGTCATGGTTCTTGAAATGGCACCTGGTGAACGAATGAACAATAACCCACTGCTTGCAACGCAACAGTTTCACCCAAAAACCGAAATAATGTAATGAAATAAAAACACATTATGACGTTACCTCGAAACAGTTACGTCGGTGCTTTCTCGCGTGATATCGATAAGGCCGTCGTAGTAATTCCGAAGGCTGCATCGATCGATCCAAATGTTAGAGGACTTGGGCTTGATCTGGATAGCGTCAGCGTCCGGTCCTACACCGCCCTCGAACTCAAGATTGCATACTATGACGTTCTCGCATTCTTGAAGCCGAAGGCCTTTGCCCGTGATCTTGATCCTCTGCCCTCTCCCGTCTATCGTTTTGTGCGACGATACGCTCAAGAACGACGTCAGATTGACCGTTCCCGAGACTTTGAACGCTATCCACAGCGGCTCTGTCCTTCTGCAAGCCTCCCTCAGCGACCCTGGTCCGTCCTCTGTAATTGATCACGTGTCAAATTAAAAAAACAAACTAGAAACCCAACCATATCTTTGGAGTAATTACGTTCTTTCGTTTTCTTTTTCAAGAACTTGATAATATCATGCAAGTTTTTCTGTGAATTTCGATCGCAATTCGATCAATCTAAAAGTCTTATAAACCAAATTAAACAGCAAAAATTACCGATCCCATGCAATCGAATCAAGAAATCGAGCTCCGGAAATATCCAAATCACAAAAAAAAAAAAAGAGGAAGAAGGGGAGATGGAGGGATCACCGGCTAAAGAAGTGACGAAGTGAATGGGGCCGTGGAGGCCACCGACGGCGGAACGACCGAAGCCCTCGGCGGCGCCGGCGAGAGAGCGCAAGCTGGAATCGGCGTCGCTGTACGGAACCGCCATATTGATAGCCGGAGATGACGGTGGAGGCGGAGATTCACCGGCTTTATATGGCGAGAAAGAGGACGCGGGAGTTTCGGCGCCGTTACAACATCTGTGAAGGCACTGTGAGTTTCCCATTTTAGAAACTTCAGTTTTCGGACAGTTTCTGTTTTGGATTTAATTGATCTCTCTCTCTCTCTCTGCAACTAAAACTAAACACCCAAAAAAAAAAAACAGAAGAAAAAAAAGAACTGAGAGAAGAGCTTTCCCAATTCCAGCTCTCTGGCCCGGAGGGCAGGGAATCATTATGTTGACTTTTTTTTTTCCCGCCGACACTGCTTTTGTTTTCCTCTGTTTCTCTTTTCATTCTCCATTTTTCATTCACCGAATACAATAGCATCTAAATTTACTCGAATTAAATTTTATAAGAAAATTTATAGCTTTTAAAATCATATTAGGCAATTTTTTTATATAAAATTATATATCTTTTTAAATTAAATCAATTGCATTTATGAAAAATAATAAAATAATAAATGTTTTTTTTTTCTGAATTACTTACTATTCTTAATGAAAAACTACAGAATAAAATATAAAATAGATAGATTTTTTTTAAAACTGAAATATCTAACTCTAAAAATAACTTAATCGAATATATCTTTATACTTTGTATAAGTAAATACAAATTTATGAATTTTGTTTTTAAAAAAAATATTAAATCTAGTTACGGATAAAAAATCGCGTAAGATAAAAAAAAATCATTTAAAATCGAAATATCCGAAAATAAGGAATCAAATATATCCACCCCGAACAGAGAGACGAAGGGCAGGAAGCAGAAGATGGCAATGATAGTAATATTCAAATAAAAAAAATTTACAAACACGAATGCATAAACTATAATGTATTTTTACATTATTAATTACATCTATTTTTAAAATAAAAAAAGCGAACCAAACCGAGAAATATATAGTGTGGTAGTCGAGCTAAGTCAATTTAAAAACTGATAAATATATTTTAGTTACATTAAACAATCTAAGTTGGAATTCAATTGAAATATAAAAATAAAGAAAACTAGAATGAAAAAAAAAAGAAAGCTTTTTTAAAGAAATTAAATTTTTTTAAAATACGTGTGAGCCCATTTGTTTACTGGGCCTGATATTTAGGCCCAATACTTTTGTCGGGATCCAGCCGTCCACGCGACTGATCTCTCACTTCGCCACGTCATCGTCGTATAAATTTAATAATATGCATTGACTTTGACTTTTCATCAGGGAAATTTCCATACAGTCCATTTTCGTAAAGAGCAAAGCCGAAGCACGAGATCAAGTCTCTCTCTCTCTCTCACAACCGTGAAATGAGGGAATTACTGTTCGTAGCCGTCCTCCTCCTCCTCTTCTCCGCCGTGTTCCTCCCTCAGACGGCGGCGGAGATCAAGTCTCTGACCATCTCTGACGACTCTCGGCCCGTTATCCTCTTCGAGATGTTCGGATTCACTCATACTGGTCATGTTAACGTCTCTGTCTCGTCGGTTTCCGTCGTGTCTCGGTCGGATGGTCCGATTCCCGACCCGTCAAGGTTAGGGTTCTTCCTCCTGTCGGAGGAATCTCTCCGCCAGGTGCTCCTCGAGATCCAGCGAAACCCTACGTTATGTATCCTCGATTCCCACTACGTCATCCATCTCTTCACGTTCCGTGATCTCTCCCCGCCGCCGCGATCCCGGTTCGACCTCTCGTATTCGCTCACATCTCCGAGCGGGCACTCTCTGTTCTTCGCGAATTGCGCGCCGGAGACTAGGGTTTCCATGGAGGTTCGAACGGCGATGTACAATCTGGATGCGAAAGGTTCAAAGGACTACTTGCCGTCCGGGTTGACCCGATTACCCGGGTTGTATTTCTTCTTCTTTCTCTGTTATTGGGCTTTTCTCTGCATCTGGGTCTATATCTGTTCGATCGATAGGCGACTCGTCCATCGGATCCACCTTCTAATGGCTGCTCTGCTACTGATGAAGACTTTGAATTTGATTTCCGAGGCTGCGGAGAAGTACTACGTCAAATTCACGGGTACCCCCCACGGTTGGGACGTGCTGTTCTACATTTTCCAGTTCATCCGTACGGTTTTGCTCTTCACTGTGATTGTGTCGATTGGCAATGATCGGTCGTCCTTACAGAACAGGGAGAAGAAGGTGGTGTTGATGATTGTGATTCCACTTCAGGTTCTAGCCAACATTGCCTCGATTGTTGTGGGGAAGACAGGTCCTTACATCAGAGACTGGGTGATCTGGAACCAAGTGTTCTTGCTCGCGGACGTGACCTGCTGCTGCGTGATTATATTCCACATTGTCCGGACGATTCGAGTCCTGAAGAAAACCTCGAAAACGGTTAGAAACTCGGCTAAGTTAACTATAATTAGGCGGTTCTACCTTGCGGTGATAGGGTACCTGTTTTTGACGAGAATCTTAGTGTTTGCACTAGGGATTATCATGGCATATAAGTACAGATGGGTGAGAAATGCAGTGGAGGAGGTTGCCGGTCTAGGGTTTTATACGTTGATGTTCTATGTGTTTAGACCGGTGGAGAAGAACGAGTACTCTGTTCTTGACGAGGAAGACGAAGAATACGAGGTTAGGGCTCTGAAACTGGCCAGGTGACTCTGTTTCTGGGTTTATCCCTCGCACAAGTAATTCACCTTTCGCAAATCTTACATATATATATATGTATATATGTTAGTGTATATTTTTGGGTTTACCCCTTGTATACATGTGTACACAAGTGCTTTCTTGAATGTATTATATATTCCATTGCATTATTTACCTCTTATCACGTCTGTTGTGTTGTATACAATTATATTTTGTAATAAAATTTACCTCTTGGGTATTAGAAATGTTCTATCAAGCCTCTAAATGGGGGATTTTATTCTGTTATTTTTTGGGGAGGGGAATGAAGTCGCCCCATTAAAAAATAGTGATCAAGAAAAAAAAAATCCTTCTATCCATATCTTATTCCACTAAATTATATTATATTTAATTATAATGCCACCATTCAGAACCAAAATATATGTGCTATGGACCGTGATTCGAATAAAATGGGTTTTTTTTTTTGTCACAGAGAACTCTTGTCGCATCACATAACCTAAATTGTATTTTCTTTAGATGGTCGGAAAATAAATAATAATTAACAAAACAAATGAATGTAGAACAGCCTAACATTCATTTGTGTGATGAGTCTTGCAACTTAAGCGTCAGAAGAAAGCATGTGTTTGGTGCATGTTATGATTGTTTTGAAAAAAAATACAAAAAAAAAATGCAATTATGTAATACAAGCCATTCGATATCATTGTCTAAATATAATTATGTACACAATATAATATTTTAGAATTTTTTTTTAATAAATATAACATTTCTCATAAAAATAAACCTTTAACAAATTGGTGTGGGTATCGAGATGTGTACAAATTTACATATCATGGGAAATAAAATAAGCAACCATATCTTAGAATTTATTTAGTATTTATTTCCTTTTGTGGCTGGGATTATGGTTGAACCATGGCCTGCTAATAATAACAGGCGTGACATGAATTCGGTAAGCCCCTTGCTTTTTATTATGATTATTTTTGTCATTGGGTACCATTGTCAAACATTTCTTTGTAAAGTATAAATAATGACCCATAATAATAAAATTTATGATTTTACATGGTTATTCCTTTAAAATAAACAGACGAAACCTTGTAAATTGCAAAATGTATAATACTATACGAAATTAAACATGAGTATACATTTTAAATGAAATTAAAATTTTACATTCTTATAAAGGAATTTTTCATCTCGCAATTACAAATTTTTTTGTTGATATTATCACAATCTCGTTTTGTTAATGTCTTTACAAATTCCGAGAAAGTTTAAGTATAACAATATTCAACATTTTTTAAGATCAAATTTCAACAAATTTATTACTAGTTTTATCAAATATTTTTATCATAAATTTTCCTTGCAAAATTTTAAACTGAAACACTTATGTATTCCTTTTTTTTTTGTTGCGTCAGCATTTAAGGCTCTAGTTCTTTCACCACACATACAATACAATGTACAATTCCGATCATTATATATATATATATATATATATGTGTGTGTGTTTATCCGGCATTAAATTTCAACTGTATATCCATTTGTATGTATATGGTTTTAAGCAAGCCAAGCCATTTAATAGGTAGCTGTTATTTACCAAAAAAATAATAATAAGTAGTTGTATTTATAATATGCATACGTATAAGGACTCAAGTTTCGGTGGTTTAGTGGTGAAAGAACACCTGGATTCAAATCCAAGCGTGGAAAAGGACATTCACCTAAACTTCTCCGGTCCTGTGGGAGATGCATGTAGTCGGTCTAAAAGCCCGGTGAACTTCTGAATTATCAAAAAAAAATATGCATATGTATAAGGTATTTTCTTAGTCAATAAACTTTGATATTGTATTTTTTTCTACTTTTGGAAAAGCATTTTCTTTTACCATTTTCCATCTTAAAAAAAATCAAATCGGGGAATGGTGATGCACTTTGGTTTATTTTATTACTTTGGTGAGCATCCGATGCTGGAATTTCCCGCGTCATGTGTTCATAATTAATTTTTCTGTTATACAAATTCAGTTGATAATAAATTTAAATACCCATTATAAGTTATTATTTCTTACTGTCAATTTATTCACAGGAATCAACACGTACCTCTAACATCATTTTGTCATTCTCCCAAAGGGTCCACAAATGCAGGTGATAATATTTGAAATATTTATATACTTATATGAAGGTTTGTAAAAAATCATATATTTATATGTAAAAAAAGAATATTTTATGCATTTACATGGAAATTTAAAAAAAAATGTATTTATGTTGGATTTTCCATTAATTGAAATAAATATCAAGCTTAAACCCTGATTAAGTAGGGGGAAGCAGAACAAGACATCATAAAGTTGTCCAAAACATAATGAGTAGGGTAAATGAGATTTGGACCTTGTGAAAACATTATAATAACTTATCAAACTGATAATAAGCTCAAATTCTTATTAAAATAATGGGTAAATAACAAAATTCAAGACCATCTATTTCTTAGAGATTATAAAAAACAAAACAAAATACATAACAATGAAATTTTAGGCCACAGTATGAACCACATACCAAACAAACGCCATATATATAAGATCGTAAACAATAATAAAAAGCTAATGAAATGCTATTCAACATAAAATAATAAATAATCACACATGATCAACGACATCTACAGTAGCAGCACAAGACAGTAACCTCTGAAACAACCTGAAGAGGGCAGAGCAAGCAAACCTCTTCTTCCTCTTCGGTCTCCCCCTCTTACGACGTCGTTTCGTCTTGTCCCTGTCCACAATGACGACGTCGCCTTCATCTTCCTCCTCCTCCTTCCTCCGCCTAAACGACACCGTTTCCTTCGCCCTCCCCAGACACGTCGACTTCGCTGCTGACGTCTCCTTCTTGTTCTTGTTCTTCTTGTCGTCGTCTTCTCGGGAGAAGGTGTAGCTGCGGAGGTACATCTGACGGCAGGAGATGCTGTCGACTACACGGGCCGCCGGAGCTCCGCCTCCACGGCGGACGGACCGTACGAACTCGGCGTCGGATTCCGGCCACTTGTACAGGCTCACATACGTTGTCCGTACGGGCCGTATTGACGCGCTCGCGTCGTTGATGCAGTTGGAGATACACACCGAGCTCATTTTCCTTTTCTTTTTTTTTTTTGCTTCTTCTCTGCCCCCTTTTTTTGGCTATTGTGTTTGTGTGAGTGTATATATGTGGGTTTTGGTTTTTAGGGTTTACAAATGGGATACAGTGAAGCTTAGATTTGAAGAAAAGATAAGTGAAAAGAGAAACCTGGAGAGAGAATGAGTGTTGGGAATTTTTCTTTTTCTTTTTTTTTTTTAATTAATGGATGTATAATTTTTAAAGATAATTAAGATTAAAGTGTATATACATTTCTCTCTCTATATATATATGTATATATATATATTAGTGTTGGGTATTCAGTGCATCCAAATTAATGATGTAATAATATCACTGAAGTTTAGATAGAATATCTCTATGAATATATACGTGAAATTACTCGTAATCGATCTATTTTCTCGTGTGAATCGAATCGTGCAAAAAATTTGTACACCAAATACTCAGACTAAAATTTTTATTCACGTGCAAATTATGCGATTGATTTGTCTAACACCACCAAAATATAAAATATGTTATATGGCTAAATTGTGACATGTTAGAATTGCTAAAATATATTAGTTTGTACGGTAGCTGTCCATAAAAATAATCAATGCCCATATAAATAAATTATTTTCTCACGTTTAACGTATATAAGATACTAAGATAGTAAACCGAAAACAAGTGATAAAATTCGAGTTTTATTTGTATATAATCATGCTTCATATTTTAAATTCCGGTCTTTATATATATTGCAAGTTCTCGATCTGCCCATCTATCTATAAAATATATTTTATGCCCGTGTCTATGGTGAACATGTAGATAGAAAACGAGGGTAAATGGGTCAATGGTGGTTAGAATAGAAGTATATGAGACTTATGATGCGGACCATATCTAATTAATAGAAATCATTGATTATGAGTATGATGAATGATGTGTAATGACTGCTGTTTACTTCTGATTTGTTATTAATTGTTATAATCATTTTATTTTGGTTTCGGTAACTAACATAATAAAGACAAGAGTGTTATACATGCCTAATTATAGTGACATGGCTCATCTAATTTAACACATGAGGTGAAATTTTCGAATATAATTGTAACAATCTTAGCGGGAAATGCACTTTATATTTTCCATAGGGGTTGTTAAATAAAAACATGAAAATAATAAGCAAAATACATTGCTATAAAGTAAAACGAATGTGTCTTAATTTGGATAGTTCAACCAGTGAAACGGGGACGCAAAACGTTTGTTCTGCCTCAAGTTTGAGTCTCCAATTGGGGAAAGAACGTATAATTCAAATTACGTGGTTGACTTCTGCTCCTGAAATTAGTGTGAACTTTTGACCTAGGATGATCGGTTATAAAAAAAAAAATGAAGGTGGCATCACTAGAAACTAACTAACTTACAATGGGAGAGTTAAAATGTCGTTACAAATAATAAAATAAAAAAGCATATTCTAAAGAAAGAAAGCGCATATGCAAAAAAATTACCCAGCAAACCTCTGACTTTATGAACAGTGTTTTTATTTCTATGTAAATAAAATAATGATGGATTTCGGCTTTTGCTTTTGCTTATTTTTTTTGGTTATTGGAAAATATAATTTTTTTTATTGGATTTAAATATGCCATAAAATACTTCATCCTCGGTACATAGTCGTAACGAGCTTTAAAGATGAAAACCACAATTCATACAAACATTATAAATTTATAAATAATCGAATTTTTAGCTAAATAGTCGTGATATGAATCTCCGCGATGAAATAACGAATGATTTATTTTATTTTCATGCAGTGTAAATATAAATATAATAGATACAAGGTGCAGACAAAGCTATACATATAAAACTTTCAGAAAACATGGAAGGTATAGACAATTTAAAATGAATTAGATAACATGATTACAATCGATAAAACAGTTAATTAGACTTTGATTAGTCCTTTCTCTTGCAGCAGACGTTCCACGGCCCGTCGGCCCGAAACCAAAGCCCCATCGAACGTGGCAGAAGTCATGTAATCCCCGCACACGAAAAGACCCGACCCGACCCGAGGACTCTTAACCAAGTCGGTTGGTGGTTTCTGATTCGGTTGAGCAAACCGGATCCGGTACGTTCTCAAATGTCTCCATGACTTAACCGAAGAAGCATCAAACCAACCCGATATTTCCCCGACGACCTCGGCCGTAAGATCCGCGTCGGACTTATCGTCAAACGACCCGATCAATGAGACAGACACTAGAGCTTTTCCCGGTGGGGCGTAAGTCCGGGCGACGTTTGTGGCAAAGAACATGTTGTTGATTATACCGGTTCCTGAACTGTTGAGAATCAGAACCGGGTCTTGTACCGGGATCTGGTCTGGTTCAGCTGAGAAGTATAGGCAAGCTGTGCTCCGGGCCGGTTTGCTCTTAACCGGTTCTCTAATCCCAGTGAGAAGCTTATCTGCTTCTGGTTGCTCGACCGCGAGAATCACTCCTAGATCCGAGCTCAAAACGTCGCCGTTTTTGAGCCTCACGATGGGCGGAGAGTCCGAACCCGGATACTCGATCGAAGCGACTCGTGTGTTCAATGAGATGGATCCGGCGGGCAAGTTTCCGGCCAACTGATTAGGGATTTCTCCGATTCCCATGGCGGGAAGCGTGTTTTCTCCGAGTGCGAGGCACCGGAATATGAAATCGAACAATCTGGAGGTCGTTTCGAGGTCTCTATCGAAGAAGATTCCGCCGAAGAATGGTCGGAAGAACCGGTCCAGGATAGAATCTGAAAATCCGATCTTTCTGAGGAGTTCGATGGTCGGAACCTCGTAGGAGGCAGTCAATAGATCGTCGTTTGACTTGCTTAGAACCCTAACTATCGTCAAAGCGATCAGAGCTTTGTCGACGACAGATCCGATGGGATTAGCTAGCGAGATCACCGAATCCCAAAAATGCCGGAGAGGGTCCGCCACGGTGTGGAATCTCCCGTCGTAATAAACCTTAGCTCCGGCGTAGAATTTCTGCAAATCTAGAGCTTCGTAATCTAGAAGCTTCTTAGCTTCAGGATACGCCGTGATGAAAATCTGAAATCCACGGTCGAGAAGGAAGCCGTCGACGACGTCAGTACGGACGCGTCCGCCGACGCCATCGGAGGCTTCGAGGAGGCGAAACGGGATTCCCTCGGAGCTGAGCCGAGTCGCGGCGGCTAAGCCGGCGAGTCCAGCGCCAACGACGATGACGCCAGTCTGGTTCTTCCGGAGGTGGGGCTCGGCGGAGGAAATGGTGCCGAGGAGGAATCGCCGGGATCGGGGTTTCGCATGGCCGCAACGGCGAAGGAAGAAGGGGGAAGAGGACAAAGGAGAAGCGGATGAGGTTGAGAGAGAGACACCGAGTGGCATTTCAGAGTTTGGATGAGGTTTTTTTCTGATTCGTCATCTTTTTTTTTTCCCCGGGAATTTGGATTTGTGCAGAAAATGTGGCTACGAGTCTATAATATTAATATAATAAATTAATAATATATTCTAAAAGCCAGATTTTCTTAAATTGAATTTATATAATCTTGTTTTCTTGCAACGTCTATAATTTTCTTCTAAAAATACAAATTACCAAAATCTCTTATATAAAAACATAAAATATTTTTCTCCGTTCACCTTACTGGGGGAAAATATCCACAGTTCTGGAATCTGGACCGTTGGTTTAAAACAAATGAATCCTGGCCGTTGAAAGGTTTTCCTTTCTCCACATTGCTATATAGATCTGGGCGTAGAATGGATGTTAGGTTAAAACTCTCTAATTCTAGTAGAGGGATTTGAGCCAATTGGCTTCGGTAGCGGCGGACTGTTGGATTTGGAGGTATGATTTCGGTGTACATTCTATCGATCTCTGGTTCGATCAAGTTTTCTGTTCATTTTCTTTCGCTAGTAGATTGCTTTTACCTTCGATGAAATCAAGGTTTCCTTGGTTGTTGTCGTTCTCTTGCTTCCCAGTGTTAATCCATGTTCGAATCTGTCTGGCTTGATTGCGGAAATTACTGATATGTTACTCGGACACGACTCTTACGGTTTCTCTGTTATGTTTCTGGATTTCGTTCGTATACCTTCCCTGTGAGTTTTTTGGCTGATTTTTCTCTGATCTACTGTCAAATTTTACTTATTTGGGTTGTTTTGGCTTTAAGGTTGGAAAAAGGAAATAACTTGATGACGATAGGCTGTTGAGATGTTATGGGTTGTACTCAAACTTCATGCTTTATATATTTGCTCTAAATTACGCTAATGAACAAAAGAATTAGTGTTTGAATATTGGTTTCTGTCTAGCTATGCTTGAATGCTATAGAATTTGTTCAGACTTCTCCTTGCTACGAATCACTAAAAGCTGCTGATTATGTTGTTAATGTCTCTGGTTAATGGTTATCGAATTTTCTGCTTGTTGTAGATTGAAGATGCCTCGCTATGATGATCGAGACAGTACTACACGTCTCTATGTTGGGCGCTTGTCATCTCGAACACGAGAACGTGACCTGGAGCGACTTTTCAGCAGATATGGAAGGTAATTTACTCTGCTGTTCCCTTTGAGCTGTTTTTTCTGCGGGATGACTGACTGGCTTGAATGGATGTTGCTGTTTATGTTGTTTTATTTGTATTTCTTTTGAAGACTTGAGCTTTCTCTTGAGAACCATATATAGACAGTATTAGACACTTCAAAATACATCCAATTTCTTGGATTGCATCTTCTTTATCTTCCATATCCAATAATCTCCGTTGATGGGCATATCGGTTCTTGAATTTCACCAAGTTATGGACTTATGGTATGGCGGTCTTCAAAGACTAAACATAGCCAGAATTACAGTTGGATATCTTGAGTTATTTTATATTCATTTTAATTATGTGGGCAGGGGGGTTGTTCTGGCTCCAAGTGTACCATAGTTTAACTTGAATGATCTTGTTGAAGGTTTCTTGGCTAATACCTGACCTGGCGGTTTATGGTGAGAGGGTCCCCTTGGTGGAAATTCTTTCATGGTGTATAGGGGGGGACTTTGGCGGTTCTGTTTGTAATGTATTGCATGTTTTAATGATGAAATGGCAACAAATCACAATCTGTTGTTACGTTTGCTGTGATGATGGTGAAGTATCATACACTAGCTGCAGTTGCAGTTCTTAAAATAACGATGGCCTTACTGTTTCAATGGCAACTATTTCCGCAGAGTTCGTGATGTGGATGTAAAGCGTGACTATGCCTTTGTCGTAAGTATTACTTCCCCATAATTTCCTCTTTTTCAAATGATAGTTTAGGCCTCTGAAACTTTTCGTTTGCCCGTCTCCATTGGATGCCTCTTTCTGTTTGAATTTCTGTGCTTACCTTTCAATTTACAGGATTTTAGTGATCCTCGAGATGCTGATGATGCAAGGTATCGGTTAGATGGAAGGGATTTCGATGGAAGCCGTATCATCGTTGAATTTGCCAAAGGGGTTAGCTGCTTTATGAAGTTCTACATTTGCTAGACGTGCTTATGTTAAATTGTTAATCCGAGAGTAATGTTTGTTTCTCATGTTTTCTTGTCTGGGTTTTGTTATTTATAGACGCCTCGGGGTTCCCGAGAGTATTCGAGCAGGGGCCCTCCTCCAGGAACTGGCCGATGCTTCAACTGTGGGGTCGATGGCCACTGGGCTCGAGACTGTACGGCTGGTGACTGGAAAAACAAGTGTTACCGCTGTGGAGATAAAGGTCACATTGAGAGGGACTGCAAGAATAGCCCCAAGAAGCTGAGGTACTTTCTTCATGTCTGTGATGTTCTCTGTGTTTTTGCTTGGATTGCTCACTTTTTTTTGGGGGTAATATTTCAGCAGGGGCCAAAGTTACTCGAGATCGCCGGTCAGGTCACGCTCTCCTCGTCGTAGAAGAAGCCGCAGCAGAAGCCGAAGTTACAGCCGTGGCCGCAGCTACAGGTTCAGGATTGTTCTTGTCTTTGCGTTATCGTACTGAATCATGGCATGAAATATTTACTGTGGTGTCCTCCTGTTTGGTTTGCTAGTCGCTCGAGATCCCCGGTTAGGAGAGAGCGGAGTCTCGAACCCGCTGAGAGAACCAGAAGCCCCGAGCCAGTGTCTGACAACTCACCGCCTCCCAAGGACAGGAAGCGTAGCATGAGTCTCGAGAATGGCAGCCACCAAGAGAACGGGAAGAGACCTTCAAGCCCACGGAGAGCCAGACCGGAGCCGCAGCCGCAGCCGCAGCCGTGATCCGAGAGAGGACCCCAGCCCAGTGGAGGACGATTACCAGTAAAGGGAATCTTGGGACATCATTGGACAAACTGCGGTTTCATGAGCTGGAATGGTTTCTTCTACAATTGTAATTTTGCTTTTTTGCTTCCTGCGAGTGTCTTGGATTCGTATGTGGTCTCTTCCGACATTTTTACGTGAATTATCGTCTGATTTCAACTTTGGATAAAATCCTTATACGTTCTCTATTGTGTTTCGTTTGCGTCTTCGTCAGCATCCATGAACGTGGTGGACTCCGCCGTTGAAGCGGCCAAAGACCACCCGGAAAACCATGAAATATGCTCAAATATTATTAATTCTTCCAAAATCTCATCCAAGTCGATATGTCCGAGTGGTTAAGGAGACAGACTCGAAATCTGTTGGGCTTTGCCTGCGCAGGTTCGAATCCTGCTGTCGACGATTGTCCCTTCTTTTAGATTTTGGCTGAATCCCGATTTCACATTCAACTCCTCAAAAGCCATATATCATTTCACTTTTCCTTACATCACACCGACCACTATATATACACGCACACATACAAATTTAACTCCTCTTGATTGCCTCGTCAACTGTTGCAGTGTATCATATCGATCTCATATGTCTCCCGCTTACAAGTTTCCTAAACATCTTCCTATTCTCTCACTCCCGACCGTACGGACCAGACATTGCCCTCGAACATTAAAAGATATGAGTTTAAGTTATGTTTCATACTCTTTTTTTGATTGGCTCGTAACTTAAACTCATATCTTAAATTAGCCATTTTCTATAAAAAGAATTTCTTTTAATATACACTAAATAAGTTGGAACTGTGATATTAGCGTTTCGTCAAAAATGGCAATATCTCTAACCGACAAAAATCCACAGAGAACATTAAATGGGACCCAAAAATCAGAAACCCAAAGAGATCACGATGAGGACACACACGACGAGGTGTCGCCGGCGATGTCTCCTCCATGCCTCCTCCTCCTCCTCCCCTCTCTCCTCCTCCTCTCCGCCGGCGAATCCGCCCCCGCCTTCACCGTTGAGTTAACGGGAACCGCCGCTCGGATGATGAACAAAGCAAGAAAGGCCCACCAATCGAGCGAGTTCCTCAACGCGCACAACACGGCGCGTGGTGTCCACGGCATGCCACCCCTCCGCTGGGACGTGGGTCTGACCCGGTTCGCGTCCCAATGGGCACGGAAACGAAAGGTCGATTGCAAGATGGTCCACTCGGGTGGACCGTACGGCGAGAACATGTTCTGGTCACGAGCCATGGCCTGGTCACCTTCCAAGATCGTGGCTCAGTGGGTCGGAGAGCGCTCGAACTATAACCCGACGTCGAACTCGTGCTCGCCTGGTTCAATGTGCGGTCACTACACTCAGGTCGTGTGGCGAACCACCACTTCGGTCGGCTGCGCAAGCATCAAGTGCTACAACGAGACTGGTTACCTCGCCGTTTGCGAGTATAACCCACCGGGAAATTACGAAGGGGAGAGACCTTTTGATGCAACCGTAGTCACCGACACGTGAATAATCATATGATATATTTACATTGTAAGATATATACATACATATATGTAGTGATGCCCTTTAGGATAAGCTTTAATGTTGTTTGTCACTCGAGGCTTCAAGATGGTCCTCGTTCGTTATACAAAGAAAATGTATTTCGATCTCTGTGGTTTGAATGTTTTTGTCTCTTTTTTTTTTTAAATTGTGTTTTTATATAATAATAATAATAATAATAATAATAATAGTTATTAAAGGTAACATTGCATAATTCTCCGTGTTTTCTCAATTGTTAAATGGGCTGTGTTCCAAATTTGAGATGGGCTTGGGCTCATGAAATACTGAGGTTGATGAAACGGTGTCGTTTGGTAAGTTGCATTTTTCATCGTGTAAGCCCGAAACTCTGCTGAGAGGAAAAACCCTAGGCCTGAATTCTTTCAGAGATGAGTCTCCTACGTAGCGCGATCAGGACGAATCTCGGTCTCCGGCTACCGGATCCCATCCCAGTTCGTCCATCTCTGACGTGTCTGAACGAATGGAGGAAATCTTTCTCCACCGAGACGGAGCAACCTCCGGAAAAGCCGCCGGTCGATGGATTTTTTAGGTCTTCGGGAACAGGTTCTTCTTCTTCTCTGTCTGTTGAGCTTTCCTACGTGAATTTCCCCAGTTCTGGGGCAAAATCTTATTTCGCAATTTGTATGGTTTATGTGCTTAGAGAAACTATGCGTCATGTATATCCTTTGGAAAATCATGTCTACTCATTGGATATGTGAGCCTGACATTTGTGGTGTTGATCTCAAAGTTTGCGCGTATACTAGTTTGAATTGTGCATTTTGATAATCTTTTGTCGTCTTTGTTATTTCAGGACCGGTCTATGGGAAATTGTTGGGCTTCTCAAAACGTACCCTAAAGACAGATATATTGCATTTGCTCGATGGGTGCAATTTGACACCAGATGATATCAAATTCAGCTATAGCCGTGGTGGAGCCTTTGCTCTTTTGGGAACGTAAGTCTTAGCTTAGCTTAGTTGATGATTTGCCTGAACTTGTACAATTTTTCATTTGGCTGGTGGTGACATGATTCCAAAACCCACATGCTTTAATCCTTCCCTGCTTGAGATATGTCATAGATTATGTTTCGATTTAGTTCTTTTATGTTATTTTTTTCTGTATATGCTTGGACCTTGCCTCAGCTCTTGATGGGATTTTCATTGTATATCAGGTATGTGCGGTTTCCTTCCCGTTCGTCCTATGATAATGCGTTGCGGTCAATTATGAAGAAGGGAAAGTTATACAAAATAGAGAGGGTAACCCTTTGAGGAAGTATAAGTTTTTCGCTTAGATGCATTTTGATTCTTTTTACAATTATATAAGGTATTGATATGTTATGATCGCTAGGCTGAACGTGCTCAGTGGGATCCCCTTCCATCATATGAGGGGAAAGTGGTGAGTTGTGTTTTGGCATTTTTGTATCTTGTTAAGGTCCTGCTCTCTAGCATGCTCTGACTGGCTTTTCAAAAATGTGATTTCTGTTCGGTTAGTTATGATGAAAGTTTCCGCTATCATCAGGTTGTACTGCATGGAATTCCTCTGAATGCCCTTGTTGATGACATAGAACGCTTCTTGTCGGGCTGTGACTATCATCCATCCTTCCAGTTTGTTAGGAGGTCAGTTGTAGTCTTCATGATTCGTTTCTTGTTGTTGTCTTTTTTGTTCTGTTTGTTTACATGAGATTAGCTGTGATTTGATTACCTTAATTCCAGACTCAGTAATATCCTGTTTGGTTTTGTCTAGAGACAGGGTTAGAGTGGTTTACTTGTAATCTTTAAATACCGTTTCTTGATTGGAGCTAGATAAAGATTTCCCTATAGATGTTGGATCCAGTATCTGCCCGAAGATATGACCTAAGTTCATATTGATTTGAAATGAGCACTTGCTACAAACAGACAGGAATAATGATGAAAAATAGAGTGCCAACAAAACAACCATTTGAGGAAACTCATGTTATATGTTGTCAAATGTTCTTGATAGCTTTGACTGAGTACTGTTTGTGCTTTTAACTCATCCTGCTTTATTCTCCAAATCCGAGGATCTCTGTGCTTTATAACATTTAGAAACAATAAAATCTAGATTATTGGGAACGAGGACATAAAGCTGTTGCGTTGTCTTCTTTTACCATGCAGGGGGGGAATGCCAGATCCTGTTAGGGTGGCTGTGGTGCATTTTCCATCTCAGACCCATGCCATGAACGCATTCTTTACGAAAAACAGGGGCTTCTGTCTCAACAATCAAGTCATGATGCAAGTTCTCCAGTGATTTTAGGTTCCTTTCTTTGATCTTCTTTGTGGATGCTATGTTTTATGCAACAGAATCTGAAGGTAGATGGTCGAAAGCACATCTGTTGTTTTCTCTTGGGGTTGATGATGATGTGATATCGTCTTTGCATTTGACCTCGTGGTTAAAACGCCTAAACTGAACTCACTCAGTGATGCAGACATTGTGGTTTTGTTATGCAGAAGCCGATGAACAATAAATGCTAGTTTTTTTTTGTCAATCTTGACTGTGTGACTACCAAACTGAATACAAGAAAGATGTTAACTTTGGATGCTCATGTTCTTAACCAATTAGAGCTATGTGGGTCTAAGATGGTGCCCTTTTCATTGGAGAAACATGGAATCAATGACAGTATTTTTCCACTTGCTTTTGTCTTGTGGGTGATCTTTGCTTGCAGTTGAAGCATCTTGCTATGATGATTGTATTAAGTTTTCTGGTCAGTCCAGGGATCTTGAACTATGTGTTAGTAGTAGTAGTAGTAGTAGTAGTAGTAGTAGTAGTAGTAGTGCTAATGCCATATGAGTTGAGAGTGTGTGAAAAGTGGACAAATGCATGGAAGCAGCAGCAGCAGCAGCAGCCATGGATGGGGGACCAAATCCCTTTTTATATATATATATATACACACACACATTTTATGTTTATAAACATATTATAATATTAATCAATGAAACCATAGCCGACAATCATCTCTTTTGTACTATACCCTTTCCATGTATTTTTCCTAATAATAAAAAGAAATTACACAGGCGTATATGTGAAACAACATGCCTCAGTCTTCAATACTCTCGTCGAAAGAAGAGGAGAGGAGAGGAGAGGAGCACAAGATCCAATATGGAAGAGGAAACCATAATAAACATAATGTCAACACTCTCACCTGAGAGACTCAGAAATCTCTCCCATTCAATCCTAACTCTCTCCCACCACCACTGCCGCCGTCTCTCCGCCGTGCTCTCTTCTCCGGCGCTCTTCTCTCTCACTCTCTCACACCTTCTCTCCCTCGACCTCCCACACAAAACCATCCTCATCGCCCGCCACCTTCTCTCTCTCCTCCACCTCTACCTCCGCCGTCCTCCGCCGTCTCCCACCGCCGCGATCAATCTCCGGGACTGCGACGCGGCGGTGCTCCTCCTCTTCCTGTGCGAGACCCACCAGCTCGACCCAGATATTCTCGAAGCCTCTCTAGACCGGTGGAGAGAAGTGCTGAGTAAATTATACTCAGATTCCATGTTGAATGGTCTGTCCGGCTTGTGGACATGTAATTCCGGTATCTTAATGCCTTACGTCGAAACCCTCGTCAGGTGTAAAAGTTTTGTTGACAGAATGAGCGGCGGAGGAGGAAAGGAGGGTAAGGAAGTGGCGGCAGCTAGGGCCGCCGTGGTGGCTCTCCGGGCGGTGGAGGTGGTCGCCGGAGACGGAGGAGGAGTGGAGTGTGTTATATGCAAGGAAGAGATGAGAGAAGGGAGGGATGTTTGCGAGATGCCATGCCGGCATTTGTTCCATTGGAAATGCATCTTGCCTTGGCTGAGCAAGAGGAACACTTGCCCTTCTTGCCGGTTTCAGCTTCCGACCGATGATGTCTTCGCCGAGATCCAACGGCTCTGGGAGATTCTCTTCAGGGCCAGTGAATCATACGTGGCGTAATCGTAACGGTTGGATTATATGGTCTTTATTGATTTGGTCGTATTATTTTTATGCGGCGTTGTATATAAAGAAACTCAAGAGATTTTGTTCTCTTCATCGATAAATAAACGTGTGGTCATATCGCTTCCGGGGAAACATTATTTTTTTTTCTTCTTTGGCAGATTTATTGACTATATAAAATGAGAGTCTGAATCAATATTTAATGTAACCGATAATGAAATTTAAGATATCCATATATACATATATGATTATACACACACACACACACATATATATATATATATATATATACACATTTTTTTGTGTATTTGTACAAAAACAACCTTTATATAGTTAGTGGGCCAACAAACGGGCCTTTTTGAGGAGTAAAACTTATTGGGCCTTTTGCTTTGATACAAAAGTAAACAAGCCTTTGTAAATTGATATATTTGGGCCGAAAATGAATTGGGATATGGGACGACATCTAGGGTTCCGTTTTATAAGTATCTGCTTCGCACCCCAGAGCCATCTTCTCGACGGCTCGCAGGAATTCAGATTCGAAAATGGTAAACGTCGTTGTTTTCAGTTGTCTATGATGCCCGCGCTTTGAACTTCCTCGCCTGGATTTTTCGCTAATTTCGTCTATTGTATCAGAATCAACTCTAGTTCGAGGGATTGTACATACCATAACCAGAAAACTTGGGCTTTTTATTTTAGGGTTTTATGAGAGAGTATGTGTATGGAGAGAGAGTTTTTTGCTTTGATTTTACCGAAATTTGTGCTTCCTCGTGAATGATCTGCTTTATACTTCGCCTTGCAAAGTTATACGGAGTGATTGCGAGTAGTATTTGTAGAGGCAAGTCGTAAAAATGGTGCATCATCGATAGACTAAAGACCTGCGCTGTGAAAGTTTTCATCATCTTTATTACGGTTTTGGAGATGTTACTGGCTTTGAACGCATTGTTTTGAAAAGCTTAGTGCATGATCCGTGTGAAAGCTAAACCACGATGTTGAGGTGTTTTTGTGATTTATTACAACATTCTCCATGTGGGTTTGTGAGATTATACCGAAAGGATCTCTCTTTCTTCCTGTATTATTTATGTGTATGTGTTATGTTATGTAGCCTAAGCAAATCCGCGAGATTAAGGATTTCCTTCTGACGGCAAGAAGGAAGGATGCTCGATCAGTGAAGATTAAGAGGAGCAAAGATGTCGTCAAGTTCAAGGTCCGGTGCTCAAAGTACCTCTACACTCTCTGCGTTTTCGATCAAGAGAAGGCCGACAAGCTCAAACAGTCTCTTCCTCCAGGTTTGCTTCTGCTTCAGACTTCACAGTTACCATCAATCCATTCGTGTATGACCACCCTTTTACGATTGTTGCTACTTGTCAACTCTCCAATCCTAGTACCTACATGTTTAGATTTGTCTGTATTCATGTATGTATATAAGTTCTATTGTATGCCCATTGTGCTCAAGTTGATCAAACATATGAAGATCACTAACTGGGAGCGATGATTTTGGTTTTTCTCTCTCATTGACTTTGTTTAGTATACTGTTTATGTGACTCCTCATAAACTTTGGTTATATAATTTGCAGGTCGGAGTGTGCAGGACCTGTGAGATTGAGAAAGGGTTATTTTGATTGGTAAGAAAAGCGAAGCCGCCTGCTTATTTAGGTTTGGATCAATGTCATGTCGTTTTTCATTTGGTTGTTCTGAAGTTACTCGGAATGCTGGAAGCGGTCTTGCTTTGTCTTTTCTAGTAGTTTCAGATTCATGCCCTCATGTTGATTTGTTCTCCCCGTTTTCTTCTTACTCACTCTTCATTAGGGGTAACTAGATAATAACCCGCGCGGACGAAAAATATATATAATTTTTTAAAACTTTTTATTATTAATTTTAAAATTAAATATAATATATTTTGCTTTTGATTTTATGATTCATATTTTAAATGAGATTTTTTTTTAAATAAATATTTGATTTTATATTTTTATCGGTTATAATATAGAATAAATAGTTAGAATATGGAAGTTGAAATAATGTTTTAATAAAATTTACTGATTAGATGACTGAATTTAATTTTTGGTAAATTTAAGGATATCTGAAGAACGTAATTATCAAAAATATGGTTAATAGATTATTAAATATTTCATAATAAAACATTGGTATAATGTTAAACCTATATAATCTCATCAATATTTATATGTATTATTATTATTATTTTTGTATCTTCGTATAAGTATATATATATATATTATATTAATATATCATATAATAATTTGTATTGATAATAGTTTATATACTTTATGAAATTAATTATGTGGATACATATTATATAGAAGTTAAAAATATTAGCGTATATTAAAAAATATGTATGAATTTATTTTAAAAAACATTAATAGTTTTAAAGTTAAATGTAATATATTTTGTTTTTTTTTATGGTTTTAAATGATAATTTTTTTTAAATGTCAAGATAACGTGATAGTGTATTTTTTCTGAAAATGAAATAGTTCGTAGTTTATTTAGTTTTTTTTTTATAATTCAATATTTTTATGGAATTCTCCCTATAAAAGATTTAAATATTTTGATGATTTCATATCATGATTATTTTTTTAAACTATTGAAGGATTAATTAAATATAAACATATAACAAAACTTTTTTTATATGATCCATCTGCATATTAAATAATTGGATAGATAAGAAATAATCTTTTTTTATTAATTTCTCCAAAATAATATACCCTCCATGCTTTTTCTTCATAACCACCACCAACCTTCACCCGCCGTCAGAGGAGGCAGACCTACATTCCTTCGATGCTCCTTCACCCTACAGGATCATCTCTTCATCCATGGTTCATCCTCCTTCTTTAGTTGGTCCTCCTCCCAAGTTGTCCAAAAAGGAGAACATGTTTATGTTTTTTCAGAGCCCGAAATGAAGGGATAGGTGGACTAAAAAGCGAAATGAGTAGACATGGAAGTAGGGTTTAAAGATGGTAAAAGCCACTGGAAAATATTATCCCTTGTTTCCTTTGAAGAAGATGACGAAGAACAATCACAACCGAAAAACAAAAATTTGGAACTTAGAAATAAAAAGAGGAAGATTTAAAAAAAAAACCTGATATTTTTTGCCACATTTAGTTTCTAGACATAAAAGGCCATAAGAGTTACACTTTGGCACAACTCATAACTGTTTCTCCCATAGTTATCTTCTTTTTTAAGACTATACATACATATATATAAGTATGTATATGTATAATCCACCAAAACAATGCATATGTATATATATACTCACAAAGAAATTTCGTACTATGATAGTATCACATGCACATGATCAAAAACACCAATTTTCAAATTACTTAATGTACATTAGTTCAATATTAAATATTTCAACAATGATTTATTATTGTGTAATTAGAAAATTATATCGTTTGGAATAACATTTGGTTCATGTTTAATCAATACCTCATACCATTTTTGGTATAGAATAAGTCAAACCGATTTTGTAAAATTATATAAGTTGTGGTTCAAATATAGACAATCAAAACAAATGTATATGAATTCTACGAATTTTGTATCATGGATCACAAAAAAAAAACTCACATTTATATTAGTCAAATAACCACTTGGGATCAACTTTAATGTTATTAAAAAAAGTATTGATACGATGACGATGATAATAATATAATACACACAATAATATACAAAACATAAAAAAAAACTCACATTCTACGTAGATTAGCTAAGCCTCGCCTGGAAATCACTGTCTATTCCTCCATCATCAAATTGATATCGTTGATGAGAAAGCGATAACATATTTTTCATTTTATAGTTTAGAATTTTTTTAATTGAATTAATTAATCATCAATGAATTTAAAACTCACTTTAAATACCCTTAAACCGTCTCAAAGATTTTTGAGCCTCTTTAATGGAATTGGAATTGCGGAGACTTTTAATTATATTTACAAAACCTTGATCCAATCCAATAAATAAAAGTTTTGAATATTATTTACTCTATCTTGACTTTAATAATTAGAATCAGAATTGCAAAAACAATTAATTAGAATCAGAATTGTAAAAAAAAATTTTAAAAAAAAAGTGGACACGTGTCATGCCCGTGTGAATCCACTGTACTTATATATATATAGATATATACATGTTTTTGTGAACATATTCCAATCTATGGGTAGAATCCCGATTCGGCTTGGTTTCATACCATGGTTGGTCCATTTTGGGTCAACATTATGGACCCGTGTTCAAATACATGATAATTAGAATTGGTATATATATATATATGTATATACAAGGTGTGTATTGCGTAGTCAGAAATGGGCAGCTTTTCGGTTCATGTTTATTGGGTTTGGGGAGTGTGGTAAGGGTTGTACATGAATATGTTGCATGGGCTTTAGTGACACCTTAACTCTTTTGAGCGGCGCCGGTAAGCCGGTCATAAGCATACAAAACGTCACGCATTCCTATTTCCGTTTGTAACGCCAAAAAAAAAACGGCGAGCATTTTTATATCTCTAGCAATAATAACGGCGTACATTCTTCTGTTAAGATAAAAAATCAGTATTAATACTACAAATACTTGATAATCAATGAACTTTCCAGATTAAATTGAGATTGTATTTTTTACGATATCCATTAACTGAGTGATGGAATTCGATAAGCCGAAAGTGACTTGCATTTGAAAATTCGAGTATGATTTTATTATGCCACCTCACATCAGACGGAAAAAACTTGAGACGTCAAGAAAAAAAAAATCAAATATTATTCACACAATTGCACATGTACATGCCCACATATATACACATATACATATGCACATATATACATGTCTACATATATACATACACACAAAGTCACCATGCAATGACTGAGCGCAGAAGTCGACGATCACGATTATGGATACGTTGCAAGAGATGAGAAAAGTACAAATCCACGAGAGAGAAGAGTACGAACATCCACGAATCTAAAGACTGAGATCACGAAAATCTAACATTAAAATGTTGTGTTTTAGTTCGACCAGACATCATGGGCCTTCACGTAATGTGTGTCTCATGTTCCCTGCATGGCATGCATGGAATTAACTCTTCCCTTCACCTCATATATCCACGTCCCCTCGTTTCCTTTTATTAATGATAATAATCCTGCCCATCCCAGAGTCAAAATGATTATAATTCAATGGTGCGCTTTTACTATATATTATAGTTAGCAATTATAATATGCACCATTGTTTAGATTTTAGTACATAAGATCTAGCATTAGGATAGGTTTTAATTATGGTTTAGGATGGGTATATATTGGAATAAATGATTAAATTCCTCTGTTGATATATGATAATTAGGGGAATTTGTGTATAAGAAAAAATGTTCCATATTTGTATGAAACGATGGAATATATGTAACTTTTGGAGCGATACAAAAGTCCAAAATTGTATATGGATAGATAATTAATGAGGTACGTGTTGATTAGGGCAATGTGCTTAAGAGCCAAAGCATGAAGCTAAGGAGATAGACTGACATTCATGCTCCCTCTACCAAAAGACAAAAGACCAACAATCATGCCCCATATGTTTCCATTCCTTTTTTCCTTTAAATATAATTTTATGTTTTTTTATTGGGTTTGAATTTAAGTTTTAATCTGAATTCATGTGTTATAACCGCATATGGAGTTTCAGTAATTCAGAGAGAAAACATATTGTCCATCCACATGACCCCATGAATTATTTCACCGGAATATTATACGATCGTATGCTCTTATGAACATTTTTTTTTACAGTTGATTCATTTTATAACCTTTTTATTATTGGAAAAGTGGTGACCAACAGTTTAATGATTGGATACATTAGTGGTTAATTTAACGCATTCATTTATTTAATGAAAGACGACAAGTCCTGTCTTCTCTTCTTCCTCTTCGTTTGTTGCTTTTCTCTCTCTGACAATGAATGTGTGTCAGTGTCAGTGTGTGTGTGTGTGTGTGTATATGTGTTACATGCATGCATGGGGTTTGCTCTTAATTATAACATGAGGAGGAAGAGGCCATGGATGCAAGTTGGAGGAGAAAGAACCAAAATAACATGGTTTAGTCAATAATATTTTAACCCGTTTGGATCTTATATTCTCGCAAATAAAAAGATTTCGATTTTAATATCTAAATGGAGGAAAACCCATGAAGGATTTTATTCCGATCAACATAAGAAAGGACAGAGACCCGGCAAAAGAAAAAACATGTTTTATAAGTTTGGACAGCTAATCGTGTACATACATACATTTATGGTCTCTTCTTCTTCTTATGTCATGCTCTCTTGCCATTGCCTACGTTCAAGGTACATCCATCTCCTTCTCTCTTACTTACACATGCATTTCTTCTCCTACGTCCTCCTTCATATATATATATATATATATGTTCATTGGGAAGGCAAAAACAATAACAAATTCAGTGAAATGATCAGTTCGCACTTATTACCAGTATGACTGACAAAATTCTCAACCATTTACTTGCCTGCATCAATGGAAACACACACAAAGTTGTCAACTGTGTATATATATACACATATGAAAGAGGATTGACACTCCAAACGTAAACAAATGTGCCAAAACATTGGTTTAATGGCAAAACGACAAAAGCTTACAGATTATATTCTGTCAAATCTGGTTTAACAAATGCCCTAAATAAGCTATAAAAAGGAGAAAAGTCCATCACTTTTAGCATGGGACTAAATAGAATATCTTCAATGTTTATATAGAAAATGTGTGGAAGGACAGTGGAGCAGAAGCTGGAATAAATAATTAGACCTGCAAGCTACAGAGAAGGGGGCGGTCTCTGAGAATACTTACTTAAACTTACTGTCTTTCTTGTCTTGTCTCACCCCACGAATTACTTTTTCGGTAGTTTCACCCATACCCTTTTGGCCTCGTCCTCTTTAAGCTTGTACGTAGAGTTTTCTACTCCCTTATATAAGTCCCTCTTCCTTCATCTTCAAGTTCCAAGTCCTCACATCAAAAACCTATTAGCAGAATATATACATATAATCCTTCTGTATAGATTACTGTATCGATAAAATGGTTAAACCGTGTTGGAAAATAGGTGTTGGGAGTGAGAGAGGCAAGAACAATACCGGGAAAGTTGATGGCTTGACATGGTTTAAGGATCTTGGCCTTCATGCCTTTGGTGAATTTTCCATGGCTATGATACAAGCCAACGGTGTGATGGAGGATCAATGCCATATTGAATCAGGACCGTTGAACTTCAACGACCCGGCGTTTCAGGGCACGCTCGTTGGTGTGTACGATGGCCACGGAGGTCCTGAAGCTTCCAGATTCATCGGTGACAAGATCTTCCCTAAGATAAAGAGTAAGGCACCGCCTCTCGTTCTCCCTCTCTTTTTCCCTCGTTCTTGAATATGTTCAGGCACTAACACTAGTCTTTGTTGTTTGAGCAGAGTTTGCATCAGAGAGTGGGGAGATCTCAGAGCAGGTGATCAGAAAAGCATTCATAGAGACAGAGGAGGAATTTCTCACCATGGTGAAGAAACAGTGGATCAGGAACCCAAAGCTGGCTTCAGTTGGGTCATGCTGTCTGATGGGAGTGATATGTAATGGATTGGTGTATGTTGCCAACGCGGGAGATTCACGAGCTGTGATGGGCAGAGCTGAGAGAGGGAGAAAAGGAGTGAGAGCTCTTCAGTTATCAGTCGAGCACAATGCCAATGTAGAGTCTGAAAGACAGGAGCTCTGGTCCATCCACCCTGATGACCCCACCATTCTTGTGATGAAGAACTGGACATGGCGAGTCAAAGGTGTAATCCAGGTAATAACCCATTCGCAAATGAAGACAAACAGTTTTCAGAACCTGCCCATAATAAGTTCTCATTAGTATCTATCATAGATTGAAGCCATTTCTTGGGTCATAGAGTGAAAAAGACTGAAGGGATTGCATTATGACTCTCTTTCCAGGTTACAAGATCCATAGGTGATGCATATCTCAAAAGAGCAGAATTCAACAGAGAACCTCTAATGTCCAAGTTCAGACTGCATGAGCCTTTTACCAAGCCGATCCTTAGGTCTGATCCATCTGTCACGGTTCACCAGCTTAACCCGGAAGACGAATTTCTGATTTTTGCTTCGGATGGGCTATGGGAGCATCTAAGCAACCAGGAAGCTGTGGAAATTGTACATAGTTCCCCACGACAGGTAAGTTTGATATCCCAATCCATCTTCAATGGAGTATCTGCATCTCACAAGGTCAGTCCTATAAGATAAATTTTATTGGCATTTCAACTGACACAGGGAATAGCAAGAAGACTGATCAAAGCGGCGTTGAAGGAAGCGGCAAAGAAAAGAGAGATGAGATACTCGGACTTGAAGCAGATCGGTCATGGAGTGAGAAGGCATTTCCACGATGACATAACCGTAGTTGTAGTCTATCTCAAGCCCCGTTGCATCAGAACTACTCCTTGTTCTTCTCACCAGCTGTCAATGAAAGGCGGCATCCCGGTGCAATCCACCTCGTGGAAGGATTATACCTGCAACAACTAGTTCCCTTAGGCAAGGAGCAATATTCTGAAGAGTTAGCAGAGCAATAGATAAGAAATAACATGAAATTGTGAGAAATTCATCACGCTAAAGAAACAAGAATTCTCCAAGATCCAAGAAAAAAAAAAGGAAATGTAGAATTCTCAGGTACCCCTGTATGAAAATGATACAAGAGAGTGCTTACTTGAATGATCATCAACGTTAACAATGTAGAATTAGCTGCCTCCTGTTGCAAAAGAGAAGAAGAACAAAAACCCAATCAGAGAGTTGAACAGCTGAGTTCTTCTGTGTCATTTGATGTTCTAAGTTTCTAACAAAGGATGAGCTATGGCATTAGTGTAAAGGGATGACATACATTGAGAAGAACATCAATGCCCATGGCTTTACGTTTCTCTTCTTCATCAGAACCAATTTTGGCATCTTTCCCAAATTGGGGTAACCTGGGTTTCTCTTCATCAGTTTTCTCGGTCGAATCTGAGTCACTCGCAAGAGTTGTGGTTCCAAACCTGCATCGAGTGGTCAAACTAAGTTCAAATCTTGCCATCATAAATTTTGACGCAGAGGCGAAAATAGCAACTCCCCATAACCCAAAACGGCAAATCGGAAAAGGACGAGAAGAAAAGTTTCCGGAACTATTCTTCTTCTGGATATCGCCGGAACTTTCTCCGATCGCCAACACGTTCAAACTTCGAGACATCACCCTCCTTATCGCCGGTAATTTCTAAGGCACGATCTGATATCCCGGAGTTGAGGTCCATCATGATCTTCCGCTAAATCGGGTCGGGTCTCTGACCAAAACTTTTCTCTATTTTTTACTTTTCGGGACAGTCATCAAAGGTTTTTTTACCGTTTTTGCCATTGGAAAAAGAAAGAAGTAGCACCAAGCACTCTATTTAACACAAAAGCATTTGTCACCTTTAAAAAAAAGGCATTGGTACAATGTGCAGAAAACATCATGTATAACAACAACACAACACAATCCTCTCCCTATACGTGTGAACACTTTCTATCTATACAATCTCAAAGAAACAACTTCAGAGGAAACATCAAACAGCATTACCCTTGCAAGGAAGGCGTCTTCTGTTTCTAGATCCTCCTGTCTTTGTCCCGCTTTGTCCGAGGTGGAGTCCCGGGGGCGAAAAGGGAATTCTGGACTTGCTGAGACCCGGGATCGTACTTTTGTGACGCGAGGTATGAGAGGGCAGTGACGACATCAGCAATGAGCGGTCTGAGATTCGGCTGCTCTTGCACGCACATGGCTGCAACTGCAAGCGCTTGGTACAATCCTCTTGGAGGGTACTGACCTTGGAGCATTGGATCAGCCATCTGCGAGAATTTTCTCCGGTCTTTGAACAGAGGCCTCGCCTGAAACATCTCAGCACATTATACGATCGAGATTTTTCAGAATTATGGCGAAAGCTCTAAGAAGATCTTTTTCTTTTTTCATTGTGATTCTCACCCATGCAACCAGATTTTGTTCTCCGGCAGCCCGTGAATTGTCGATGGCTTTCCTGCCTGTTATGATCTCCAAAAGGACGACTCCAAAGCTATAAACATCCGACTTGAGAGTTAGTTGACCAGTCATGGCATACTCTGGAGCACAGTACCCATAGGTACCCATCACTCTGGTTGAGACATGGGACTTGTCACCCACAGGGCCGAGTTTGGCCAATCCAAAGTCGGATAGCTTCGGGTGGAACCCATCCCCAAGTAAAATGTTGGAGCATTTCAAATCCCGATATATCACCGGAGGGACTGTCTTGTCATGCAAGTGCTCCAAGCCCTTTGCTGCCCCTGCTGCTATTTTCATTCTTGTATTCCAATCAAGCGGCTGCTTGCCAGGTGAAATATCTGAACCAGAATCCAGTTAAAAAATAATGTTTCAAAATATTAAATTAACCTAGGAGGGTTATGGGAAAAAAAACTATGTAACACCTAGATGTGCAGCTAGAATTAAGTGATTTGCTCTCAATCTAGTAACTCTACAAGTGAAGAAGTTTGAAGCCGTTGTAACTATGAACAATCTGGTATAACATAATCTGGCCTTTACTTTTTCATAACATTACTTCCTTAGTTTACAGTCCTAAACACGTAAAGGGTATGAGCCAAAAAGGCTTAACTTGGGATTCAGAGGCGTTCCTCTAGCTTATCTGCTTATGGATATGCACCCATAAAGGTGTTTGAAAAAACATACCATGTAAAAGATCTTCCAACGATCCAAGGGGCATGTACTCGTACACCAGAAGCCTTTGATCTCCATCAGCACAGTACCCAATTAGATTAACAAGATTTGGGTGGTGAAGAAGACTCAGCATCAGAACCTCAACGAGAAACTCCCTGTTTCCTTGTAATCCGTTATGATCAAGTTGCTTGATAGCCACTACCTACAGATTGAATAATCAAAACAGGCTATCATTACCAAGTCTGTTCAACCCATTCCCTTAATTCCTCACAAAGATTTATGAAAAGGAAAGCAGCTGACCTGGCTACTACTCTGCAGGTGTCCTTTGTAAACTCTACCAAACCCTCCTTCCCCCAAAAGGCATTCTTTTCTAAAGTTTCTAGTAGCTGCAGCCAACTCGGAGAATGTAAATGTCTGTGCTGTTATGCGATCAGACCCTCTGCTTTTGGATGCGTTCTTGTCACCTGACAGGGATTTTGTCTTAGATTTCTCTTCGAAACGAACAAAAAAGAGGAATCGTCAGTTTTCAATGAGCAGAAGCGAAACCAAGCAGCAGCAGCAAGAAGACAACATGTGGTTTGGGAAAACAATCCGAGTAGAACTGAATCTAATCGACTAGGGCTAGGGCGAAAAGCTCAGTACATATTAAAACGGATCACAAAGAATCACTAACCATCTAATAGTTCAGAGACAACACTCTGAAAAAGCATCGACCAGAGCTTAAGAAAATCAACGATTCAATCACTAAACTAGAAACACATCAGGACATCCTGGGTATGTTTGCGCCATATGCTTCGAATCTTCAATGGAGAACGCATCAAAAGCCACACAAAAGAATATAACTGAAACAAGAAACAAATATGCAAACGCCACAAACGATACTTCAACAAAGACTACAGTACTTGACCACAACCCGCAGTCACCTGCAACAATCACGCAATAAAGACACCTAAGCAACTAGAATCGCTGGAAAAACGAAAACCCTAACGATGGTTGCGAAATGCGAACTCGAAATCAGCGGACAAAGTGAAGGAAGAACAGAACCTACAAAAGACGCAACAAAATGGGACAAAAACACGTACCTAAACCAGGTTATAGAGAAGAGCAACAACATATGTTCCAAATCCGAACTAAGAAACATACCTGAAGCAGAAACACCACGATCGGAAGCCTTCCTATTCAGCTTCAAGTCGCTGTTCTTCCTTGTCTTCGATTTCCCGCTCGATTTTCCAGAACACGGGATCCAACCCATGAGTTCCTTGCCTATTCTCTCCCAGACGATCCTCGATTTTCTCACCGTTCTGATCGCTTCGATTATCTCGAAAGTCGAAAGCGAGAGAGAGAGAGAGAGAGGAGAGAGAGGAAAGGTGAGAACTTTGAAATGCAAGATAGCCAATCCCGGCTCCATAGCTGGGTTTTTCAATTTTATTTTTCACTATTTTCTTTAAATTCTTTTTAAAATTGTGCAAGGCAGTAACAGTCATTAACTACCATCGGATTTGGAAAAAAAGTCAGAACTATTAAGCCGTTGACCCATTAATAATAAGATTATAACAGATTCAATCAATTACAGAAATAGAAATCCATCATTTTCATGATATATAAATTTGCAACTAACATGATGCATAACACAGCTGTTTTTTCTGTTTGTAAATAAAAGCATCTTTTTGGTACCATATTATTCTCGAAAGAACAAATTGAAATATAGCGAGAAATCGAAATTTAGATTCAAACTCGAATTTCGACGGAGGAAAACCTAAATCTATCCATATCCGAATCGGAGAAGGCCCGGTGTGAGCGACGAGACCAGAGGATAAACAACGGGGAATGGTCGCGATGGGACAAGATATCTGCTAGTCCTAGGACCGGGTATCTGATCACAAGCCCACATTCTCGACAAAGTCATTAAAGGTCCTTGTCCTAAAACCACAAGATTAGAAAGACAGCGGCAAGTATGGTGTCTGTCACCAATGGTATCAAAAAAAAAAAAAAAATCAATTCCACAAACAGGTGATTGGATGATGTTATACAGAGAACATGAACAAGGTGGCTTCCAAAAAAAAAAGAGCTATTCCTCAAAGTGTTAGCTGTCTTCCGCTTTGCTTGTGTTCTCATCCTCGTCTCCTGCGGATTTCCGAACAAACTGTCCGCGGACTCGAGGGCGTTGTTCCGCTAGTCTTTTCCTGCTTTGGTATCGTACCTGAGACCAAAATCAATGGCAGAACTATACTCATTTCCTATGCTACATCTTCTTCGGGTTTCTTTGAGTGTGTTAATCAAGAACCAATAATATCCTTGAACGACGATCTCTTTTTTTTTTTTGGGTAGTGAAAAAGCCATTTACGTGTGTGGATAAGCTAAGTTTACCTTTTTCCTGAAGCATCTCTCTTTTCTCTTCTGTCGGAATTTGGTCAGAGCAGCTTCTCTTTGAGAAATCATGTTTTCATCTGTCCTGTTCCCGCTCCCGCTCCCACTTCCATCACCACTTCAGCTCTTCCCACCATTGTTATAGCTTTCCACATTCACTCCTCCGACATTCACGGCAGTGCTGCTTCCGTTCGGACAGTTGCTTCCGTGGTTACTGCCCGACACACTTCCATTCACGCTATAATTCACGGCATTACCTTCAACCCCCTCGTTGTATACATTTGATGATCCGCAGTGGGGTAGCTTCTGTTGACCGATTCGGACAAGATGGGTCTGATCACATGTCTGAAACGATGAAGATACTGCCGAGTTTATCTTTGGAACTCCTCCCGGCTTTGTGAAGGCATTCTCGGTCGTGGAGCTCATATCGATGTTACTGCCCCGGACATGTGTGTAATGATTCGAGGGTCCATCGTTCATGTTTGAATTGCAATCGCAAGCTGAAGCCTTTTTCATAACGTCTTGGCTGTTGTCATGAAGAGAGTTGCTTCCGACATTGCCACTCGACGGTTTATTGACATTCGAGGCCGGATTATACCTGTGGATAGAAACAAAACAGTGTCATGATATCACACATTCAAAGGGACGTAATCCTATCCAACATGTTTTAAATCAAGACCTAGAAGTTGGGCATTTGGTTCGGTTATGCATAAACCGAACAGAATAACACACAACCGTAAGCGAACAGAACCCGATATAAAAGCCCGAATGATCATGATTTTTCTTAAACTGAAAACAGAAACAGAACGGAATATAAAAATAACCCAAGAAAACCAAACATATCTTTAAAAAATGAACACTTTTATCACCAAACAACGGACCCGAACTAAAACTTAATATAATCCAACCGAATAACACACAACCGTAAATGAACTAAATCCGATAAAGAAAATGTTATGATTTTTCTTAAACCGAAAATTTCTTTAGAAAATGAGAATTTTTATCATTAAAAACCGAAACCCAAATACAACCGAGCCGAAAACCAAAATTACCACTCTGCATACCTCGAGAAGGCTGAACTTTCGGAACGCCTCAGAACATTCCGGTCATCCTTTACCATTGTCCCATCATCTTTAACTCCTCTATGCCTCTTTGGACCGTGTTCCGTGTATATTAATTCTTCAGACTTTTTCATAGAAGCCTCCCTCGTGTCTTTAGACACTTTGCTCGGTGCCTTGGGGTCTCTGTTATCTTGAAGGTGGCTAGCTTTATTGACGAAATCCGATCTTCCATCTTCATGCATCGGTTTACTACAAGGGCTCCTTTCAACTTGATTATCATGTCTTGTGTTTCTGGTTGGGTCTTCATCTTTTGGCTCAAGTTGCTGATCAATGTTCCTACGAACACTTATTTCCAAGTCTCGACACATGGTGCCATCCTCTGCAGATGTTCCACATCAGTTTTTTTATGTTTTTTTTCTCTCTAAATAATTGAAAAAGGGATGGAAAAGGAAAAGACTTTTTCCTTACCTAATTTCTCATCCTGTTCTTGATGCTCCTTCTCTGCAACCAAGTGACTAATGGGAGCTTCAGCATTGGAATGTATCACTTGGGCACATGTGCTGTCAACTCTATTCCATGGAGATACCGGCCTCGGGCTGTCGACTTCTACTGCCTGTTTTGTCCAAGAGCTCTGCCAAAAAAAAGGTGATATATATACACATACACATAAATATAAAATCCTATATAAAATTATGTAGCTTTGAGTGTACCATATAAATGGAACCAACTCACGGGTTTACAAAAAAAAAGTTACTAAAAGGCAGAACACACCTGAGTGCCACTCCCATCACTGCTTCCATCGCCGACATGTTGCAAGCCAATGCTCCCATTTTCGTTCTCATAGTTGCTCCCTGAATCCTTATCAGATTTTTCAACGCTCTTTGATTTCACCGACTTTTGAGTTTGTGTTCCGCTTTCACTTCCGCTCCCGCTAGACTGTGAAAAGATGAAAAAGGAAAAACAATGAGAGTGTAAATAATGGCGAGGTGCCAATCTTCAGTGTGACCATATCAAATTTTTGTATCAGATAAATACAAGCGAGGCACTTACACTATGACATCTTCTCCAAACATGTTGCCAAAGGTTCTTAAGCTCGTTTTTTCTTATGGGTTTGACCAGAAAGTCAACAGCACCTTTCGATAAGCATTTAAAGACCAATCCCATCGAGTCATGAGATGACATCACTGCAACACAGATCTCATGGGAAAATATGTGACCAGAAAATAATGGGTGAATCTGTAATAGTATGCGAGAGGACTGCTCACTGTAAAATGGTTGGAGGCAAAGAAAAAAACTTACTGATAACAGGGATGTTCCGACGTGTTTTGTGGCTCAGAATCTTGGACAAGAGACCAATACCAGATAAATAAGGCATGACTACCTCAGTTAACACGATATCGATATGATTATTCAGATTTTCTAATATCTTCCAAGCTTGTATACCATTTGCTGCCTCAACAACTGCCACCACAAAGTTGGTCTTTAATCAGCCATTGAAACCGTAAAAAAAAGTTGCTATACTTGATCAGTCAATACATGCAAAAATATGAAGTTTCTCCAATCGGCAATTGTTAATTTAGAATCAATATATTATATGCACCAACAGGAGTACAGTAGGGTTCTTAAACGAGTATAGATATAAGCTTATTTATAACATCAAGCAATAAACAAAGCCTAGTCTCGGCAAATATTCACAATACGATACTTGACAGTTTACATGGACAAAAGCCTTTGGTACTTATATCGAAGATCTGTTCACCGTATAATAATCAAACCCAACCAAACTAAGCTTCACAACCCTTTTGTAGGTATACCCATTACGGAACATTTTTGTAATAACACTATCAGATCATACAAAGTGAGCAAGTAGTCAAGTCAAAGTCAAATATCCGCGAATATATATATAAAAACTTTGGGACTGACCTTCATAGCTACAATTCCGGAGCAGGGCAGTGACCACATGACGGGTAGAGTCATCGTTTTCCACAAGCAGAACCCTAATGGATCTCACATGAAGAAACCTTTCCCAACAAACAGTTGCAGCTGACTGCTGCTGAGACTGAGGGTTCTGCAGAGAAGCTGAGCCACCACCACCTACAGACCCTCCTCCTCCACTCACATCCCTTACATCCTCTTTGGTTCCATTGGCTCTGTCTTCTTCATGATGTCTCCATGTCTGGCTCTCAATCCCATCACACGTGGTTTTTCTCGTTTTCTCATCATGCATTTGGTGATTTATCCCACGTGAATCCTTTCCGTCCCCATCAACAATCATCTAGACCAATTCCGTTTCGCTGAGTTCAAATTACCAAACAACAAGAAACATCAAACCTTAGAACAACCCTAGCCTTTCTGTGATTCAGACAACAAATAGAATACTGGGGTAACCTCAAGAAATGAACTTCTGTAGAAGCAAAAACACAGACACATTAGTTACAAACTGACGATTCCATCGCTTAAGACTAATTCTGAAACACTTCAAAAGTACCTTTCACCAAAAGTAAACATGTTCTACTCTGTAAAACCTCAGTATATATCAGTCGACCAACATTAGCCATGAACATCGGTTTCTCCCAAAAATAGAAAGGTCCCTCTCCGTATGATACTCTGGTACTGAAAAAATCAACGCGATAAGATGATAGTAGGGATCTCAAACCCAGACAAGGCAACCGTTAGTAGAATTGTCACTACCTGAATGCCTAGGACGTCTAACTGAAATCCCAACCTCACCAGAAACCCTAATTTCGATCAATGTCAAACCAGAGCAGTATAAACCAGACGACCAATCCAGAATTTAACAACCAAGACCAGAGGAATCTTAAAGCTTGCCTTAATTCTCAAACAATCAATCCAAGCACATCTCAGTAGAATCACCACAAACTACAAACAGGAAATGAAACAAATCCAACAAATGAAATCAGAATAAGGCCGAACAAAATATTTGGTTCCACATGAAATTGATCTTACAAATAATCAATTCCAAGAGCGAAAAATCACGTCCCACAGCAACATCAATCACATTCGACCAGAAATCCGATCCAGAAGCCAACGATGGGGTAAGAGAAACATGAAATCAGAATAACATCAAAGTGAAAAGGGCAAGCAATATACACAAAATTCAAGGCTTCTCCGCTGCAGGAAAACAGGACAAACACAGTGAGATGTAACGTACATGGGATTTTGCGTTTCTCGGAGAGTGGAAATCGGAGAAGACCATGAATTGCCGATTTTTTTTCCGGAGATAGATATTAGGACCTTGTCGGGGGCGAGGAAAGGAAAAAATCCGACGTGGAAGAAACTAGAGGTTGCGAATGTTCCAGAAGTGCCACGTCGGATCCTGATATTTCCACGTGGCATGATGGCGGAGATCACTGAGGTGGACGAAATCAAAAACGGGTTTTTGAAAGCTTCTTGGCAGATCTGAGATCTTTGCGAAGGCCACGTGGCGGCAAGAGACTGAAGGAAGGAAACGTCGTTATCGAGGACGTCAAGTCTTGGCTCATCTCGACCGTCCATTAGGTTGTGGCGGTAGAGACGGCGTTAACAGATATTTTTCAAAATAACAACAATGGGCTTAATAGATCATTTCAAGAATATGGGCCACCAATGGACTTGTAGGCCCAATACACTTTGAAGCCTAATAGTGAAGAAAAAAAAATTATAATCGTCGACAGCAGGGTTCGAACCTGCGCGGGCGAAGCCCAACAGATTTCAAGTCTGTCTCCTTAACCACTCGGACATATCGACCAGTTGGTGACAATATTTTCATTATTTTTATATCATTTAAATTTTATTTTATTAATGAAAACAATGATTTTTTTAATGAAACTTTTGGTTATTTTTATATTTGGTTTGGCGAAGTGGTCGATGAAAATGAATATGGAGCTGAAACTTCCGCTGATTGCCTTAGTGGAACATTATGGTTTGAAGATCTGGTTTACGGGTGCGGATCGAAGAACATGTCCTATGATAGTGCGCCGAATTATTAAGCGGCCGACGACAGGGCAGGATAGATAACTGATACTTTATATCCGATAGGTCCTCAAACTACACCGCATGTATAAATACATGCATATAATTTTTGAATGAAGGGTGTGGCAATTTGCATGCAACCAAAAAAATATATGATTAGAGTAATTTACCCATCAAGAGCGGCTACTCTTTCGCTGTAACCACTGATGCAGTGACTGCTTTGTCACCAGCAACCGCTGCAGAATTGCAGGTCTCCTCGTTGAAGATGCGACTTCCCGTGGTTTATCATTCTCTAGATCCGAAAATTGATCCGAGTCATCCGAACTTTTAGCATCAAAGCCTGTTTCTCGTGCATGCTTTCGACCAGCAGGAACAACCTTGAGTGCCAACTCACTGTTTAGGAGCTTAATTAGTGCATCTTTCACAACACGCTCTTGCTTTCCTGAATCACTAATCGCTTCAGCTGTTCCTAAGATGATTAAGACATCATCTATAACACCATCACCTGCAAAAATAGGATTTAACTGCTTATTGTTGTATAGCAATATACTCTTCTTCTCCCACAATGCATAAGCAGTATACAGTAGTAAGGAATATCAGTGCATCAAATGAACAGGAGAGGATATATTGGTGCATCTAATCCAACCTCGCATGAAGTCTTCTTTGATCATACGCAGAACAGCAAGAACGACGATCCGGGCCTCAACCTGTCACAAATACTTGCATGAATAAGTGAAGCTAAAACAGTTACCGCCCATCAAAGATAATTGGAATTTTAACTGTGGCATGTGCTTCAGTGAATTATACGACTAATGGCTATAAATGCAAAGAGATCTTTGAATTTTAACTGAATGTCAAAGCTTTTACCTCAGTAAGTCCTTGAAGGTCAATTGCGAGGTTCCCGGCTGTTCTTTCTTGCAAGTGCACAGATAATCTTTCAATGAGTAAACTTACAGGTCTCCCCAAGTTAGTTTGTCTCTGATTGATTGTTTTGTCTTGATTATAACTGTCTTCTTGTATGACTCCTTCACACCACTCCTCAATAAGTTCCTTGAGAAAGTAATCGTTAGGTTTGTACCTGTGGTAGAGACTTGCTTGTAAGAAAATCAAAAAAAAAAAAGAAAAGAAAAAGGAAAAGCAGTTGCTTCTTGTTATTTGTCAACACATTAAACCAGAGAGAACTAAAACAACATATAACTTAACAGTCATTTCTGTATACATAGTAAGATTGCCCTTACCCAGCTTTCCGCATATCTTGATATATGGCTAAGCATTGCCGCACTTCGTGTAAAGAACCATATTTACTTCGAGCTCTTAGGAGTGTGTTGTATGTCACCTGAGAAATCAGTTGCTGGACTGAGAAATGCTGAGATCGACCAGGGTACAATTTTTCATCTCCTAAAAAAAGAAATCCCCTCATAGTAAACTATTTTAATATATTTCAGAGGATTAGCCCTAAGGTGCATTGATGGATCAACGATCAAGTGACTTTACTATCGTTTAAAAAATAGTCCTCAAGCAAATTCTAGTTTGAAGGAAACCTTGTGTCTGAAAAGGAAAAAAAAAAGTTATTCAGCCAAAAGAGCTACCAAATTTGGTTTTATCTGATATCTCCTCATCTCCTCGAACAGAGAAAACGCCAGCTTCAGTTTTTTACTTTCCACACAAACCTGAAAAATAATTAGGATGGCATGTGAGCACATTGACCTGATCAATTAGAGAAGAATCAGGAAAACGGCAAGGCAGAGACCTGGCAGCATCACCCAAATAAAGACTAATACCTTGATGGCTGTGGTGTATGCAACAACATCAGGTTTGATTCCAGCCGCATGCATAGTTCTCAAAATCTGTGCTGAAAAAAGAATGTATATCAAGGAACCTGCCACATCTCACAACTATAAATGTTATGACGTATATACCATCTACAAACTAACAAATTGAATCAAGCTCTCCAACTTCGTTCTAGTGCAATGTTTCAGGAAAGGAATTAAAGTCATACATCAGTGTTTCATGGTTGAAAGAAGAAAATCAAGCAACTAAAGAAAATTTACAGCTGCTGTGTGGGAAAAATTGCTGCTAACCTGTATAGCACCTTCTACATCGCCTGAACCACCACACATATTGATCAAAGTCGACCAAGTTATAAGATTAGGTGCTAGACCTAGGCTCTTCATCTCACCCATCAACTCTTTTCCTCGATAGTAATCAGTACCACACGCCTTCAACAGTATATTATAAGTAGCAGTTGTGGGTTTGAAGAAAAACCTCTTCGAACATCGGGTATAAGGTAAACCAGATTTTCTATTCACCACACTGATCCCATGCCTGTTCATTTTCTTCAGGTCGGAAACACCGCCATTGCTAACTATATCATCTGAATGTAAAGCTTCCTCGTCTGGACTTCCCTTCCAAAGTTGAAAAAGACGAAAAGCCCGGTCATACTGGTGAGCTTCAACACAAGCATGTAGTAGGATGTTGAAGCACTGGGAATTAGGCTCACATCCAGCAGCAAGCATTTCTTCAAATAAGTGATTTGCTTGCTCTACTAGGCCAGCATTGGCACAGGCGCTGATTAACGAAGACCATGTATGAGTATTTGGTTTTACCCCTGCGCATTGCATGTCTTCTTTGACTTTTAATGCCATTTTCCACAACTTTGCATCTGCAAAGACCTGAACTTGAAGCATTATTGAAAGAAACAAGTCATAGAGAGGCATATCCAAGGTGCTAGATTTGGTTGATGAACAGGTGAGGTAATATGCACCTTTATGATAGTACAATATGTAAAGGAATCTAACTTCAACACTCCTGAAGATTCCATTCGCTTCGCTTCTTTGTAGATGTCTTGGGCAAGATCAACCCGTCCAGCCAGGCAACATGCTTTCAGAAGTATATTATATGATGCCATATCAGCTGCAACATTAAGTTTCTGCTCGCAAAAAGAAACGTTTGAAGCTCAATCAATACTCAATCCAAAAGTTGAAAGTTTTGGGTAACATAAACCAACATAGAAATCTGTGGTTAACAATCAAGAAATTATCAAGATGCTCCAACTATCACATGAACATATCTGTTCAAATATGATAGTGAAAAGGTTATTCGTGTGTGGGTGAGAGAGAGAAGAACATACCTGCATATTCTTGTATATTTCTAGTGTGTATCCAATATCATTGGAATTCACGTTCATTAGACTGTTTAAGACATAGATATTTGGCTTAACGTTTTGTTTGAGAAGATCCTGCCACAAAAATGTTAAGTTACAAATCCGAAATGCAGGAGGGCAGACAAAAAAAAAACAATTACATGCAACAACTTCAAGAATGCAACAAATCGACAGACTACAGCATAATGAAACATTTAAGGGCTACTTTATGTTTAACAACACGGTTAATCAGGCAGTACCTCATATATGTACCTCGATTTCATGTAGTCACCACAGAGACCACTAGCATCTATCATTGACCGGTATATGTACATGTTAGGAGTAACTAAAATCTGTTTGCAGGCTTCATAAGTTGCCATTACAGAGCCCATATCTCCTTTCTTCCCGAATCCATGAATAATTCTACAGAACAATATCTCTGAATGTGGCAAAAGACACGAATATCTGCATTGCAGAGTCATTTAATCATTAGCACATTATACTCAGCATTCTCATGATCAATGGTTCAGGGAAAGATGAGAATTAACCAACATGCAAGAACATTCAGCAATGTACATTACACCAGTAAAGATTTAGGGATCTTTCGCTGAATTAGTGATTGTACCCAAAATGAAGACAACAAATATAGGACCATTAAACCATGAATCATTTATCATTACGTGAAGATAAATAAGCCCTACCTAATGGCTAAATCAGGATCGGAATTGTCGACACAAATATTTACAATATCAAACGGATCGACCAGCTCTTTGATTTTGAATTGGAAACCTGAAATAAGAAGTAAATAGTCAATCGAGGCAACAAGTCCATCATTGTTCATGCTCATTACTGCTTAAAGTACGGAATACCAAGATGACGAACAGAATCACCTGCAAGTATCTCCACTAAACCAACGAATTTCTCCACTTCACCAGAATTAACCATTCCTCGAAACAGTTTCCTCATCAATTTCACAGAAGATTCGTCGATAAGATCCAATGGAGGAATCCCTACCGTCTCAAGTTTCGGCAATGTCTGAATTACGCACTCGATCTTCCCTTGTTGAAGATTCAACCAAATTCCTCTCGCTAGAAGATCAAAATCAAGCATCGACGCGAAACGCGAGACGTTCGCGCCCGAAACGGCGCCGACGGTTTCCGCGATAAGCGCGACGTCCTGAAGCCGGCCGTCCTCGGCCAGCTTCGAAGCGAGTTCGGCGTAGTACTCCACTGAGCCGTCCGGATTCCATTCGACGGTGGTAGATATGCGTAGGGAGCGAGCACAAGCGGCGGAGACCGGAGCTGGGGGTGGAACAGCTGAGTGGTGCTGCGGCAGCGACGGCGGTGACTTGGCAAGAGAAGAGCTGGATTTAGTGTTCCGGCTTGGCTCCGATGATGCAGCGGGGCGATAGCGGTGGTGGTTGTTGCGGTGATGAGGATTGGTTATGGCGGAGGATGAGGATGAGCCGAAGACGATGACAAGGTCCCTCATTCCTCGCCAACCGTTGGGATCATCATCGCAACTTATTTTTCTGGTTTTTATTGTTTTCATTTTCATTTTTACAATTTTCAAATTTGCATTAAAAAACTACACGCTTCCCCCAAACTTTACAATGGATTGGGTTTGAAAGGCGGCCGTTAGCAGAAACCTTAATAGTTAATACCGAAGCGGACCGGAATAATTGAATTGAGATACACCGGTTTACCTATACCGGTTCGGTTCAAGTCCGGTTCATTTATCGGGATGATGATAACGCCGAGATCGCGTTATGAACGCAAACGCAGAACCAGACACTCACAGCACAAGGGAAAAGAAAACGACAACTGGTTCCGACCAAATTCGTAGGAACGCAAAAGTCTAGGAGTTTGGTAAAAGAGCAAAACATATTGTCCCACAAATGTAAACATTTATACGACAACAATAGATAAATTCTTAAAAAAGATACGGCGTTCATGATATAAAGTAATTATTACTTTTTAGTTTATTTACAAGAAATTTGATAGACGTGCCGAACTTTTTATTCACATATGGCAATAATTGTAATCGTAAGGAAAATACTATTTTAGATGTCAGAATTGGACAGTTAACTTTTGTGGGTCGATCCATTGGCCTATATATATATATATTATATAACTCAATGCTCTGTCTTGCATGTCAGATGACATCTATCAATCCATGGACATGTGTGCGCGTGTGTTTTATGTATATCTGAACTTTGGTGTGATTATATATTCAACCAGATACATCATCACGGCAAAGCTCTAATATTCCATATATAGCGTCATGGTATCTCTGGTTGAGAAAACCAGACACACACACGTATATACACATATACACGTATACATTGTCGTGTGTATATATATATATATATAGAGAGAGAGAGAGAGAAGTCATGCATGCATGTACTTGCGTTTACTTGACCACAATTGGGTTTACATATAGACATACATCATATGGAAGATTTTTTTTTGTTTGCAATCTCCGATCCCATCAACAAAACATATGAAATCATATCTCATTCACAATGGGACATTCCACAATTCGACATTATAAATTATACATAAACCTCCCTATATAAGCTTACAATATACATATATATATATATAACCTCAAATCCAATATCACCAATTATTGTTTGGCAACATAACCTCTTTTCATTTTCCAAGTCACGAACTTGACGATGGATAAAACGATTTTGAGCTTGATTTGGCCTCTTTTAGGCGGTAGCCTCGTCCCCCTTCTCCTTGATTTCGCCTCAGAACCCATTTGATCTGTAAATTTTTTTTGTCCCCTTAATTTTCAAGAAGATGCAAAAAAATAAAAAATGAAGCTAAAAGAAGAAAGGGGAACTAAGTATATATAAAGAAGAGATAAAGAGGACGTTGTTTAGTGTATATATATATATGCTCGGGGTTGATATGTTCTATGATTGGACCAACGTGAACTTGAATATATATATAGGCCGTGAGTTTGTGGTCCACACCAATATATATACACACAACGGGTGAAATTAATTGTTCAAGGGATTATATGTTTCACCTATCCCTTAAAAATCAATAGTCATCGACCCAAATTTATCGATAGCGTAGATAACGCAAATGTAGACATAAGAAGGAATTAATTACAATATTTTTACTTTTTTTCCTTGTATACGTAAATTCACATAACGCACATACATGATAACGTATTATCGATAATATGTACATATAAATATGGGTGTGCATGTGTATGTATACGTACGAATCTTATCTAGGCGTATGATGATAAATTCATTGTATTTTTGTATTAACATGTCAAACTCTAAAGATAAAACGAGGCTATATGAAGTTTGGACCGATAGTGTAGTAACTATTTATTTATTTAGTTGGATTTTTTTTATTGGTTATAAGTCCTCAAAGTGTCCCCCACTGAAGAAACACAATAAACAAAGACGAAGATATGCAACGTAGCTTTTGGCAAACACAGATCCAACACTATATTTATCTGTTTATTTTCCAATAAAATCTAAGAGAAATATCTCAAAATACATTTAGAAAAAAAACTATTTTTTCTTAAATCCATTCCATAAATGCAACAAAACTTTAAATATTAGTAATAAGATCGGTTTAAAAATTTGTTTAGTTTGAATTGGTTCAGTTTACAGTATATGAATTGTATAAATATAATTATCTAAATTCGATTCAATTAAAAAAACATAGCAGCTCAAATTAAAATATTCTAAATTCAATACAAATATCACGAAACTGATAAAACAATTTCATAAAAAAAAAATTATCTTTACAATTCTGAAACCCAACAATTAGGACAATTAAGTTTGTAAAAACCATCATCCATATTTATAATTGTGCCTTGAAATATACAATCAAATTTGTGACGCCGAGACTCAAAATATCATCGATTTTTTTTTTTTTGATTTGATTCTTGTGTCCATCTATAATTTTGTGATTTTTGTTCCATTTGAAAGGGAATGGCTTTTTTTTTTTTGGGTTTAATGTAAAATTGTTACAGTTTAGGTTTAGCGTAACAAATTTAATATTTTTTTTAACTGTAAATTTACTAATTTAGTTTAGCTTTAATATAAATTTGGTGGCTAGTTGAAAAAACACGCCAATCTTAGAGTGGGATTTTATGTATCCATCCCATGAATTGAAAATAAAATATTGAAATATGGATGGGCTCGACCGCACCGGATTAACGTGTAGTCCGATAACAGGGGATAAAATCTAAACCCAACAATTTAAAAACAAATAATAGAAAAAAAGGAATATTGGATGGTCTCGGATCGAAGCGAACCCGATCCACATATTTACATCACCCGCTTCCCCGCCATGTGGATTTCGGCAGTTTCTCTCTCTTCCCTATCTCTCTCTAAAAACTGTCTCTACGCTCTCTACTCCGATGAACTCGTCGCCGCCTGCGAATCCGTCGGCCAGTCAAGCACCACCGCCGACGACTTCCACGGACGTTGCGGAGGAAGGTTCGACGAAGAAGGTGAGGAAACCTTACACGATCACGAAGTCCAGGGAGAGCTGGACTGAGGAAGAGCACGACAAGTTTCTCGAAGCGCTTCAACTGTAAAATCTCTGGTTTTATTGCTTATTTCTTATGTTTTCTTAGCCTATTTCGGGCGACGATTGGTGATTGTTTGCGTTTTCTTCGAGTTCCGTCTTTGCTTGATTTTGACATTTTTTTGGTAGAGGAAGAGGAGGATTTATAATTAGGGTTAGTTTAGTTCTGAACTAATTGTGTTTGGTTCGTAGAATTATATCGACCTAAATGCTCTAATGGTGAAATTCCTTGTCTAGGCAAAGTAGGATGAAGTAACGTATGAGCTTCAGTTTAGTTTTAGTTGGGTAGGCGTATTCTGTGTAGCTGATTATCTGGAATTTTCCTCCATTGTGAGAAATGATTCAGAAGGATATGTTTAAATGGTGTTTTTTTTGGGACGAGCATTGAAGTGTCCATTGATTTCTTAGTTTAGATCTTATTCTAGAGAATTGGATGTTTTAGTCCAAAAAATAAGATTGTTTTGAGTTGACAAGCTTTTTAATCGAGGAATTGGCTTTCGCTTTCTACTTCTGGAGAGAAGTAACTACTATAAACTTTTTCTCCAGTTATAACAATCGAAAGATTTGGTAGTTGGTCACATAGTAGCAAATGTTCCAGCTTTTTGTTGTGAAAGACGTTATTCTTATTTTTTTTGGAAGTATTCGTACTCCAACAGGACATCATCTCGCTGGCCTTTTTCTTGGTTCTTTAGGTTTGACCGTGACTGGAAAAAAATCGAAGACTTTGTGGGTTCAAAGACTGTGATTCAGGTTTGAGAATACCTACTCTGGCTTTTGGTTTGATCTATTTCGGCATGTTTCTCTCTTACCCTTCCTATGCCCCCTTGATTTAAAGCAGATTAGGAGCCATGCCCAAAAATATTTTTTGAAGGTCCAGAAAAATGGGACGGTAGCCCATGTGCCACCACCTAGGCCTAAACGCAAAGCAGCTCATCCGTATCCTCAAAAGGCGTCAAAAAATGGTTAGGATGTTGGACAAGTAAGAGTAATTGATTCAGTTGGAGAGATACAATTACATTTCAATAATCTGAGGTTAACTCAAATTTGCAGCTCAAGTGCTGCTCCATGTTTCCTCGCCTCTTCCTTCTCCAAGTAGCACTCTTCTTGGGTATGCTCCATTGGATGGTTCCTCTGCACTGATAAACATTGGATCAACCAGAGTTGTCTTACCACAAGATGAACTAGCTACACTTCGTGGAGCTGAAGGCATGCACGATCATCTATGCTTTATCCTTTTCCTTTCTATTGGTAGTAGATTAGTTACCTTGGAGGAATTTTCACGTGCTCATTATTGCAAATAAGTAAATAACATTACTGGTTCAGCTGATACCGGATCAAAGGGCATACCAAATGTTAATAACCCTTCTGCATCAGGCATGGGAAGCATAAGCAGAACACTATCAAGTTCTAAGATTCTAATACAAGGGAAACAAGCTCCCGTGCTTCACGGTAATCATCTTAATAATTGTGGTTTTCATCCCAGTAGGCCCATGCTGTGTTTTGTGGTGGATATTATACTGTAATTGTTTGCAGGTGTTCCTGATTTTGCTGAAGTTTATAACTTCATTGGGAGTGTCTTTGATCCAGAAACCAAAGGCCACGTGAGAAAACTCAAGGAAATGGATCCCATAAATTTTGAGACCGTGAGTTACAGATTACCTGAATCTGTCAGATTCAATTATGCGCATGACAGCATATCTATAGCTTAGGCTTCTGACTGAACAGCGTGTTTTTTCTGAGATATTTTCTTATCAATGAGGTGTGAGATCTTGCAGCTTCAGGCTATCAGCTTTTGGTTGTTGTTTCCCGTGAGTCAGTTCTGCGTACTGCATGCTTGTTGCTAGTTACAATATTACCAGTAAAAGTTCCTTGGTGGGAGACCATTATCCATAGTCTATACGTGCGCGCACGAGTTGCATTTTAATGTTATGCCCTCCCACCAGCTGTATGCCCTATGTTGTGCTCTTTCCAGTCAGCCGGAGGTCTGTATATGGGTTCCTTAAATTAGTACTGCAATGATAGTAGCATAAATGAAACTTCCATGATTTCAGAAGAAAAAACTTTGTTTTGATTTTTGATTCGGGGGCAAGCAAACCTGGAAAATGAAAATTTTGGCAATTGGACTCTGGCATTTTCGGTGTTTTTCTCCTGGCATAATTCATGCAATTTATCCTTCTCCAAGTAGCACTCTTCTTGGGTATGCTCCATTGGATGGTTCCTCTGCACTGATAAACATTGGATCAACCAGAGTTGTCTTACCACAAGATGAACTAGCTACACTTCGTGGAGCTGAAGGCATGCACGATCATCTATGCTTTATCCTTTTCCTTTCTATTGGTAGTAGATTAGTTACCTTGGAGGAATTTTCACGTGCTCATTATTGCAAATAAGTAAATAACATTACTGGTTCAGCTGATACCGGATCAAAGGGCATACCAAATGTTAATAACCCTTCTGCATCAGGCATGGGAAGCATAAGCAGAACACTATCAAGTTCTAAGATTCTAATACAAGGGAAACAAGCTCCCGTGCTTCACGGTAATCATCTTAATAATTGTGGTTTTCATCCCAGTAGGCCCATGCTGTGTTTTGTGGTGGATATTATACTGTAATTGTTTGCAGGTGTTCCTGATTTTGCTGAAGTTTATAACTTCATTGGGAGTGTCTTTGATCCAGAAACCAAAGGCCACGTGAGAAAACTCAAGGAAATGGATCCCATAAATTTTGAGACCGTGAGTTACAGATTACCTGAATCTGTCAGATTCAATTATGCGCATGACAGCATATCTATAGCTTAGGCTTCTGACTGAACAGCGTGTTTTTTCTGAGATATTTTCTTATCAATGAGGTGTGAGATCTTGCAGCTTCAGGCTATCAGCTTTTGGTTGTTGTTTCCCGTGAGTCAGTTCTGCGTACTGCATGCTTGTTGCTAGTTACAATATTACCAGTAAAAGTTCCTTGGTGGGAGACCATTATCCATAGTCTATACGTGCGCGCACGAGTTGCATTTTAATGTTATGCCCTCCCACCAGCTGTATGCCCTATGTTGTGCTCTTTCCAGTCAGCCGGAGGTCTGTATATGGGTTCCTTAAATTAGTACTGCAATGATAGTAGCATAAATGAAACTTCCATGATTTCAGAAGAAAAAACTTTGTTTTGATTTTTGATTCGGGGGCAAGCAAACCTGGAAAATGAAAATTTTGGCAATTGGACTCTGGCATTTTCGGTGTTTTTCTCCTGGCATAATTCATGCAATTTATAAATTTTCTCAAAATCCAGTTTTTGTGTTACGCTTCTTCTTCTTCTTTTTTTTTTTTTTTTTGCAGTTCTAGCATCTCGAAATACAGGTTTTTCAACCTCGATTCAGATTCTAATCTCACTGTCGCCTGTCTTTGTCATTGCCCATGTTTGATGTCTCTGTATCCACCACTAATTGCATATATGTTTTGCAGGTTCTACTGTTGATGAGAAACCTAGCAATTAACTTGTCAAGCCCTGACTTTGAACCTGTTGTAAGTGTTAACTTCAGGCAACAAATCTTTTTTAAGATTTCGCTTTCTCAGAATCTGGAATTTATCACGATTTTCATATTCCATGGGCTATACAAGGCATCATTATCGTGCTGCATTACTAGCTATTTGCACCCTAGAGATCTGAATAGCATATAACTCTAATCAAAGGATGACTTTGAGGTGGCAGAATTGCATGACACCGAACTGTATCTCTCGTAAATCTTCTCCACATTTCATCACTGTAAATAACAGAGGGAAAAAATGGCAACCGTGGATTCCTGCAATTAATGGTGGTTGCATATTGCATGAGGTTCTAACTCTAGAGTTGATCGACTGCCCCTGCAATTGATGTCTTATCTAACCAGAGACAGTCCAACTCCTTTGATGCTGCAGAGGAAGGTCCTATTGTCATATGAAGTGAACACCAAGTTGGTAGCTGGTAGCGCAGAATCCATGGTCAAGACAACCGATGTATCGTCTTGAGGACTTATCGCGCACAACTGTCTATCAAGTATGTCTTTTTGTTTTCCTTTCCCTTGTACCTTCAACGATAACGTTAGAATCCTTCACTGATATCTGTAAATTGCACGGGTCATTGGATGGTTGGCCCAATGGTCAGGACTAGCATTTCCTCCTCTCGCTTGTAAAATGTTTGCATGGGAATTATGTTGTTTGCAGGCTGAAAAGGTTAATAATCCCATGTGTTGCTAAGAAAAAAAAAAGACAAAAGATGTTGGAGATTGTTATCGTAAGGAAAATGGGTTGGTTCTTGAAACCAGGCATACTTAATGTTTTGCAAATTTGTGGACTGTGTGTAGGGTTTGTTGTTGAAGGAGCAGCACATTACAGGACCTTGCAAGCCCCTGTAGCGGCATAGCCAGGAGTAGGGTAACTTTTAGGTAAGAGGAAAGAGTAAGAAGAGGCTGTTGTTTCCCATCTGAATGAAAAGCTCCTGTACAAAAATTTCTTCTTCCGCTCTCTTTCTAGGTTGTGTATTTATTTGGTCTGTCTGTCTGTCATGTTTGTTATCTGTAGTTGCTTCATCTGATTGTTTTTGGGCTTATGAATTTCTAACCAAGCATGTAACCAGGAAGAGAACAAAGGAAAGATACCAATAAACCGCGAGTGAGTGAACTCCATGTAACGTGTATCAGCCCTTTTCTGTTTGCTCTGTGTGCAGTTTTTTTAAGGATTAATTCCAGGAAAATACTCCAATCTCCAAATTTTTTTCTGAATAATACCCCAATTTAAAATTTAGCAAATTAATATCCCAATTTACATTTTTTTCAAATATATACCCAAATTATAAATTTAACATAAATATATCCTAATTTGTAAATTTTTTTCAAATTTATACCCAAATTTGTAAAAATATTTTCAAATTGATACGTTTCCCAAATCTAATCTCACCCTGCATTCGATCGAAAATTTCGGGTCAAGGTATCAATCGGGCTGGCCCGGCTCGAACTCGCACTCGGCCCGGAGATTTCGGGCTCAAGCTCGGACCAACCCGATTTTTTTGGGTCCATATAATTAAGTCCAACGCCTGACCCTATGCATTTTGAAGCCGAGTCGGGTCAGGTCAGGCCGACCCGCGAGGTCCGAAAGCCCGAAATTTAGAAACAAATAACATTTACAAAGAGATGCCCGAAAACTCGAAATTTAAAAACAAATAACATTTACAAAGAGAGGCATCGTGGGCCGGCTCGACCTGACCCGACTCAATCCCAAAATGCATAGGGTCGGGCATTGGGTTTAATTATATAGACCCAAAAAAATCGGGTCAGTCCGAGTCCGAAACCTCCAGGTCGAGTACGAGCTCGGGCCAGGCCAGCCCGATTGATACCTCGACTCGAAATTCTCGATCGAGTGTTGGGTCAGATTAGACTTGGGAAACGTTTACAAATGAAGATATCAATTTGGAAATATTTTTACAAATTTGGGTATAAATTTGGAAAGATTTTACAAATTGGGGTATATTTATGTTAAATTTATAATTTGGATATATATTTAGAAAAAATGCAAATTGAGAAATTTTTTTAAAAAATAACATAATCTGACATGGCAAGTGGCGCTGACGTGTTCGGTGATGTGGCATACAAGACGGAAAAATTAATTCTGTCACCTTTGGTATCAATTTAAAATTTTTTTGCAAATTGGATATTAATTTGCTAAATTTTAAATTAGGGTATTATTGTGGAAAAAAATTATAAATTGGGTATTTTCTGGAATTAAGCCCTTTTTTTTAATAAATGTCATTGATATTTTTCTAATTTTGTAATGTTTTGAATGAGGGGGCCCAACATCGTATAAGTTTTGGGTTGGATCCTCTCAAATCAATCGGATGGGGATCACGGTTCAGTCTGGTAATAGGAAAAGGAAAATCCGGTTAAAGGTATGCTAACTGTGCACGGTTAAGAAACTGTGAGGGACTTGTTTGTAAATACATGACAAAGTTTTCGAAAGCTTTGGATATCCGTCGTCGGACTTTGTCGTCTTCTTCCGCCTGCATATTCAACTCTCCCTGGTTTCCTCATTAGATTTAAAGCGTAACTGACCTTCAATAAATCCCTTTGGTCAGCGGCGATGTTGCAGCATCAACCTCCGGCGAGATTAGGGTTAACAATCCCTCTTTCTCCCTCCGTTCATAACCCTACCTTTCCTCTCCATTCTACCTCCTCTCAATCTCAGCACCACCAGCTCGCTGCTCCGTCGGCGACAGTCTCCTCTGTCGCTCTCCTCTCGCTCCTCCCTCCATTGCCGCGATCTCAGTCTCTTCTCCAGTGGATGGCGTCGTTGGCTTCCAAGCTCTTTGATGTCTCTCCCAGTCGGTCCCTCTGGCCCTCCGCCTTCCGCGGCTCTCTCCCGTCGTTTCTCTCCTCCCGCTCTTTGCCACCTCCTCCGCTCGAGAACCCTAACCCTTCTTCCACGAAGGAAATCCTCTCGCTCTCCGATTCCCTCCAGACGCAGCTCTTCTTGGCCGCTACGGAGCTACGAGAGATCCTCGATCTCCAGGAGGCGGAGCAGAAGATGGCTCGTGAGATCAAATCCAATGATTCTTCCCTCCTCGCATTCGCCAGCAGGCTCAAGGAAGCAGAACGAGTTCTCGACATGCTCGTCGACGACTACTCTGATTATCGCCGGCCGAAGCGAGCCAAAACGGGAGGTGAGTCTCAGGAGGAAGAAGACAGCGACGAATCTTTATCCTCTGTAAGCACCACTGTTGCTTCTCAGTTGAAGTTAGAGGACATTTTAATTTTAGCTTATGCCCACAGGATTTACCTTTGCCGCCTCTCGGATGGAAACCTGGGGATCCGGTTGAATTGCCGCCATTGGAGCCGATACCTGCGCCTAAGGCTCCTCCAGGGCCGCATCGGGTGCAGATACAGGTCCGCCCGGTGCAGCTCGACATTTTTGGAAGACGACGATAGCAGTGATTACGGCGGAGATGAGGCGAGCTCGGATGATGAGGATTGACGAGAAATAAAAGCATGGGCTGATGAAGAAGAGCTGCAGTGTCTATTATCTGAAAGGTAAAGAAGCTAGTTGCCACTCTTGTAGACTTGAACCAGTGCTTTGTAATTTCCTAGATGTGAACTAATTTCTCCCGTAGCATAGCGTGGACTGTGGATTGAGGAAACAGCTCTTTACTGTCACATTTGTTCTCCTGTTCTTTTATTGGGCACCTTAGACCTTTCTGTTCTCCCCAAGGGATTCTATCGAGAGATTTGCCTCTATAATTATTAATTAACCCAAACCCATCTGTAACTGTTGTCTTCTTGTGGTTTTGAATTTGTCCATGCTTGTTGCCCTTTTTAAACGATCTCTAAATATCTTTATAAGACGATTCACTCTTTCATGTTAGTTATATTTAGGAATAAAATAATAATCTAAATTAGTGAATACTAGTGATAACTCGTTCACCAAATAGATTGATTGGGCTTTTGACTGTACATGTTTACGGCCCAATTAAGTTTTATGGGCTTGGACTGAACTTCAGCAAAATTCACAAAAAAAAAGAAAACCCTAGACGTGTCACTATAAATTTATCTTTTAAGGCCTCTTCGCCTTTTCTCTGATCAGCGAAAAACCCTAGGAGAAAGTCCTCTTCAGAAATGGTCGCCGCCGTAGCCGCCGCGCGTCCTTCCGTCACTGTCCAGCATGTCGACGGCGACATGAACACCGACCAGATCGCCACCGTGCCGTTGCCGGACGTCATGAAGGCACCGGTTCGTCCCGACGTCGTCAACTTTGTCCACGCCCAAATCTCCAACAACAGTCGTCAGCCTTACGCTGTCTCCAAGCGCGCCGGTCACCAGACCTCCGCCGAGTCTTGGGGTACCGGACGTGCCGTGTCGCGTATCCCTCGTGTTCCCGGCGGCGGTACTCATCGCGCTGGTCAGGGAGCCTTCGGGAACATGTGCCGAGGTGGTCGGATGTTCGCTCCGACTAAGATTTGGCGCAGATGGCACCGCCGCGTCAATGTCAATATGAAGAGGTACGCTATTGTCTCGGCCATCGCCGCCACAGCGATTCCGTCGCTGGTGATGGCTCGTGGGCACAGGATCGAAAGTGTGCCGGAGATGCCGTTGGTGGTCAGTGACTCCGTCGAGGCCGTGGAGAAGACTTCATCGGCGATCAAGGTGTTGAAGCAGATCGGTGCTTTCGCCGACGCTGAGAAGGCGAAGGACAGTCTCGGAATCCGTCCTGGTAAGGGTAAGATGAGGAACCGTCGCTACATCTCCCGCAAAGGTCCTCTGATTGTGTACGGAACAGAGGGTGCTAAGCTTGTGAAGGCCTTTAGGAACATTCCTGGCATTGATGTGTGCAACGTGGAGAGACTGAACTTGCTCAAGCTTGCTCCTGGTGGTCACTTGGGCAGGTTCGTCATCTGGACCAAATCGGCTTTCGAGAAGCTCGAGTCGATCTATGGATCATTTGACAAGCCCTCTGAGAAGAAGAAGGGGTATGTCCTTCCTCGTCCGAAGATGGTTAACGCTGACCTGGCTAGGATCATCAACTCGGACGAGGTTCAGAGCGTGGTGAAGCCGATCAAGAAGAATGTGAAGAGGGCTGTGCTCAAGAAGAACCCGCTGAAGAATTTGAACGTGATGCTGAAGCTCAACCCGTATGCCAAGACCGCGAGGAGGATGTCTCTGTTGGCCGAAGCTCAGAGGGTTAAGGCGAAGAAGGAGAAGCTCGACAAGAAGAGGAAACCCATCTCCAAGGTATGTTCCAGTCTCATATCATTTAGTTTGATGCTTGGATTGGACACCCATTTCATGAAGTTTACAACTTTACTGTTTGATCTAAATTTGATGTTAGAAATGGTATTTGAGAGATGATTGGGTTAGATTCTTGGTATACACAGGGAGAAGGATATGGGATATTGGTTTATATTTTGGCATGACAAGCAAGAATCACATAATCTTAGTCATGTCTCATAGAATTTGTCAAGATGTCTGATTATGGTAGGAAGGATCAATTTCTCCTCAGTTCTTCTAACACGATTTGCCTGTTGCAATGCCTCTCTTAACCGTAGGAGGCGGCGGCAGCTATAAGAGCCGCAGGGAAAGCATGGTACAAGACAATGATCTCAGACAGTGATTACGCAGAGTTTGATAACTTCTCCAAGTGGCTCGGGGTTAGTCAGTAATCAATTTCTCTTCTCATCACCCTACCCTCTTTATCTATCTTTTTTTCTAGGGGGAGAGAGAATTTTGGGATTGGATAATCAGACATTGTTTAGATTCATGTTGCTCCGTTATTGTTTTGATTTATGGATTTATCAAATCAAAAGATTGGAACATGTATGTGTTTTTTTACCTGCTGGTGTTTGTTTGCAGATTGCTTTTACTCTTATCCCTCCTCTTTCATGATTTCTCCCCAGAAACTAGGGCTGGTCATTTCGCTTATTAACCAAATAACTGAACCGAACCAAATAAGATATAACCATAATCAAACTATCAAAATCGAACGATTATGATTTTTTTAAATTTGAAAAAATCAGAAATGAACCAAATTGAATAAAAAAATAATCGAAAAACTGACAATTTTTTTTTTAAAAATGAATTTTTTATCGAATCGAACCGAAATTTATATAAAAGTCGAATGGTTATAGTTTTCTATAATCGAAATAACCGAATTCAAATATAACCGTATCGAATCTGAACTGAAACGTGAAGCTCTACTGGAAACTAAACTACCCCTCCATATTTGGTTTAATTGTAGCATTTTGGTTCGGTTTGGTTATTACGATAGTAAAGGATTTGTTACGGAAGTGGAATAAGTTTTACGAATGCAATTGTCTATTTGATTATTTTTTCTCTCTCGTAAAATTCAATTTCGCGTGATTCCTTTGAACTGATGATTGGAATAGATTTATTTTGGTTATTTGCGTAAAAAAAACTGATATCATCTTATAAGAATCTTTTAGATTAATAGAATAGAATCCAAATTTCTTAGAAAATCTGTTCGGCAATACATCGAGTCTCGTGTTTTAGGTAGACGGATGTATCAGCTTTATATCTATAAATTAAATTTTTTTAAATGAGAATCTTTTTGTAATTTTTTCCTCAAATTCTCTTTGATACTGCAGTTGGGTTTAATGGGCTCAATTTAAAAGAGGTACGGGACCGAATGAGCCCATTAATGTTTCTTAACGGACTTGTAGGGCCTGGAGTGGAGACGACTTTCGTTTCTATAATTCGAGGAACTCTCCCAACGCGCATCGATAGCGCGTGGAATTCACCGCCCCAAAATCGTGGGAAATCCGGTATATTTTGAGAAATTGGAATTTTTGGCGCGTGGTGATTTTTTTCAATAGGTTGAAAGGATTTGGACTGTTTTCGTAATTAATCAATTGCCATAAATATCTCAAATAGCTTTCGAACATGACTCTCACTGAAATTGCAGTCGACGTAGCTCCTGTCTTCTCCACCCAAAATCACCTCTTCCTCCTCTGACTCTCCCCACCTCCACCCACATGGAGCAGATATGAGCCTCCTCGGACCTCCTCCGGCGTCCTCCGGTGCATCACAATTGCCTCCGCCGGCGACTTTCGCTCTCACCTACTACCCCACCGCCCTCCAGTGGATAAACCCACCATTCGCCGCCGCGGGTGTACCCACTCGCCGCCCGTATCGCGTGCAGGCCTCCACCGGAACTTCCAACGACTCCACCGGCGGTGATGTCTATTCTCTGTATGCTTCTACGGCGCAGGCGTATTCGAGTCATAATGACCAAGAGCTTCTGTCTCTCCTCCGACAGAGGAGAACAGACGAAGCCTGGGCAAAGTATGTCCAGTCCACTCATCTCCCTGGCCCCACTTGCCTCAGCCGTTTGGTCTCCCAGTTGTCTTACCAACCCACGCGCGACAGCCTCGGGCGTGCTCAGTCCATCCTCAAGCGCCTCCGCAACGAGCGTCAGCTCCACCGCC
>NW_010967707.1:4784177-4807679 GCF_000463585.1 Tarenaya hassleriana | reverse complement strand
CGACGGGGTCAGACATGGATACTCAGCTCCACCGCCTTGACGCTAACCCCCTCGGCCTCCTCGCTATGGCTGCCGCAAAATCAGGCCAAACCCTTTACTCTTCCTCCGTCATCAAGTCCATGCTCCGTTCAGGTTACCTCCCCCACGTCAAGGCGTGGACCGCCGCCGTAGCCAACCTAGCCGCCGCCGGAGACGAAGGTCCGGTAGAGTCCGTCAAGCTATTCACCGCCGGGACCCGACGCGTCCGGCGCTTCGCGGACCCGTCATTGGTGGCTCAGTCTAGGCCCGATACGGCTGCGTTTAACGCCGTGTTGAATGCTTGTGCAAATCTTGGTGATACCGGGAGGTTTTTGAAGCTGTTCGACGAAATGCCTGAATGGGGTTGCCAACCCGATGTGTTGACATACAATGTGATGATCAAGCTGTGTGCTAGGGTTGATCGGAAGGGCTTGATCGTTTTCGTATTAGAAAGGATCATAGAGAAGGGGATTCCGGTTTGTATGACGACAATGCATTCTCTTGTTGCGGCATATGTTGGATTCGGTGATTTGAGAACAGCGGAGAGGATTGTTCAAGCAATGAGAGAGAGAAGGAGAGACATCTGCAGGATTCTACGGGAATGTAATTCAGCGGATCTGAAGAAAGCAGAAGATGATGGTGATGATGATGATGATGATGATGATGATGATGATGATGAATCGGGTTATTTGGCTCGGGATGAGTTGAACAGCGAGGGCTCTGAGGATGTGTTCCAGAAGTTGCTACCTAACTCGATTAACCCGAGTGGTGAACCTCCATTGTTGCCTAAACCCTTTGCTCCCGACTCGAGGATCTACACTACGCTGATGAAAGGTTATATGAAGGATGGGCGAGTAGCTGACACGGTTAGGATGCTTGAGGCAATGAGGCATCAAGATGACACGAAGAGTCACCCGGATAATGTTACATACACGACCGTTGTGTCAGCGTTTGTGAAGGCAGGTATGATGGAAAGAGCTCGTCAAGTATTGGCCGAGATGGCTAAGATGGGTATACCGGCGAATAGGGTCACATACAATGTTCTACTCAAAGGGTACTGTAAACAGTTGCAGATAGATAAGGCAGAGGATTTGCTGAGGGAGATGGCTGAAGATGCTGGAATCGAGCCAGATGTGGTATCCTATAACATCATCATAGATGGATGTATACTGATAGACGATAGTGCAGGAGCTTTAGCGTTCTTCAATGAGATGAGAACGAAAGGGATTGCTCCGAGTAAGATCAGTTACACTACTTTGATGAAAGCTTTCGCAACCTCGGGACAACCCAAGTTGGCAAACAAGGTGTTTGATGAGATGGTGAGGGATCCACGGGTCAAAGTTGATCTGATTGCATGGAACATGTTGGTTGAAGGGTATTGCAGATTGGGTTTGGTTGAAGAAGCAAAGAAAGTGGTTTCGAGGATGAAAGAAAACGGGTTTTACCCTAATGTGGCAACCTATGGAAGCATTGCCAATGGAATCTCAGTGGCCAGGAAACCGGGCGAAGCCCTTTTGTTGTGGAAGGAGATCAAGGAGAGGCTCGAGGTGAAAACCAGAGGAGAAGGCGAAGGTGGTGATTCTTCAAGTCATCCTCCCCCTCCTCCATTGATGAAACCAGATGAAGGATTGTTGGATACATTAGCAGATATATGTGTAAGGGCAGCTTTTTTCAGGAAGGCGTTGGAGATAATTGCGTGCATGGAGGAGAATGGGATACATCCGAACAAGACAAAGTACAAGAAAATATACGTGGAGATGCATTCGAGGATGTTCACGAGCAAGCATGCTTCACAGGCAAGGCAGGACAGACGGATCGAACGGAAGAGAGCCTCCGAGGCTTTCAAGTTCTGGCTCGGTCTGCCTAATTCTTACTATGCCAGTGAATGGCACTTAGACCGTGACTGACCACGTTCCATTTCCATTGTATGTATACGAGGTTGTAATATACCTATGTTCATGTGTGTTAAACAGTGTTAATACCCTGAATTCGTGTGTAAATGAATCAAAAGTCCACGACCCTTCATGCTCATCTAGGGATTTATATGCTCTGATGATGATGATGATGATGATGATGATGATGATGATATGATGGTGATGGTAATGATGACAACCACCACCATCATCATCTGCAATTGGTTCTAAGCTGAATTGTTGAAGGAAAAGGTAAAATAGCAAAGAAGAAGAGACAGCAAATGAAGTTGCCACGTGGACATCTCCCAACAAATAAAGCCCAACAAGCGAACCCCGTCTCTGTGCAATTCCTCATCTTTTCTCTTCGTTTTACTCCAAAAGCAAGCTCCGTCGCCGCCGCCGGAGAACGACCGCCGTAGGTTTGCTCGGTTTGCTCTCTCTCTCTCTCGTGTGTCGCTATGAATCTTGTTTATTGTTGTTTTGGATGCAAGTCTACGAGGTAATTTATGCTTGTCATACGCGTTCTCTAGGGTTTCTTTGTAGTCCTGATGTCGACGGGGTCAGACATGGATACGGATACTGTTAATAGCGTTAATGCTTCGAGTTCCGGTGGTGGGAACGAACTTCCATCGGAAACCCTAGTGGACAAAGTGAGCGGGGAAGTTCAGGTGGGGGTTGAGGAGGTGGAACACGGGGCTAGGGATGAACTGGAAGCCGGAGTCTCTTCTGAACAGGGTTGTGGCAGCTCGGTTTCAGCTGGGGATGATACGATGGACAAGAGAAGTGAATGTACTGATCTGGAGAGGAAAACAGACGCTGTAAATAGAGGGTTTGATTTAGAAGCAGAGACCCAAAACGTAGACGTGGAGATTAAATGCTGTGAAAAGAAGTTCCCCAGTGGTAGCGGTGAGATATTGATGGCAAACAACAAGGAGACAATGGCTGAAAAGGATTCTGATGGGATCCGTAGTAAGCTTTTGGCTGATAAGGAAGCAGAAGAAAACAGTCATGATGCAATGGAACAAGAGACAATCCGCTCTGACAGTATTAATCCCGGTGATGAGAGGGATTCTGATGTTAGACTTCAAGATTCGTGTTCACACGGAAATGTTAATGGGCAAATACATCTCGATAGGTCAGAAACGGAAGATATGGAAATTGAGGATAAGGAAGGTAAGCCAGCTGCAGGTTTGAAGCTGTACAAGAGCGAGGATGCAAAGCCAAATTTCAGTGACTCAGATTTGGTTTGGGCAAAAGTGAGGAGCCATCCGTGGTGGCCGGGACAGAAATTTGATGCCTCGGATGCATCAGAAAAAGCAAAGAAGTACTTTAAGAAAGGCACTTCCTTGGTAACTTATTTTGGGGATCACACCTTTGCTTGGAATGACCCATCCCGGATAAAGCCATTCCATCAGCATTTCTCACAGTTGGAGAAGCAGAGCAACTTGGCTGAGTTCCGCCATGCTATTGACTGTGCATTGGAGGAAGTTTCTCGGAGGACAGAGTTTGGTTTAGCCTGTCCTTGTATCTCGGAGGAAGTATATAACAAGATCAAGACTCAGAACGTAATAAATCCTGGCATTCGAGAAGAATCGAGTGTAAGAGAAGGTGGAGATAGTATCTCAAGTGCATCTTTCTTTGAACCTGCTAAACTTGTTGAGTATATAAAGATTATAGCATGTACTCCTAGCTACAGTCTGACTGATAAACTGCATTTCACAAGTCATCGAGCTCAGTTATTGGCTTTTCACCGATGGAAAGGTTATCCCGATCTTCCTCAGTTCGAAAAACTTCGTGGATCTGTAGAGTCTGCACCAAAGGTTGCTCCTCCAGGAGTGAACAAGGATATATCTCAAGTGGCTAAACCGAAAACTGTTGAACAAGTGTCTTCTGAAAAGAGAAGGATAGAAGAGAACAACGAGTCTGGTCAAAAGCAAAGGGGTGAGTCTGACGATAGAACTGGTCGGAATAAAAAGGAGAAAACTTTGATAGAGTTCATTGCTGAAAAACGCCGGAGTAAAAGTAAAGGGAGTGGAGCAGATGACAAATCTGATGGTAAGCAGTTTCCTGACAGGAAACGCAAGGCAGAGTTTTCAGAATCTGACAAGTCAATTAAGAGGATCAAGAAGAACAATCTACCATTGGAGGATCTGATATCTCAAGATTCTGCAAAAAAAGATAGGAAAGGAAACTTGTCAGGAGGTGATACTAATAAACCACAGAAGCCTAAACCAGTCTTTGGAATTGGAGCTAGCATACTTAGGGTGGCGAGCCAGATGAATTCTTCAACTCCTACCTTACTCAAGCCTTGCAGTGGATCGACACCAAAAATGGTGGCCAAGAACAATACCCAAGAAAAACGTCTCTCGATGAAGCCCGATGATGTGAAAGACTATTCTGAAGAGCAAATACTGCCAGAGAAGAAGAGCGAAGCTACAGAAGTTGTGCCTGATATTCCTACTAAAGACAATGGTCCAACTGAGGTGGAGAAACTCTCTGGGTCAGCCTCTAAAGAGCATCCTGGCACAGAAAACTCGGCTGAAGAGTGTTCTGATAATAGTTGTGAGGAAGATTGTTACGAGGAAGACGAGGATGCAATGGCACCCAATGCACTAATACTGAACTTTACTGATTTGGATTCAGTTCCATCAGTAGAAAAGTTGAATAAGATCTTTAGCAGGTATGGAGCTCTGAGGGAATCAGAGACAGAGGTCATGAAGAAAAGCAAAAAGGCCAAGGTGGTTTTCAAGAGAGGGGAAGATGCAGAAACAGCATTCAGCAGTGCTGGGAAATACAGCATCTTTGGGCCTTCCCTTCTCAGCTACAGGCTCAAGCATGTTGCCCTTAAGCCAACCAACAGAGATAGAAAACTAAACAACAATACTAAAGTAGATGCTTAATCATCATCACTTTCCCCAAGTTCCGGCTTTTCCAGATTCATTTTACAGAGTCCTTAGGTGAGAAAAAAATCACCGAAGTTCTTTTTTCTCTTCTTTTGTTAGCCGATTAACACTTAGTGTGGATCTTAAAAGTTTTCTTTTTTTTTCGGATTAAGGAAGCCAAAGATGTGCAAATGAGAAAGCTTTGGATGTGAACAAAGAGATGGGGGTGCAAGAGGGAAACACTTCAAGAGATAGATGTTTGATGCCAATGATGTCTTTTTTTTTTTGGTCTTTTTGGGGTGAAGAAGATTGTTAACCGCACTGTTGTTAGGAATGTAAAGAATGACAGATTTACGTTCGTTTACGTGATCAAGTTTTTTCCCCACCAGATCTGATAATTGAACAGAAAAGAAAAAACACTCGTGGTGTTTCTACGTATTAGGACAAGGCATAACTCACTCAAACAGGAGAAAAGAGAATATGTGAAATGCTTGATAACAAACAAAACAAAAGAAGTGGATGGCAAGTGAAACAAAAATACTTAAATAAATGATTCATGACATGAGAAAACTCAAAACTCCTCGGATAGACTAAAGAGTAAGAACTGAACACATAGTTCTTGAAACGAAAAGCAGTGAGACCAAACCAAACTACCAAAAAAGGGTGAGACGATATTTAATTAAGAGCGAGGCTTCTCCTTCTTCTCCTTGAAGAGAGCCAAGAGGGAGACACCAGATACCTTCACCACCTTGAACCTAACTCCAGGAATATCTCCCACGGCATGACCCTTACGTCCAAATCCCGCGATCAACACCTCGTCCTGTTTCACAAATTTTGATCGTTTTTAGTAAGAAAAAAATCACCAAATGATGATACCCGAGCTTTTCATTCTCAATCAACTCACGTTTTCTTCGATGTAGTTCAAACAACCATCGTTGGGAACGAAAGCTGCGATCTTCTTTCCATTCTTGATCAGTTGAACCCTAGCACACTTACGGATAGCAGAGTTGGGCTGCTTAGCCTCAATACCACTGCAATTGTCAAGCCAGTATTATTTAATAAGACTACATGGAATTACAACGCCCAATATAAGAGTGCAAAGAATACAGTAGAAATTAGCATCAGCGGCCTTACATCTTCTCAAGGACGATTCCTTTTGCATGTGAAGATCCGGCAAAGGGTTTCTTCCATTCGTTCCCGAGGTGAGACTTCTTGTAAGACTTGTCAGCCCACCTTTGCCTTCTGCGGTGGTTCCGCAGCTTGCGGGCAGCTCCCATACCACGCGTCTTCCTGAACAAATCAAATACCGTAAAAGAAATCGAAACATCAATTCCCAAAATTTGGAGAATCCCAACAACAGTGCTGAGTACATACTCGAGCAAGATAGAATCCAACATCTCTATTATTTCAGCAAAAGCAAAGGGGCCTTTTTAACAAACACACAGACTCCCAAACAAAAAACACTGCTCGACAACCAACTGAAGGTTTTACATCAAATCCGATCAGTATAACCATCTCAGAGCAATCTATTTATTCAAGCATCTTATCAAATACTTGACAAGCATCTGACAAACTTATTGCTGTTTCGTGGTTCAAAACGCATGACCTCAAATTCCCAAATGCAGACGCATAACAAAATTCGCTAGTTCAAAAATTTAAATAGCTCGTCGAGAATCAGAAACAAAGAGAATATACAGAATCATGGAACAATCAGTCAATAAGCATGACACTTAAATTTAATACAAACATATGGTGAGATCCAAAGCGTTCCGAATGAAAGACGAACCATCTCCAAGATCACAACACAAAACGAAATCCGAAATCCATTCGAGTTTGATCGAAACAACGGACAATAACAGCGCCAAATAAACAGAGAATAAAGACAAATGGGGAAGATCAAATAGAGAGAGAACCATACCCCATGTTGACGAGAGTGAGAGTGCGGCCACAGAGGAGAGAGCGCGACGAAGCAGAAATCTGAAGCGGCGACAAAAACCCTAACGGGACAATTATTTATGCAGCACGAGAAAGCCTCGTCGATATAACATCTGATCGGGCCTACTAATGGGCCCAATAGGCTAAGCCCATTTTATTATAGTTGGTGGGTGCTACGTTCGGAACATTTTCTACGCTTGTAAGTACGCCCTCTCTTTTGTTTGGAAAGGATATATAAATGATGATGTGTATTTAAAAACGATAATGATTATAAAATTCGAATTTATTTTAGACTAAAAAATGAAATTAAAATTTTATTTATTAAAAACAAAATTTGGGTATGAACCTTTCATGTAAATTGAAAAGTTAAATCGAATTCAAACGAGATGAAAGAATACAAGCTCCATAACGAGATTGTGTCCCAAGTCATGACATCCGTTCGTAATCGGATCTATCTGCTAGTAAAGAGGCGAGACGGTTAAAAGGCAGAAGCGCTTCCATTGGACCGGCCGAGCATAATATCTTTGGCTTCGTTGACCTTGGACGCGAGGTAATTGCTTCCCCCTGCGTCTGGATGGTTAGCCACCATCACTCTCCTATGCGCTTCCCTCACTTTCTCCCTCGCCGTGCTTTCTCTGTTAAAGACCATACATTGGATGATCAAGAACGCACTCTTAGTCCACAACAAGAACACGAGCTTCCACCCATTTCAAACCTCACAAAAGACATCCGAGTGATTCAATTTTCGACCGCCGATGAAATATAGTACGCGGGTTTTGAATCCCTCGTATTGTATTCCACGAAAACAAGATGAGCAGCAAGTATCAGCCCGCTTTCTGAGATAATGAGCCGAAAGACTAGTAGCTTATCAGTCCAATGTGATTCCAAAATCAAAATTACTTCCCTCGTCTCACGCGTCTAGTTGATCAAATCAGGTTTTAGGAAGATTAAGAAGGGGAGATGTATACCTAACTCCGAGAATCAGAGCAGCTTCTCGCCGTGTCATTGTAGATTGGAAGCCGCCGTCATAAAACCTGCGGATTCTGGGCCTCGGGGGCCTTGCCTTGAAAGCTTGCCATGCCTCCATTCCATATTTGCTTGCATATGCTGCAGCGGCCACCGCCATGCCTGCTACTATTGGCGCCACCTGATCAGACAAAGAGATGCCTATAAAACAGAAATCTCAGCAGCAACTTTCTGATATTACACAACACTCCGAACAAATTTTCCAGTAACTCCACCACTTGTCCCAATGTTCCGGACAGAGATTTCTTGGTTTGTAAGAACTTATTCTATCCATGTTATAGCAATCAATGAAACTTGGGTTGTGACTCTCATCTCCAGAACGCAGAAAGGAAAACGAAATCAATTAGAGATCAAATTCGAACATTCAGATTCTCTCCCAATCGGTCATCGGGGAGGAAGAAATGCAACCGGAGAAGGAAGGACACGTAGCACTACAGAAATCAATCGCCGACAAAGATCTCTGTAACCCATAATCCTACCATCGTCTATCAAAATCCAAAATCCCCCAATGAAGACGACACAGACCCGAAAAAGCAACCCGCGCACGCAAGAACAAATCACACGTAAGACGAAAAAACGAAGAAGAAAAAGAAGAAGAAGAAGAATAGAACACAAACAAACATAAACTTACCATTGTTACCGCAGATCAAGCAACACGACAGGAAAAAACAAAAGGTTGTAGTGGAACCAGAGCGCTCGTGTTCGGTTTCCCCGATAGCGATCACCGCCTTCTAGGCTTTAGGTTCTTCATGGAAAAACAGATTATATAATGCAATTTTGTATCTTTGCTTGGCCAAGAAGTCGGCTACGAAAGTCAACGTCAAACACCTCCGGTTGCCTCAGAAGGTTTTGCAGCTCACACCATAACTTCAACAAATTTTTTACTTATCGTCCATTCAATGCACGTATAACCTATATATATATATATATATATATATATATATAAAAGATCAACTGCAAATTCAAGTTTTCCTGTACACTTCAAATGACAAAAGTAATCGAGCATATTAAAAGCAATTACAAGATTCAGTATAACAGATCTTGAATTTATCAGACTCCGAAAATAAATAAATAACAGAAAAAAAAGGTAATAATAACAACAATAAAAATAATAATAAAATAAATGAGGGACGCTTACACTGCACAAATGAATCTCGCATCCTCCAGGTCCAGGACGGCATGCGTGGCGGGACGTATTCTCAGATATCTCTTTCAAACATTATTTTACCTCAAGCTTCCTTCCTCTGTTGTTAACGGCAATCTCCATGTCTAACCTGCCATTCTCCACCTTTGGAGGAGCCGAAAATCGCCTCGGCCTGGGGGGCGCAGGGGAGGAGCCCGAGTGGTAGGAGAGCCGCTTCTTCACTGTTGCCTTTGCCTTGTCCGAACCACCATTTCTATTTCCATTTCCCTGAGGCTTGAGCTTGGCTCGGGCTGGTGAGCTAGCCAGGCTCTCATTGTCTCTGACGGATAACGATGATGGAGATGATGATGATGAAGACCCTGCAATGCTGCGCCTAGGGTTCTTCCCAGAATTCATTGACACCATACTTTGGGCATCATCGTCGGGGCTAGATGGCTTCGTGTTCTTGGATTTTCTAAAAGACGGGTTTATCCGGGAAGGTGTCGGAGGGGCGAGGAAGTTGTTCTTCTTCCTCGGGGCTCTGGCCGATGATGGGGTATTCGGTTGAGCTGAACTACTGTTGAGTTTACTGCGGGCGACAGATTTCGTAATCTCTACTCTGGGATTGTTCTGATTTATAGAACTCTTAACCAATGAATTTCGGTCATCGTTGTTGTCGTTTTTCTTCTCAGGACTCTCCCATGGACGGCCGGCCATCCACCTCTCCAACCAGCTCCAGCCCCAGGTCGGGTTGCTTGGATCCATAAACAAAGTGGGGTTTGCATAACCCGTGTTGTTTTTCCAGGTTTGCTGCAACAAGGACAGTATGATCAGAAGACGGGACACGAAACCACGGGCAGGAGAATTCAATCCCCCAGGAACAGTAAGCAATGAACTCTTGTGAATCTTCATGAACGGAAATCAGATTTTAGATCTCGGTATCCTAAACATACTTTAAGGCTACTTCATGTTGCCGAAGAGATAACAAACTAACTTCAACGGCCGAATTTGCTTAATTTTCGGAATAAAAAAGCAGATGTTGGACCATATCAATAGCAGTAAGGAGTACATTAGGTCACAAGGAAATACCTGATGAGAGTATGCATAAGCCAATGCCCTTTCCCTTCTCATCGCTGCCTCATATCTGCTCAGAATATTGGCCTCGACCTGTTCCTTTGACTGCAAACTATCATCCCAATCATCCCCATTCTGCAGTCACAGCCAAAAAGAGGGGAAAAAAGTGTAAGCATAAGACAAAATGACTGGACTCCATAGAAATGATTTAAACTACCAGTTTAGTTAATTGACCACTGTTTTGAGAGAAAGAAAAGGGAGAGACCCTCAAGTTGGCGAGCTCTATGGCATTCTTCTGAAGGAGTTGCTTCTGGCGAGCCTGGTTCTCTTCTGACATCCTAATTCTCCTTGTTTGGATCTGTGATTGAACATGAGAGAGAGTCTGCATACACTTAAGGGTATTTGCGACTTGTCGTTTCATGACAGGTTCTTCCATCAGTGACTTAAGTCTGACCAGACCCCTCAAGGCCCGCAATGCTCTTCTTGCCTGGAATAGTGAAACCACAGCAGACAACACGGTTGCAAACATAGGAGCTTCTTGATAAAGATACCTTTAGATCCATAATAAGGAGTGAAAAAATAGCAAAAAGTGTTTGATACTTCCATTGAAAGACTAGAGAACTGATCCAGGAACAGTGAAGACTAGTCAGTGAAAGACTAGAGAACTGATCAACGTTTCATTAACACACTTATCATCGTGTCAGCATTCATTGATGGCACATGACATTAGGAGTAACCAACTTGTCTGCAGAGTAGCCAATACTAAACATAAAAGTGATAAAACATACCAAATAGCCCCTAAATGCTGTCTGAATCATGATAGTTGCTGCTTCGTCAATCGACTTCCCAGTAATATGAGCAGGCTTAGCACAATTAACAACCTCTAAGGCAGACTGAGATGAAACTTCAGGAATATCAGCAGCTGCAGAAGCAGAAACATCGGCTGAGGAAGAACACTCGTTCTTGTTCTGCACAACAATCACCTCAAAAGGAGGAGGAGATGTTTTGACGGTCTCCACCAAGACAGGGTCAGAGATGACACCATTATGATACTGAGGCACGTTATGTCTGAATTTCTGAGAACACGCAAGTATTAAGATGTCAAGAATCCCGTAGGAAATGACATACATTTTATACGCAGAAGTATGGCGGAAGTTCACAAATTTAAATGTAATACCATTGAATCTGGGCTGAAAGCCTTCTTTAAGTTAGAAAACCATTTCCCTTTCTTACCCATCCCGTCCTTGCCCTGTGTGATCCTGACCAGATAAAGCAAATAAGTCATGTAAATGAATTGAATGGTCTCAATGCCATATTAAGAGCAGAGAAGGCAAACACTAAAAGTTGGGGGAATTCATCATTCATTCACCCCCTTAATTGACAAGTGGTGCCTTAACAGATACATGACTGACCAATTTCTTGAATTTCGGCTAAAAGTTTTATGGTAGTAGGTGGAGGAATGGTGAGGAGTCAACTATCATTTCTCTTACCAACAGAAGCAAAGGAGCACCCAAGTCGACAGCTACGGGCTCGATAATGAATTCATCATCGTCCAGGCAAAATCAAACAGTGATCAGTCTACCAAGTCAGATTTCAGCAAATGATTTTTCTCAACAATGTCAATGTTCGAGTTGATCATAATAATCACGTGTCGTTGGAACCCACAACAGCGAAATCTAAACAGATGCATTTAACTTCAAATACTCTGATTGATCGAAACCCAAAACTATGAAGCCATTAACAAAATCTGAACTACACGCCCCAAAAAAGGGTTTTCAACACTGCGGACTCAATCGACAGGAACAAATTCGCCACCAGAACCCGCAAATCAATACACTAAACCCTAAATCAACCTGATCCGACTCATAAACATGGAGAAAACAAGAACAGTACCTGTAAGAGACAGTAAACCAAGATCTGGAAGAAGAAAAGGTCGTTATGGACTCAAAAACTTGTTCTCAATCGCCAAAAGCTTCACAGCAACTTCATCGGAAATGAAAACGAGAGAATTCGAATTGGCGTATTTGGATTTTCGCTGAAGCCGAGAAAAAATCCCGTCACATAATCACGAATTCACGATTGAGAGGGAGAGAGGAATTCGGGTCAGGGAATGTGTAACCGTATGTAACGTGTGCGTGTGAGCCCACTGATTGGGCCACTAGGCTTAAAGTGGGTCCCACTCGATGGTACACGCCTATATTAGGAAATTAATATTTTGATAATAGGGATATGGATATTTTATCAAACACATAATATTTTTATCTATTATACGGAGAGACCTTTTTCTCTCCGTCGGTCCATTTTAATATCACATTTTCCTTAACAGTGAAAAAAACGAAATACATATTAGAAATACGTATACGTATATATTACCATTTTGTGAAAGTATGATTTTGTTATCTTAGTTTATGAATAAATCCAAAAATAAGTTTAAATATCCATGGTAATCCTTTTTAAGAAAATCATCATTACCTCTCATTATATTTTACAGCCAAATATTAATCATATTCTCATTTTCAATTGATAAATATCCTATAAGGTATTAAATATTTGTTTCTAATTTTTTATGTTTTTATACCATTTTAATATAGAAAATGGTATATAATAAGACACTACTAATTTGTAAAATATGCATTCATTTTGAATTTCACACATTAGGTGTTCGAAGGAGCGAACAGTTTAGACATACTTTCGAGGTTATATGTGATTCCAAGAATAAAGAAACATACCTATTCTGTAGATATAAGCTGAAGCAGGATCCGGGAAATCGTAGTTTATAACGCAGTTGACACCTTTGAAATCCATACCTCTGGCAATCACGTCAGTGGCAATCAGAAACCATGTTTTGCCGGCTCTGAAATTATCGACAGCATTTTCACGCTGCACCCAAAGATTAAGGTTAGTATTTGGAAACCAACGAAAGACAAGAAGCTAATTCCATTCAGAAGTTTCATTATCTCGACTAAGTTACCTCTGCTTGAGAGAGATCAGAATGGATGATACCGACTCTGATGTTGTCATATTTTAGTTCGTCGTAGAGTTCCTTCGCTCGTTGCTTGCTTTGCAGGAAGATCAGGACAGGTGGTTTCAGACTCTACTGCCAAGTAGAAAAACTCAGTTACAGAAATGTAATAACTCTAGCTATAATTACTGAAACTAACGAGTTAAAGTAGATTATGTTCACTCATAAATCTCGAAAGCATTCATCTCCAGCACTTAAAATCCAGCGCAATACACAAGCTTAGTGTAGTAGCTAAATATAAATGCACTTCTCCAAGGCTTCTTTGTGAAATGCAAGAAATCCAATTTTCAAAAATGTTGAAATTTGAGGTATTTAAACATGTAAAAGAAAGCATTTTAAGACAACCGACTCACCTCTGCAAAGATTTGACGAAGAGCAAGAAGTTTTCTTTCTTCACTTCCAGCGAAAACCAGCTTTTGCTTAACAGTCTCCGAAGTTGTGTTCCTGAGAATGTGAAAATGTATGATCCTTTGCCAGAAGTTTCTGAAAAAATTACGAGCTTTAGTGTTGTTCCCTTTACTCACTTGCGGCCAACAATCACCCGAACAGCATCGTGCATCTTAGATCGTGCAAGCTCCTCGACAAATTCCGGCAGTGTAGCACTGAACATTGAACGTACAATCGAAGGGTTGGAACAGGCCTTAACCACAGAATCAATCTGTTTTACCAAATCCAGCTCAAACAGCTTGTCAGATTCATCGAGGACAAGATATTCAACCCTGTCATTCAACAAAGACTATAATGAGAATATACATACAAACAGATAAAGGTGTATATATGAATGCATCAGTATAGATTTATTTTGCAAGTATCGACAAATAACTTCCATCTTCTGGAACCTGTCATCTCAAATAATTTTATTGAGGGATTTGAACTATGTCGGGACGCACTTGCTTAAGTCAATTTTTTTGGTCTTGATAACCCTTTGTAACCGCAATGGCGTCGACACCAGAATATCGCAGTGAAGCTTTGAGAAATCAGCAGTTTTGACAAGGACTTTGGTCATTATTTTGATTCTAAACTTGCTCCCTTTTGTAAGTTTCTTTCATTCTCTAGCAGTTTGAGCAGCCAGCTCCCGAGTGGGAGAGAGAATAACAGCTCTTATACCATCGGTTGAAGGGCGCTAAATAGACAGGGAAATCATAAGCATGATTCAAGAATCAGAATTTACGATAATAATTCAGCTCAAAGCCTCAAGGGAAAACACAACTAATTACCTTAAGATTTATAAGCATTGGACATATGAAAGCGAAGGTTTTCCCTGACCCAGTTGGAGCATAGGCAAAGCATTCACGATCCTGGCAACAAAAATGAAAAACATCAATACTAGAACCATAAACTCATAAAGACGTTCACAAATTAAATCCATATGAGCAAATCTTCCCTTTTGTACTCTTTTCTTCAAAGCGATTGCGTATAGTAAGAAAGAGAAACAGTGATTCGAGTTAACAAGACCATACATATAGGAGGGTTGGAATGGCCTGCCTCTGGATTGGAGTTGGCTCTTTGAATCCATGTTCAGCCAAATTCCGCAAGATGTATCGCTTACAACCATACCTGTAAACAAGCAAAGCATTCATTCCAAAGATTGCACCAGTATGGCTCAACCATGAGGAGAGACAGACCTATGCGATGAAATGGCAACATGAAAGATGGAACGTAAGATGTAAGAAGATTTAAACTTATGATTACAGTATATCAACAGAAATAAATAACCAAGGAAAGGAGACACCATCTTCATTGCGCATTCTCAAGACCAGACTTTACAAACAACTTTTCCCGAGACCCAAATCAGTACAACTACCCGCCAAACGGAAACCTGATTCCACGCACCTCGATGCTAATTCCGCGAAGCTTCTAAGTGGGGATGGAATGTTGCTCCCGGTGACATGAATGCTGTACTTTTTCCGAGACAAAGCATCTCGCTGTCATCAGAGGACAAACAATCAATAAATCTTGCCTCTGATGAAACACATGGACATGATGTTGGTACAGTGACACCAAAAGAAACGAGGGAAGACGGTCCCAACCTCCATTTGACGATAGAATTCCTTCTTTGGGTTATCGGCTATCTCATCCTCCTCTCTCTGCTCTTCATCATCAGCCTTAGCAGATACTTTCTTCGAGATCTTGAACAGTTCAAACCCCTCAACAGTTTCTTTTTACCCACCACCAGAATTGAATCCAAAACATCATATACTGAGTTAGTCAAAATGCTAACCCAGAGAACAACAATCAAACAAACATTGTTCATGTTCCTTCTGTTAACCTGAATGAGCAGATTTTTGTTTCCTCTTCTTTGTTGACACAAGTTTCTTCTTTGGTTCGGGTTCCTCTTCCTCAAAGAAGCTCAGTTCCTTGCTCGATTCATCGTTTTCTTTCCCATCCTGACAATAGGAATACGCCACATATGAACCTAAATCAAGTCAATACGACAAACACGAAGGTGAACCGGAGAGAGAATGATTACCTTAAACCTAGCGAAATCGGAAGCGAACTTCTTCCTATTGAAGCTCGTCCCGGCAAACAGAAAAGAGGCGGTTTTCTCCATCAATGAAGAACCCTAAAAACCGACGAAGAACGACATGAACACAGATCGAAAATCCAACGGCGGTCCCAATTTCATAAAAACCAGAGAATTAACGTGGGTGAAGAAGAAGCCCTATTTACCTCGAATCCATGTAGGGAAGAATAAGAAACCTGAAGACCGCAGCAAATTCAGAGAAATCTCTGGCCAAGAAGAGAGGGGCTGCGACCGAGAGAAGAACAGTGAGAAAGAACACAAACCCCGACTAAAACCCTTTTCGCAAAACACAGATTGTAATAATGTTAGTTATAGTCGTAAAAAAAAAAGGTTTCATTAAAAATCCTTCAAACGCCTACTTCATCGACAAATATGGACAATCAAACACCGTACCGTATCCGGTTCAAACCGGTTTAGCGAGTTGGAAGTTATTCCAATCCTAATTTTAATTTCATCGAAACATAACCGAAAATTTTTCGGTTCTGTAGTTGATGCGGCAAAATTTATTTTTAAAAATGGCTTACGCATAAAAAAAAGAATGACGAGGTAATAAGAATTTCTTGTATAAATAGTGTCCTACGAAACCGATGACTCGAATCTTACCGAGAAATTCTAACCTGCAAGACAAACTCAAGATCATCAAAATTTGTGATGGATATGATCAAAATACAACTCGTCTGTATATGAAATAACCGATTAAAATTTATTTTTACTAGAATCTTCGGATATCCCATGAAATGTTTGAATATGTCCAAAGATTTAGACTGTTGAAAGTCTGGTAGATTGTTATATATGTAATCTTATGAATTTGTATAGGCCATAAAATTCAGTTCCTTCTTATGTTTTCATGTTGTCGTTTGCTTCAATGGCTATTTTGAGACAAAGTAGTGAACACCTCCTCTCAGTGTTGACTCCAGCTGACTTGGTTGACTCTTCCCAGGAAGATTTATGCTCACCAGCAAAACTCAACTCTGCGTTAAATTACCATTTTATCCCTAGCCACGTTGATGATGTAACAGCAGTGGATCTCTCTCTAGAGGCCAAAGTTCTCACCTTCGGGAGAAAATGGTTACAGAGAGAAGTGAGGGTTCTTGTTTCAGGGAGTGAAAAATCAAAACTTTTTCTACTATTTGGGTAAAAACATCGATCATGAAATCTGCAGCCGGCCATTGAATGGAGAGGGGAGACAGGTTTGGTCGGTTAACTGAGAAGATGCTTGGGGGAGTGGTGGGAGACAAGAGTGTTTGCTTTTTGGTCTGAAAAGACTTCACTTTTGAAAATCATTCGAAGAAGAAAGGCCACAGTTTCATATGTCCAAACCCCATAGATTTGCTACTTTTTCTGGTTTTATTTTATATATATATATATAAGAGATGACTAGGGCATCGCTTCTTATGACATGGTCCCACCTTCTTGGTTTCTACATTGTAAAGATTTGACTTTTCGATATTTTCATTTTAAATGAGTAAAATTGGCAAGAATTACAAAAATTAAAATCATTTTAAGTAAATACGATAAAGACTCTTTCAGTTGAAGAAAATCTGATAAAAATAAAAGTATTTATTACTTCACCAAAATACAGCAGATAATCTCATAAATACTTTATTTTTAAATAAAGCATTAATGCTCAGAGACCTCAAATCTCCCTTAATAATAAAAAAGCTAGACACCTTTTTTTTTTTTTTTAAAGACAGAAAAAATCCAAGTGCAGACAAAAGCAAAGCAAGAAACAGCGCAGTCGATTGGGGAAGACGAAGAAGAAGAAGATGATGTCCCGGAGACCCGTGTCGAGTCCGGGTCGGGTCGAGAAGTATCCCCCGCCGTTGATGCGGTTCTTGAGGAGCAGTGGCAGCAGCAGAAGCCGGAGCAGAGGAAGGACGCGCTCGAGCCCTCTGTTCGTGCGGCGGAGCAAGAGCTCCTCCGCCGTCGCCGCCGAAGCAACCCTGGAACCGTCGTCTCCGAAAGTCACTTGCATGGGTCAAGTCCGAGTCAGGCGATCCAAGCCGCAGACCCGACCCGTATCTCATGAAAACCCGACCCTTCGGTGCAAATGGATCCCAGACACCTTACTCCGCCGTCCTTTCGCGGGAAAACTCAACACCTGGTCGTTAGACCGCAATTGGCCGAAGTGGGTATCGTTCTCGTTTCCTACTTTCCGGCGAAAATCGAAACGGAAGGACAAATATCCGGGAAACGGACCGGATTCTTGGGTCGACCCGGATTCGGTTCGAGAAAACGGGCGAGAATCGCAAGAGGGAGAAGAAGAATGGGGAAATTACAAAAACCCTAGAAGAATTTTCGTATCTCCGGCTTCGACGCCGCCGGGAAATGCACTGTTGCTGACCAGAAGCAGATCTGCTCCGTACAGATCGTCGTCGCTGGCTTTCAGATTCTGGGAGTCTGATAACCAACGCGAAGCACATGAACCAAACATCAGAGAAAAGGCAGAGGAAGAAGATGAAGATGGAGAGAAATTTTTCAGACCGGAAGGGGAGTCCATGTCGAGAAATTCGGGTCAGGATCCGAAACCCGACACGGGAATCGCCGGAAAAATCGAGGGTTCGGTCGAAGAACGTGAAATGAAATGTGTGAACAAGGAAGAAGAATACTCAGAGGTCTCGGAGGTAGGATTTGTACGGACGCCGGTGCTTGGTCGGAGCAAATCGGCGCCGGCAAGAATAGGAGAGAAAATGGTGAGAGGATGGCTTCTGAATGAAGAAGAAGGTTCGGGTTAAGGGTTCACACACTGCAATTAATTTAATCGATTAGTCAAAATTAAAATTTTATTATTTTTTTATTCCGGAAAGATTGACCAAATAGCTCAAGAATCGGGACAGCCTTTTTCTAGTAATAATCTTTATTTTTTTGTGGAAATATAGGTAACCACAACAATTTGTGTAAAATGTTTATACACACAAATGAGATGAAAGTATGAAAAAAAAAAAAGAACCATATGCCCTTTTTTTTCCAATTCTCCTATTTATTTCCAGTTTTTAAAATTTAAATGCACGCCTATGTGTGAAAAATATTATGAAAACTTTATAAAATGTGCTTCCTGCGGTGAAAAAAAATTTAATTATGTATACTTACCATTACATAATTCAGTTTACGTTGCGATTTAAACATAATTCATTCTAAGAAAATGTCACATTAATTAGTTGTGGATATTTCAAATTTTAATTGTACTCCCCTTTAGTTATTTTTTATTCATTTTCTGATTTTGTAAACAAAAAATATATCTATTCGATTTATATATACATTCTTTCCTCCGGTTCGGTCCGGTTCGAGGACGGCATTCCGGTCTAAACTTGTGGAGGCGTAAACGTAATTGTGTTATTGTATGGGCCTTCAGTTCAATATCTCTTTTGCGCAAGGCCCAAAATGTAACCCACATACATGACGAGCCAAGTGCGGATGAATACTATGGTTTATATAAGATTTCAATGAATTTATCAAATAAATTAACATGGATTCGAAATTTATATACATATAATAAGGTAATAATAACTAGTTTATTTTCTTCAATGCTTGAACCCTTTTTTCCAAAAAAAAAAAGAAGATAATAATAACTATAGATCAGTCTTTACAATCGAGTTGGTATGACTATCCTTGTCATCATCAATTATCATGAAATGTTTGCCAGCATGTGTGCATGGATATCATTAAACTCTTGGATACATACATACATATACACATATATGTAAAATGTATATATGTTAATGTATAAGAGGTGGGTACGAAAATGAAAGAAAGCCAATGCCTAAACCAGCCATGAAATAGCTGGTGAATGATGGACCCGAAGGAGAAATGAAGTCAGACAGATCATTTATGGAATTCATATGGGCAAAGCTTTAATCTTTCAATACATGCATATATAGATGAAGACATATATATATATCTGTTAACAGCTTTGTTTTCTCCGATACACATTAATGTTACAAATTAGCATGTTCCAAAATCTATATATATATATATATATTCCAAATCTTATATGTAGTTAGTATATATATATATTAATTGCAATGTCGACGTAATCTAAGTTTTGAAGCTATGGAAGGTTTTAGTGTCAACACAGTCCAATGCTGAAACACGAGTGCATTGGTCCACCAGCACGCACGCATAACAATTTAGGTCTATTTTGATTTAGTTTGGTTCATTTTATTCGATGTTTAGACGTTTGATTCCTATGGTAATAATGTTTTGAGTTGCAACTTGCAGGTAGCGTATGTAATTTACACTATCAGATCCATTTTGTGATGTTGGACAATACGATTATGGATAGAAAACGAATGTATGAAATTAAATGGGTCCGCTTTATAGACGAATTTTATGTTAGATATGATGTTAACATCATAGTTTCAAAGCATTTCAACTTAGGGTTTATATATATATATATATATCATCCCTGGTTATATGGTTTAATTCGCTTTTAATGACGCGCGTGTGTGTGTGTATATATTCAATACTCAGATTCACATATATTAAAAATAATGATTGGGTCACTTGCTAATTAAAGCCCCTTAAACAGAATTAGTAGCGCAATCAATGAAACCTAATACGCGGCTAATTACTTCCTGTCGACCTTAGCCGGGAAACAAATACGCACACATATATACATGCATCCACGTAAGCATCTACGTCTATATAAATGCATATGAACAGTTCCTTATGAATATAAAATTTTTTATAATAATAGAATGTATTTTTTGTGAATGCACAACCGACTAAATTAAATTCTTTTGGTGGAGTGCACTGTGATGTACAGTTGTAAGAAGAAGAATACGTCAAACAATAAACCCATTTATTATTATTATTATTATTATTATTATTATTATTATTACGCATCAGTTTCGACCAGCGATGTCTCCTTATGACTCATTGACCCACTAAATTATGTTCTTGAAAATGATACGTTTGGTCCCTATATAATAACATCGTTTTCGGACAGCGTTTGCACGTTAACGCTTATTTCTGCGTTTCCTATTCCCCATGTCAAAATAGCGTTTCCTTAAACGCATGTCATAACATTTTATTCGTCCGATTTAAACTACATTAAAATCGCGATCATCAATACAAAATCATGTCAAATTTGGTGTTTTCTCCAAAAAGGATTTTTTTTTTCATATCTAACTATTTCAAATTTGAAGATGTAGTATCTATTGGCGTATGCGTGTACATAAATTAAATAGAGCTACTTGAATCAAAGAGTTATATTTATTACTGGCACACAAATTTTCAACGGTCCAAGTTTCAAAACGCTTCACATTTAGCTCCTTCACCAAACAATGCAGTTGAATTGGAATCTCTCATGAGAATTATATAGCACGGAAAGATGCCCGCTAATTAGGATACGTTGCGACAAGTTAAATTTTTTAAAATAGTTTTTTTTAATTATGTATTTTGATGATAATTTGATTGGAATTTTCAATTAAAAAAAGTATTTTTTTTATTCTTCTAAGATTCCAATATTAGTGTATATACCTTTCTATTATATTTCTAAGTATTAAAGAAAAACAATGAAACAAAGCTGGTCTAATTCATGTGAAGCATGAGATAGAAGCAAACAATGTATCACAATATATAAATCAAACGATATCATTTATTTCATTATTATGAGTAATTTATAGGAGTATTTCTTTTAGTTGTCCTCAGTTTGATCATAAATCATATATATATATAAAAATCAAACGATATCATTTATTTCATTATTATTATGAGTAATTTATATTTCTTTTAGTCTCAGTTTGATCATAAATCATGCAATGCTGCGTCAAGCAATGGAGCCTAGCTAATTAGACCAGTCAACTACATACAATTTTTTATAGTTCTGGTTCATTGCTTGATATATATGTACAGTGAAAACGATGTAATAAACCCAGAGATATTGGATTTCGTTTTAAATATATCATATCAACAAATGTGAATTAATTTAAAGTGCCGATGTTATAAATGTGATATAGAAGAATATTAAACTAATTTATTTTTTTTAATGTTCGTCTCTAGTATCATTTATTTTAAATTTATTCTTTTGGTAACAAAATTCCTCATCCTGTTTGGACACATGCGCTTTTTTTTTTCCTCACGCTATATATAATAGTCAGCCCACACCCACACTCTCTCCATTCAACACTAAAAATTCAAAACCAAGAAAACAAAAAAAAAACCCTAATTTGCAAAAAAAAAAAAAGACTTTTGGATCTTTTTATAGATATATAGTAATTAATCCTCTTTAGAAAGAGAAAATGAAGCCTAAAAGCAAAGCCGTCGCCGTCGTGTGGCTCCTCATTTACCTCTTCCTCGCCGTGAAAGGTTTCCCTCTAAACTTCGATCCGACCAAAGTCTTGTTATATAACATATATATATATATATATATGCTGTGTAAAAAATGTGTTGTTTTTGCTAATTTATTTTGATTTTCTTTTGTGGGATTTGGTGTTAATTATATATAATAGGAACGTCGGGGGAAAAGGGTATGGAAGTGTATGAAATAGATTATAGAGGACCGGAGACTCATAACTCGAGGCCTCCGCCGGAGAACATGCACGGAAAACCACCTTACATCCACCACAAATCCTCAGCCGCCGACCACGACCACCTGGGAGGAAACAGTAAGAGCATTATATATATATATATGTGTGTGTGTGTATATGTATCTATTATTGATGGATGGTAGATTAGTGGTTATGATATATATATATTCGGTAGGTAATAAGTATACATCACGGACCGTAAATCCAATCATGCATGCAGTAGTTTTCATCATTTTTCCTTTTCGTGATTTAGGGCTTGTCTATCATTGGTTAGGATATGTATGTATATATAGAGTTCAATTAGTTGATTTTATACGACTTTATGGACCACCGGTTTATATCTTTTATGAAATATTGGATTTTCGTTTTCGTATGATCAATCTGATACATGAATCTTATGTATGTATGTATGTATGTATGTATGTATGTATGTATGTATGTATGTATGTATGTATGTATGTATGTATGTATGTATGTATGTATGTATGTATGTATGTATGTATGTATGTATGTATGTATGTATGTATGTATGTATGTATGTATGTATGTATGTATGTATGTATGTATGTATGTATGTATGTATGTATGTATGTATGTATGTATGTATGTATGTATGTATGTATGTATGTATGTATGTATGTATGTATGTATGTATGTATGTATGTCTCATCAATAATTTAGTGATGATTAATGAAATTGTAATATTACATAGTCAAGTATGCTTATGTTTGTGATTATAACGACTTATAACATTCCTTCTGTTTTTCTTCGATGTCGTCGTGGATCATCAGATTAGAGAGATATTTGAAGAGAAAAGAAGCAGAAGAAGAGAGAGAAAGTTGTACTATTTGATGAAAGAGAAGTATATATATATAGAGAGAGAGAGAGTGGGACAGAGTCAATATTATAATGCGATGTAAGATGGTACAGTTTATTGTTCTGTGGGTAAGAAATTGCCAGAGCCCTCCATGCCATGACCGGTCTTTTCCGTGTCTTTGTCTTCCTCTCTCTCTCTCTCTATGGAGGGATGTCAATTAAGGCCGGAGTCCGAAACCCGGCCCGGAGTCCACCCGAAAATTATAAGGACATGGGCCTAAAAAATGTAGGCTCATTAAACTTCGGGCTTTCGGACTTCAGATCAAATGGGATACGGGCCGGTCGGACCGGGCCAGTCGGGTCTCGGGCCGGGCTTGAAGCCCGTTAATTTTTTTTTGTTTTTTCTAACCTTCTTTTCTAAACCAAAGTTTTACCTCTCTATACTTATAAATATGTGTGCTTAAATATATATATATATATATATATTTGAACCAAATGATGAACTTTTATATCTTGGTTCCAATTAAACTTTTTAAAGTGACGGAAGTTTTGAATTTCTTAACCATATTACATCATATATATATAAGTTTACATTTTAGAAAGGGTAGAAGTTTTCAAATATATATATTTTTAAACCTT
>NW_010967707.1:4769752-4783234 GCF_000463585.1 Tarenaya hassleriana | reverse complement strand
TCTCTATATATATATATATATACATACATATGTGTACACAGAGCCCCTCCATACTATATATTTCAAGGACTGTCTATCTTACTATATACATATATATAATATCTAAATTTTCTTAACAATTTGTATGATTGTTAGTTTATTTAATCAAAACATATTTTAGTATATTTCGTACTCGTGAAACTCGCGTGGAAATAGAGACCAAGAAAGACCAAATTTTATTATAAAAAATATGATATATATATATATATATATATAAGAAATCGAATAAATATGTATATATACATATATCCTAATAATTGTACTGCCTCAGAATTGGGATGTGAAATTTCATGCTTAAATAACAGACCCTTTATCTCGCTTTTCCTCGCAATTAATATTCGGATCATATCACAGACAGAATCTAAAACATGGATGTGTGGGACCCACTCTCTGAGCTGATTAAAATGGGCCCCGCATTGATGGGCCCGATTTTAAATTAGGATATCAATCATCTCATATGAAACGGGCCCATTTCTGTAATTATCACGACCAACCATCAAATTATGGAGTAATTCACAAAATTGGCCACAGAAGTTTTGGATTTTTGTTCTGTAATTATATCATCTTGTTTTGGTATGTTTTATTGTTGGAAGATAAAATGTTGAAAAATCGAAACATATAAAAAAAATTGATCTGATTGATATTTGTGGGCCATGGGGTATTGAAATTGATGATTAAAAAATTAAAGGGGTTATCTAGTAACAACACTGATCAGGGGTCTAAATAGCAATACTAGGAATTTGTGGTGTAATTTTGAGATTTAGAAAATTTCAGCCTGTTTTTGGAAAATAAAAAACATTCCGCTTGGCTCGCCATAAAGTTTGGTCGTTCAGGCCTCTGTGTTTCTATCTCCTGCAGTGCCTGCATTCTCAAACGACACATCAACCCTGGGGCTGGGGATATACATTTTACATATAAAAAATAAATCTAGTTAGATCTAAATGACAACCAATTTTATCCAATCAAATATAAAATAAATAAAAATTGAATAAAAATTTCTTTATTTATTTTAAAATAAAAATCAAATCCAAACCCTGAAAAAACTCAATTTTAAACTAAAAATTAACATAATTTTTCACAGAATACAAACTAAACCATAGAATAATCAAAACATCGATTAATTAAAATATACCTCCCTAAATTAAATACAAATTTCCATATAAATTTGATATACCGTAGCCCGCATAATAATTATTAAAAATATACCAGCATATGTTATGGGCACAGACACATGGACAGTCCAACGAGCAAATATAAATAATTTTTTTTATATATAATAAATACTATCCAATATCATCATATCCTTGTTGATAAATCAGCCATGTGCCTTATTACAATACAATGTATGGTGAGTCAAGAGTGTGGTTGGCTGGCTCAACTGGTAAGTGGGTTTAAATCTCATCTTTGGCAAATCACATATTATCAAAAAAAAAATACAATGTATGGTGTAAAATTTCTACGGCCTTTAGATTTGATCCATGTTTCTCTGCTTTAGTCCAATCTCGTTTGAAAATGGATTATGGGCCTGGTCCAATTAGCTATGGTTGATCTTTGCATTGCCCACATCTCCATAATTTTTTAAACCTTTTTTCATTTATTTTTTATATACAAAAACGAAAATTCAATAATATATCTTGTATGAAAAGTAAATATTAATTCAAAACCGACTAATTTTTTTAAATTCAAATAATGGAAAACCCATATAAACGATAATTTATTTATAAAATTAGTATTATAAACAAATGAAATCTAAAATAAAAAATAACAGATATATATTTTTTTAAATAATTAATAGATTAAATTAGAAAATAATAGAACAAAATCCAAAATCTCAACCTCGAGTCAACAAACACCCGGTATATACGGTTTTTCCAAAACCAAAAATATAAACAAAAACAAACCGTAATCCGAAAGCTAAATCCCAACTCGTCAATATTCCCACTTGGGTTAGTGTAATTAAAAGTATGACACCACTATAATAAAGTTAAAATTAAAATCATCCAAAGTTTTGATTTGATTGGATAATGTGTGTGTTAAGGTGCTTATATTGGCGTAAGCAGAAGAGTATAAGATTCCAAGTTTGGTATTTGTCATTGTTTTTGTGATTACGACCGACCACCATTTTCTAGTTTTAATAAAGTTTTTTTATAATAAAGTTGTAATAATTAATATTTTACGTTCCTTTTTGTTTTCTTTTATAGAATGGCTTTACCATGCTTCTACTCAAAAACCCATTTTGCATGATTTTTCTTCATGGTTTTTGAAGAACTATGATTGAGAGATTGATGACTTGTCCAAGCAAGCAAACGATGCCAGCTCACCGGATAATATTATAACGTATAACGGTCCATTTGAATTTCATTTATCTATTTAAAACCGTATGTTCCGTTAAAAAAAAAACATGTATAAATGACCATATCAAAAGCATATGATACACTTTATGATGGGATCAGAAAGTATAAATCAAATAAAGCAGTTTTGTGATAATTTTATGAGGGAAAGCAGTTTTATTAAGGATTTTACATCTAAAAAATAAGTATGTGAAATTATATTGATAGATATGTGCGTGTGCGCGCGATTGTTATATAAATATAACTAAAAATGTTTGACTTATTAAAATATGGGAGATTTTTCACCAATATCCAAAGTTATCATCATTACAAAATTTCATGATTTGGGTCAAACTACCCATACGTAGATGCCCGCTGCCCGTTCCATTTATCTTTATGTAAATAAATAAAAAAAATAACGTATAATCACGAAAATAAAAACGATCGACTTACATAACTACGAGCTGTCCGAATAGTTGACCGATATTGTGGGGGGAAATATTAATGTTGCGCACATTTGAAAAGTATGCTAATGTACTATATTATAATGTCCGTTGGTCCAAGCACCTACATTAATATACAAATTAATGGAATACTTTAATTTTAGGCAATATAACCCAGTTATGGTTATTGTGGTTACAAGGCCTAAATTCAGTCCAATCAGACACGGGGACAGGCACCCACCGGACATTTAATTTTCTCAACAACAAAAATTATATTTAAATTAGAAGAAAAATGATTACATCCATGTTAATGGCGTTTATGTATTTATAGATTTATACATCAACAGAATAATCTAATAAACAAATACTGACTTATCATACAGGGTACAGAGCCCGGAATCACATGGCAACATGGACCTACAGTATTTGAACGCATTAAAAAAATCCGTTACACACAAGGAAGCTTTATCGAAAAAATTAAATATTATTTCTCTAAAATTTTAAAATATCTTTCCTATTCGAATCAAAATCCCATTCCGAATTTCAGAAAAACCCGCTTCTAATAATAAACCTCTGGCGCTTTGCGCTGTAAACCCAATAATAATAATAAAAAGAAATCGTATAAACCAATATAATGATTTAGGGTTTTATTTGAAATATACAAAACCTATATAAGCTTTATCGTCGTATCGAATATTTAAACCGACCGATCATTACCGACGATGAAACTGTCGTGTTCGGACGAGGAACACGAGGTCGAGACCGGAGCCATGGCTTCATTGCAGTCCGATACACTGTCTTGCAATGTGTTCAAAAGCTCCGACGTGCTAAAGCTCAACGACGGCTTCGCCGTCGGAATCACCGGAACTTCCGCTTCTCCGATCAGAATCTGGACCACACCTCTCATCGTGGGCCGGGCCGTCGGGTCCGGATGCGAACATGCTAGGCCCAATGACAGAACCCGGCCCATTTCGACCTCGTCGTAGCTGTTGTGTAACCTCTCGTCCGCAGCTTTCAGAAGCTTCCCATCTCTGTGTAAACCCCACACCCAATCCACCAAACTCGACTTTGACCCGAACCCGGATCCATTGTCTCTCGGGATGGGTCGTCGTCCCGTGGAGACTTCGAGGACTACGGCTCCGTAGCTGAAAACATCGGTTTTCTCCGTGGCCCGACCTGTTAATAGATACTCCGGCGCTAAATACCCCATTGTTCCGGCGGCGGCTGTGGCGTCCGGCGACTTGTCGTGCTCTGTTTGCCGGGCGAGACCGAAATCGCCTAATTTCGGGTTGAACCCTTCGTCGAGCATGATGTTGCTGGTTTTGATGTCCCTGTGAATGATCTGGTTCTCGCATTCTTGATGTAGATAGGCCAAAGCCGAGGCCACACCGAGCAGAATTTTCCGGCGATGAGGCCACGGCAACTGTGTCGGAGAATCGAAGAGGGCTTTGTCGAGAGAGCCATTGGGCATTAGATCGTAGACTAACAGAATCTCGCCCTTTTCGTGGCAATAGCCCTGTAGCCGGAGAAGATTCCGGTGTCTGAGTGTTCCGATTATGGATAATTCCGACAAGAACTCCGTGTTTCCCTGAGAAGTGTGGCTACATTTCTTGACGGCGACAATGTCCCCGGAATCTCGTAAAACGCCTCTGTACACGGTTCCGAAAGCACCGTGGCCGATGACCCTCGCGGAGCTAAAGCAATCGGTGGCTGATTTCAGCTCCTTGTAGCTGAATTCCCTCGGCGTTTTGATGATCGCCGATGCGAAAGATTCATCCTTTCGTGAGTATCTGATCTTCTTGGAGTAGACCCAGATCAGAACCCCGGCGAAAAGTGCCAAAAAGAATGCTCCGGCGGTCACAACACCAGCGACGGCGGCTGGAGATTTCTTGCATAGCTGGTTCCGGCAGGAAGAGGGTGGAGAAGTGCTCCTTCGCCGCACGGTGGATACCGACGGAGCCGGAGACGGCGGCGGAGAAGTGGCGGAGTCGGAAATCGGAGGAGGAGACACGCCCGGATCCGAATCGAATGAGGAACTGAAGCTCCACCACTCGATACTGTGAATCTCTGTGCTCCCTTGCGTTGACCCGGAGAAACCCACGAACATGAAATCGTTCACGTAACGATCCAAATCGAGAGGGACCGACAAAATCGGGGTCTTGGGCTTTACGTTGGAGTATGAGACGTAGACGGCGAGGATCCGACCCGACCCGTCATACGTGATCCACGAGTTCACGGCGTTTCCGCTCTTGAGAACGATATCGACATTTCCCAGATCGGCGACGGCGGCCGAAACGACGCCGTTTAGATCCAGACCCACGTGGTTCCCGTTCACGTCCTTGAACTCCACGTCCATTAGCGTGTCGAACTCAACCGCGACGAAACCTGAACCGGGCCCCGACCCGGATCCGTCGGTGAGTCCGATATATCCGCCGGCGGAGCCGATGGAGTCGTCGTCGGGGGCGATGACGAAGGCCAGTCCTCCGCCAATGGAGGACGGGTTGAGGTTTGTGATGGAGAAGGAGAAGTACGTGGAAAAACTCGCCGAAGAATGGTTTCCCGGTCGCCGGAATCTGATGGGTTTCGCGTACAGGGCTCTGCCGGCGCCGGATGTCGGGACGGAGAGGTCGCGCGTGAGTCTCACGCTCCCGTTGTTGAGGTGGGCGTCTCCGAGGAGCTTGAGGCTTGAGAGAGTCAGCGTCGCGAAGTCGAACTTCGTCGCCGGAGCCTCCGCCGGAAAATCACCTCGGACGGCGGAGAGGAAGAGGAAGGACGCAATGCGGATGATGATTGTGCAAACAGAGACGAATTTATGAGGTGGATTCAACATTTGAACAGATTTTTCATTGGATTCCCTTCTGAGGAACTGGAATTCAGAGAATTTTGCCAAGAATTAGACAAGAGGAACACCAAAGAGAGCAGACAAGAAGTGGAAGCTGAAAGTCACAAATGAAGACGACAGGTGGATCTCGGGAGCGACACGTGTCCAGATTTAACGGTTAATTTCTATCTTTTTTTTGCTCAGTGATAAATTAAGACGAGAGATAAGCTCCTCACGTGCAGGCGCGTGTGTGCTTTGTGTGGGGAGAAAAAAATAAAATAAGAGTCCATCCATATGATATAATTTATGGTATAATAATACGTCAATAATAAATAAACGATAAATTGCATTAATCCTCACTATCAAACAATTAAACTTCCAATCACTGGTAAATACTACTATAAAATTAGGTAGGTAGACATTTTTGCTTCCAATATTGGCAACTGAAATCAAAACAAAACCAATAATATATAATTATATCCAACCCAAACATTAAACTAATTAAATGAAAAAAATTCCAAAATAATATAAATGAATGAAAAATATAATTTCAAATCTGTTATTTTATTAAAAATCAAATTTGAACTAAATCAGAACAAAATTTGAATGATAAAATACGATTCTATAGAATCCAAGATTGCTAAGCATTCAATATTAGATTTGGGGGAAAAATATGAAAATATAATTCAATTTATAGTGTATGATTTAAAGGATTCGATCTAATCCATCGCATTTAAATTATTAAAAACTCTTATTTTAATTAGATGTTAACATTTTATAGAGTGTACTTGCAGCAAATAATTATAACAATAATAATGTACAGTCACGAACATGTCGAAAGCTTTATTGACTTTTCTATACGCATTGTACCCGTTTCTTCAAAGCCACTTTCCTTCGTGCTTTTAATATAATATTTGTTTTTCGAATAAAACTGTGTATCGACATGATCGACGTACCAAAATATTTCAATATCACAATAATTATTTATTTTTTTCTAACAAAAACCACCAACGTAGCTTTCGTTTTCATACCGCCTCGATGCTGATCTGTATATTTCTCAATAAATATTGTATTTATAAATATGTGCATACACATGTACGTATATGTAATATTTTTTTTCTTCAAATTTTAATGAAACTAGTGTTATTTTTTAATTAACAATAAATACCAATAAATTAATTTAAGACATCGGAGTTGCACATTTGCCCCAGGCACCCAGAGCCAAGCCCAATAAGGAGGTTGTCACCACTAATGGGCTTAATTGGGCCTATTAGGTGGAATAAGAATGTTATAATATATATATATATATATATATATATATGTATATATAATTTTAGATGTCTTAAAACATGTTATGCTACAATAATTAAATATTTGTTAGAAATACAAAACATGAAAATCCTGATCTCCCAACATTGGCCAACCATGTTTTTCTTCCATTAATGTCAGCTTCAAAAGCTCCGATACAAACCCTAATACCCTAAGAGATCGAATATGGTCTGTTTACGAGTCAAACCTCCTACATATATACATCAGCCGATCCTGAATTAGTATTATATATGGTATGGTACTCTTAAGAAAATCACTTTATCGTATAAATATTGTCCTAATAATAAATATATATTTTTTTTAGATACAGCCTCCACCATCCACATATTCTATTTCCTTTTTTATTCTACAATGTTATTCCCTTACCGAATGATCTAAAGCGAAGTGGATACGGACAACATAAGAGGTATCATGTTGTGTGGAACCAATATAAGCATGTGCATGACTTCTACAATCCATATATGTATGTATGTATGTCTCCGCCATTAATGGCAGAAACCAGAGACAGTGACGCAAAGTCTAAAGCAGCTTTATAAAATATTTTATGTATATTGTGGACAATAAAAGGGGACAGATGGACTAGATTTCCAATTAATATATCTCCAACAGTGGCTCATCCAGTAGAATGTGAATGAGAAATATCTGTTCCGACCCGAGTTTGAGTCTTAAATTGGGGAGATAAGTGAATATTCTAATCACATGGCTTGTTTTCGGTCTCGGAATTAGTTTGTGTCTCAGTCCAGGACATCCGTTTATAAAAAAAAGAAAACAATATTTATTTAGGTCTGGACTACTAAATAGGTTATATGATTCTACATTAGGAATTTGCTTATGTACTCACTTGGTGTTCCCGGAGAGATTTGAACGAGGAGTAGTTTTAAACAATCAAAATTACGTTCACGTGTGAATATAAATAAAATTTAAATTTGATCACGAAAACGTTATGCATAATATATATGGCATATATATAAATATTACGAAGCTTACTGAAACATATATTAATGAGCTGTTTTCTAAGTTATAACATTTAGATTCATATTATAAATATTTGAAAAGAGTTATTATCCCGGGTATAGTCTAAATCAATTGTTTCTGTCAAGGGACTGTTTTTGTACATCCAAGAGACAAAGAAGATAGTCTGTCCCAAGTGCATAAAAGGGATAATTTATATATAGGAAAATTTTGGAATATACAAGGAATCATACATACAAGATGGTGGGAAATTCTATAGAAAAATAATAAATAATACGCAAAAAATAAATATCAAGAGGTCACCATTTCAAATCGTGGAGGAAAACGATATCATGCATATATGGTTCGAATTATTTTGGAAGTATATATTTAGGGAAGATCATTGGTGCAAATTAGGTGTGTTTCCTTACAATTTTTTTTCATATATCTATATGAATAAAATTTTTTTAATTGGTATTGGACCACACTAGAGTCCACGGCTAAGGACCTAAGGTCCCCCCCGCTGCAATAAAAAAAATGGAACATCAGTTTGCTTGTATATCATCGTCAATCCTTTTTGTAATGGTAAATATCATATTTTATGTTATATGTACTTTATTAAAATTTAATAAAGGGCATTTGGTCTAGTGGCATGATTCTCGCTTAGGGTGCGAGAGGTCCCGAGTTCAATTCTCGGAATGCCCCTGCAATCATTTTTTACACTTTTTTTTTGGCGTTATTGTTGATGGATTACATATTGGGCCAGACAGGCCTAATGGGCCTGACTACACGAGGTATCTTCTCGTTATATCGGACTTCAAATTATATATTGGACCAAATTTGATATCCATCTGTTCGAATATTCCATTTGAAAATTTTGGGGTACCCAACTCAAAAGAGATTCGATATTTGAAAATCGCAGTATTTGTTTTTTCATATGTATATATATATATATTTATATAGTAATGTGAAACTTGTTTGACTGACCAATTGTGATTATAGGACCGCGCGCCATTCATATTCGATAAGAGTTGTTACAAAGTAATATTTAAATACAACCTGTCTTAAACCATAATTTTAAATAATATCAATGCTCGTTCATTCACAGTATTTTATAAGTCGTCTGTCATTTTACACAATATTCTGATTTTATTTTATTTCAAATGGGCTTATGGGTTTTGTGATGTACAAACATACGCATATATATATACACATATTTTAGGACATTATAATAATTATTTTAATCTCTGGAGCTTTGGATACCAAATCAATCGAATGGACCAAAAAGAAAGGCTCCAAACGCATGGAGCCAAAAGAGAGGTTGGATTTTGTTATTCTAGTTTTAAAATATAATATAATCTATTTATATGTATAATTATTGTACTGGTAGCTCGGGTTACGTAACATTAATAAAAAAATTATTCGACAGAAGATTAGAAAAATGAAAAAAAAAACTTTTGAATAGGAATTGTCGGTCCATGTATTAAGTAAGTGCAAATTTTAATTTAGTTCATATATATTTAGAGAACGATGTATTGTGATCGAGGATATGTTTAATAAGTATAACGGTAGCATAGCAGAACCGTAACCAGGAAGGTTCTGAAAATACTATATATATGCTTATACGTACACTTGCAAAGATATGTATATTAGGGGTGGCCAATTCGGGTTTCGGTTCGGGTTTAGTTCGGTTATAGAAAAACTATAACCATTCGGTTTTTATATCAATTCCGGTTCGGTTCGGGTTCGGTTCGGTTCGGTTTTGGTAAAAAGTTCAATTTCCCAAAGAAATTGCCGGTTATTCTCTCGGGTTTTTCGGTTATTTTTTATTCGGTTCGGTTCAGTTTTGGTTTCGGTTTTTTTCCCAAAGAAATTGCCGGTTATTCTCTCGGGTTTTTCGGTTATTTTTTATTCGGTTCGGTTCAGTTTTGGTTTCAGTTTTTCGGGTTTAAGAAAATCATAACCGTTCGGTTTTGATGTCGGGTTCGGTTCGGATACGATTATGCCTTATTCGGTTCAGTTCGGCTCGGTTATTCGGTTAATAACCGAAATGACCGCCCTAATGTATACACATATACATATACAGTGAGATCAGCCATATAGTCGAAAGTCTTAGATCAAATGCTTTAGGTATCCCGTGATGCATCATGGATACATGATGTTGAAAACTATGTTTAGAATTGTGTATTTTTTTTTTGTAATTGTTAGAATTGTGTATTCCTTAACGCTTTACATTTATTAAATTCTTCTGCCTTTTATGAAATTTCGTTTGCCACGTTATATATGTTCATTACAGAATATATCCAAATATCAATATATGTATGTATTATTGCACATAATAAAATTCAAGAAAAATTTACTTAGTAACTTTATTTAATAAGCAAAGTTTCGATAAAGTATTGATAGAATATTGTGTCATCACCATCATCATCTTATTCGTGTATGCATCGTATGAATATGATTCATATCTTAATTCACGTTTACATAAAGTGCGGAAATTTCATCAAGATGCTACACGTTTGTTTTTAAGACCCATGCATTCGAGTACCATCAATCACCACCACCATCATCGTCATCATAGTTACCGTGATGATGATGATGATAATGATGATGACGATGACGACGATGACCATGCAAATGCATGCATTAGAATCATAGATCAAAAAGGGTCCCACAAAAGGAGACAGACAGTGAGACATGCGTCACGGACCGTCCTATCGTCTTCCTCGGGAACCCCAAGATCCTCTCTCTCTCTCTATATATATATATATATATATATGTATCACATTACAAAACATGCAACATGCTATGTCTCGGTCCAACTTGTAATTATAGCTTAATCATTTCATTCCTGATCAATTTCCTTAAAGGCAACTCACTTTAGGCACCATTTTTCTTACCTCCTTGATATTCACAAACCCTAAAAAGTACACAAATAAACAATTTTAAAAATTCAAAGTCAGAACTTTTTGAGTTCCTAAAATTTATTGGGAGTCAAATATGTTCTGAGTTTTTTTAACTGTACCAAAACTTTTGCAGCTATCTATATTATTGTTCTTGGAACAAAGAACATTTTCCTTTCTAAAATAATTTCTTGGGGGCATAAATTTTTACGTGATGATATAACATTATCTATACATCTCTAACTCTCTATATATGTAGATCCAAGAGAATATACCATTATATATATATATTGCTTAATTATTTCATACATTTTTGAAATAATACATCCCATTAAATACATTTTAAAAAATTAATCATCCCATTATTTTCGTACAACAAAATGGGATACAATCATTATATTGAGTTGATTTTTAGGAATAAATGGATGCATCATTATTTATAAAAGAGAAAACCATATGAAAAATGCAGAATGAATGAGAGTAGTATTTTTAGTTCTGGGCTATATCACCTTATTGTTTGACAAGTATTATAAGTAAATGATTTCCAATTCCAAGATTCAATTTGACTTATTTTCCAAGGCTAATAAACATAATTATCTATTTTTGTTAATATAAAAAAATTGGGGCATTTCAAGATATATTAAAATATTTAATATCTATAGTTGATCCAACATTTATCTTTCCCTCCCACTTTTACTCCACATATGTACACACGTGTGCTCATGTAAGATAAATATAGAGATGAAAATAAAATATTAAAGACATATATTTCCATTTTGAAAAAAAACTCCAGAATTTAAATCATAAAGAAAAATAACAGATCTCTATAAGAAATTCTCCGAGATCTCCATCAGTTTCCTAGACAAAGGAAGAAAAAAACAAAACTTGTTTTTTTTTTCTATATAAAATATAATCTTTGTGCCTTTGAAATTTCTTCATCTTTTTCTTGTCATTTGGCAGAACCAAAGAGTCAAGCACATCCAAACATTCCCCAAAAACCTCAAACCAAAGAACTTATACGTTCTTCTCTGCTTCTTTTCTTTTGTTCATCGTTCGTCGTCTCCCTCTCCCCCCCTCTATCTCTCTCCATCTCTCTCTCTCTCTCTCTCTTTTCGAACCCTAAAACTCTTCTTTTGTTCGTATACTGCTCTCAGAATCTCCTGATCTTCTTGTTTTCTCGCACGATTTAATTAAAAAAGACGCATAGTTCTTGTTTTTTTCCCCTCTCTCTCTCTCTCTTTTGCAGTGTCTTAAAACCACAACAAAAAAGGAACTAATAATATGCAGATGGTTCCAGGGGATCCATTTTCTTTGTCTTCCTTTGCCCATCAAGAACCACAGCTTCATCGTCTTCAGCAGAACCATGACCTTAACCCTAGCCCTAACCCTAATTCAAACCCTAACCAAAGTGCAAAACCAAACCCTTCATCCAAGAGGAAGAGAAGTCAACCAGGCACTCCAGGTACTCGCTCATCTATCTATGCGATGCGCCTACTCTACATGTATGTACAAGTATACAGAATACATTCATCCAACACATATGTGCCTTCTTCCTCATATATTTCGTTTTGATTCAAAGTTACATATGTTTCTTTTTCTTCTTAATTTATGTTATATGGAATGGCAGATATAAAGACATATATGCGTGTGTTAATTAATAACTACAACTGATCAAAAGATATATGATGAACAGATCCAGATGCAGAAGTCATGGCTCTGTCGCCGAAAACCCTCATGGCGACGAACAGATTCGTGTGTGAGATCTGCAACAAAGGGTTCCAAAGGGACCAGAACCTGCAACTCCACCGGCGTGGCCACAACTTGCCGTGGAAGTTACGGCAGAGGACGAACAAAGAGGCTGTGAAGAAGAAAGTATACGTATGTCCGATTAAGACATGTGTCCATCACGAACCTTCCAGGGCCCTTGGAGATCTCACCGGAATCAAAAAGCATTACAGCCGAAAACACGGCGAAAAGAAGTGGAAATGCGAGAAATGCTCCAAGAAATATGCCGTACAGTCCGATTGGAAGGCTCATACCAAGACCTGTGGAACTAGAGAATACAAATGTGACTGTGGCACTTTGTTCTCCAGGTATGTAACTACATATATATGTATGTATGTATGTATGTATGCATATATAACCCTACTCAATCGAGTAAGAAAAGATTGGAAAAAATTCACGAGATTCATAACTTATTATAGATATCACTTAAATCTTTGTAACGGGAACATGAAACTTTAGACATGTGTTTGTAATTAGTGACAATGAGTAATATTTTTGTCTACTTGTGATTCGGAGTGTTTAGATCTGTTTCCTTCTACTTGGTTCTGTCTTCACATGTTTGCATGGGAGAAATAAATGCTTTTTGGCCGGGAATGTCTTGTTTGTTGCTAATAATTCGGATTTAATAACATTCGCTTCTCTCTCTTCCATTATCTCATGCTCGGTATTCTGTGACATGAACTTCAGCATCATGTTTATATATATATATATATATATACACACACACACCTAAATATATCCCAAGATGAATGTATATAGTTATCATTTCAATTCTATGCTTTCTATATACATATAACCTAATGATAATATATATATATATATATATATATATATATATATATATATATATATATGAACTGTATCGCAGGAGAGATAGTTTC
>NW_010967707.1:4754868-4769368 GCF_000463585.1 Tarenaya hassleriana | reverse complement strand
TTTTTTTTTTGTTTTTATATATATATATATATATATATATATATATATATATATGAACTGTATCGCAGGAAAGATAGTTTCATCACACATAGAGCGTTCTGCGATGCTTTGACGGATGAAACTGCGAGGATTACTTCACTCGGAAACGACAATTCAGTTTCGGCAAATAATCTGAATTTCGGAAATGACAATTCTGACAATAATCTGAACCAGCTGCCTCATGGATTTGTCAACAGAGATACTGTTCATCATCCGGACATTGATTCGGCCATTAATCATCATCATCATCAGTTCGGTTTAGGTTTTGGACAAGATCTGTGCGGAATGCATACCCAAGGTATGTATGTATCTATTCTTGTGTGACATTCCCTTAATTTGCCCACTGTCACATATAATCGTTTGTATATATATCTATGTATATATATGTACACACACACATATATATATCAGCAAGTGTAACTTATGTTACAGATTAACTTGAATAATAAGTCATAGAGTTTGTAATATAACATTTTTTTAACCTATTTTTTGTGCTGAATTGAATTATCAATTCGGAAAAACGAATGCTATAAATATTCAAATGTGAAGATTATATATGTCCGTTTAGTTCTCATGCTTAATTATATGAATCACTTATTGATTGATTGATTCCAATTCCATGTAGGTTTATCTGAGATGGTCCAAATGACCTCCACCGGCGGTAACCACCATCTCTTCCCGTCGTCCACGTCATCACTCCCGGATTTCGCTGGCCAATCTCACCACCACCACTTCCAAATCCCGGCGACCCCATTAAACCCTAATCTCAAATCATCATCACCAATGGCCTCAGCTTCACTACCATCGCTACAGCAACATCAAACCCTAAAAGACACATCTTTGTCTCCACTATTCTCCTCTTCGGACACACAACATCAAAACAACAACAAACCCATCTCTCCCATGCCAGCAACCGCTCTCTTACAAAAAGCCGCTCAGATGGGCTCCACCAGAAGCACGGCCTCCGCCGCTCCGTCGTTCTTCGCCGGATCAATGATGTCATCGTCGGCGGCTTCTCCTTCTTCTTCTCCTTCTCCCCGGAACCCTATCATGATCCATCACCAAATGTTCAACCCGAACCCTAGGAGCATCAATCATCAAGAGAACCACAATCTTTCAAATCCTTCTCCGCCGCAGAAAAATTCGGCGACGAGCTCCTCCACCGCTGCCCCTAAAATGGCGAACCCGAACCCAAACCCGGGTCAGAACTCGATTCAACAGATGGGTATGACCAGGGATTTTCTTGGAGTGCGCAGCGAACATCATCATCATCATCAACAACAACAACAAATGGGTCGTCCGTTTTTGCCTCAAGAACTCGCGAGGTTCGCTCCATTTGGTTGATCTCCGATTCATGATACATCACAATGGATATAATATTTGGTATTATCAATATGTTTTGGATCGGGTCAAGATCAAGAAGAGAACCACTGGAAAAGTTTTTCTGGGGGTTAGGGACCGTGAGATTTGTGAAGGGACATGAATTGTTTCGCATTGTGCGGTTTATTATGTTATATTAATGTTCATATATACACCGAGACATGCATTTAAATGTAAGATCGTGCGTTTGGCATTCCTTGTAACGTATTGTCGCAGGCATTTTGGTCCGACTATTATTTGGATTTTGAATTTCGCGTGACTCTGTATGTAGAAACATCAATATTCCAAGTATTCAAATCATCCGGAATTATATTTTGATCTAAGCGTTCTTTTGCTCTTTATCATTAGAAATGCTAATCCCCCCTGCCGGTTAGTGGGCTGTCGTGAGCAAATAGATATTTGTTCTAACTTATGGGTCTATATTGGGCCTACACAGATTTTAATGGGCCTATTTGAATTCCTCCTGGGCCTCTAACCTTCCGTTTGATTATGCTTTGAAGACGTGGCAAATCATAAGAACCTTTTGATTAGTGGGTCCCGCACTAAATCCACGTGGTGATTGTTCATTGGATGAAACAGCGTGCAACTACTTGCTTGCTAAATCAAAGAAAGAGGTAATACCCGACGGATTTAAACTGAAAACCAAATTGTCTTCTTTCTTCTCTGTCTCTCTTGAGGATTCAAGTTCGTGGGTTTACGAATTTACGTACGCATATACGTACACACATATACGTATATGCATATGTGTTGAGATCTGGTTGGGGTCATGTCGGGCATGGATTTCTTGGCTTGGAGAGGAATGGCGTACACACACCTCCTGCTCAACTTCGTATTCGCTTGTCAGCTTCTTCTCCTCCAACCTCTCGTATCGGCCTTTGGTAATTTTCCCGGAACCTGTCTCCTTTCGTTTAAAATTTTCCCGGAAAAGATTTGTCTGCTCTGGGAAACGATGTACTCGATCTAGTTTGGTATCTATCCCAGTTGATAGTAGTTGTTTTAGTTGATTTGGTTACTTGGGTATGAAATTGTGGATGAAATTGGGAAATCAAAATAATCGATTCCTCCTTTTTTTTTTTTTTGGATTTGCTGGTTTCATGCCGATAAGATCATTGAAAAATTGGGAAACCTTTTCTGTTTCATATATCTGGCGGCTATCCCCGGGGCCCGGGGGTGGCGGTTTTCCCGGAGGTTTCGGTTTGGACTTCTGATTCTTCATTCCTCAACTTCGATACGATCTACAGTGACAGGCACATAGGGATTATGTAACTTCGACTTTTCAGTTCATATATATATATATATATATATATGTATGTATACACACGCATTCACCAAAGTTTTGGTTCTTCCTCGTATCTAACATTCGCAGGCTATCTGAAACATTTTGTCGCATTGTATCGATCCACAATATATATATATATATATATGGTTGGATCTTTGATAAAATTGTAACTCAGGAGTGACCTATTTCTTGAGAAAACTGAGATTTTCCCTTAATGCATATGCAGAAGATTTGAGACAGATAGACAGAATCTGGGCAAAAAGAATAACATATGTTGTCTGGTTCCGGATCAAAACAATAACATCACGCAAGCTTGCACTGGATCAAAAGAGAAAGAAAAAAAAACAATACAAATCTCCAAATCTCATCGATTATTTATATAGCCAGTGGCTTTAGTCCATGAATCATATCCACAGGGACGAAGAAGAAGCAGCGAATGCAGACACCACGGCCACGATGATCCTGACCCCGAAACCGAGATCAATAGCTGAACCAGATGAATCCGTGGAACCACCATCGTCCCCTCCGGTAGCCGAACCCTTTGAAACTGGACCTCCCTTCTCCGGCGCCGGGGCCGGAGCTGGCGAGTCGGGTGACCCGAAAAGCGCCAAAGGAAGAAGAACCTGATCGACCTGGTAAACAGAGAGCTGTTTGTCGCTGTAAATAGTGTTGGCGACGGTGGCTTGGACAACTCCGGTGGTGATGTTGACTTGGTTGCCGGAGCTGGTGATATTCAACGGGAATTTACCGTTTTGCCCGTCGCCGGCTTGCGTGCGTAAGGGGTTGCTGACGGTCTGAAACTGAGACATGGTGAGAAGAGTGGGGAGGACATGGAACTGAACAAGCTGAACCTTCTGCTGGTCGGAGAGGGAGTTCAGGGTTCCGGATTTGAGGCTGTTGAAGGCGTTATCGGTGGGAGCGAAGACAGTGAGGCCTTGGTTGGAGGAGGAGTTGAGCTGAGTGTTGATCTGGTCGGCTGCCTGAGTGCTCTTGAGCAGTCTCATGAACGTTGTGAACTGACCCGCCTTCTCTAGGACCGCGGTTATGTTGGTGGGTCCCGATGGGGTCGGGGCCTGGCCGGAAGTGGCCGTGAACCGGAGGAGGAGGAGGAGGAAGAAGAAGGAGGGCATGGCCATTTGTTTTTAGCCTCGAGTGTGTGTGGTTTGAAGAGGAGGGAGGGTTTGTTAGTTATATAGAGAGACGAGAGAGTGTGGTGAGAAGTAATGTGTAACGTTTGGTGTGGGGATGTGATCCAAAGAGTGTTTCCTTGCAAGTAAGAGTTTTATACATAAAAGCGTTTTGCAACCAATTCAAAAGAGACTTTGGGATTTGGATTCTATGTAATTATATGGACCCACTTCTTCTATCCTACGTTAGGGAAATTTCACAACGCCGAAATTCAAATAATTCCAATCGAATTGTTACATCACTTGGCACAGAACATGAGAGAGAGAGAGAGAGAGAGAGAGAGAGAGAGAGATTGCTTTGAAGGGAGAAAGGAAGGTGTGGAAAAAATGAAATGATGAAGAAAGAAAGAACACAAGTTGTGGTGTGAAGGAGTGTGGTTGAAGAAAAATATCAGTTGGAATGGCTAATCATATGATGTAAATGTTTTCTATCATTATTATCATTTGGATCCCAAGGTTTTATCATTTGTAATATCTGTGTATATATAATGTCCTTTGTAGTTTTGTTTATAATATAAAAAAATTTTGCTAGTTTTTTAAAAAAAAAACGTTTCAAAACGCTATATAAAAGAAAAATACAATTAGCTTTATCATTATTGGATTCAAATTTCAATTACAGACTTTTATAGCTCTATCAATTCATTTTTTTTTATAAAAAAAAAGCATAGAAGTATAACCACCGTAAATCACAAAACAAAATCACATTTCTTGGACAGTTGCATTACAACCAATATAAAGTGAAGATTCATTTTTTAGCTAATCAAACTCTTAATCTTTATCCTTCATGCAGATAAAATGACTATTTTTCTTTATTTAATTCACATTCATCTGCCTTTTTCTTTATCTGCTTTTTCAACACAAGAAATATATATATATTTTTTTCATTTCACATTTCTGTATACAAAAAAAAAAAAAAAAAAAAAACTCATCAACTAAAGAAGCATGACATGACTACTTATCCACATAACCAACCTAGTTTCCATATTTCTAAAATGCACCGACCAGAGTATCTCGAATATCCGATCTGTGCTTCGGTCTTTGATACCCGCAAACGGGGAGAGAGCGAGAGATTAGCATATGGGCACGGGTTCCGCACCTCTGGCTTCAGTTTCCCGAGGCCTGTGACCGCCCGACAAGCTTTGATCTGTCGGCGTCGTTGTCTGAGGCGGAGGTGGAGTCTGGCTCGGACTCCTCCAGGACTCGGCTGATATCTCGGGTACCCGGCTTCTCCTCCATTTCAGAATCTCGATTAGAACAGTAGTGCTGGTCATGGTGATTCCAAACCCGACCAGTGTGGCTAACAGAATCGACAGAACCGGTTGTATGTGAACCTGCAACAAGATCACAAATACGACATATCTATTATGTATGTATCTGATTCGATATCATGTCGGAACGAGAACCACTGACCAGAGCTTGAAACTCTTACCAGCGAGTAGAAAAGGTGTGCGAAAATGACGACGAGGCAGAACTGAGCAGTTGCGTATACCCACACGTACTTCTTCGTCACTGCACGTTTGTTGGTTACAAAAAAAAAACATTTTTTGATCCGACCCGAAAAAAAAAGAATAATAACTATTTCAGAGGAGAACCCAGAAATCTGAAGAAACTCTCCTTACCCATTGTTGTTGATGTCATCGACGCGAGAATACCTAGGATGCAAGAGAAGGGCAAAGATATGGCGATGGCCCCTGACTTCATTTTCATAACCTTCGTCACGAAATTTTTTTTGGATAGAAACGTTAGAAACCATTCACGGGTTTTATCAAATCCACAATATACGAAACCATAGGTACTGAAAGAACCAAACTTTAAGCAGAGGCTTACGAGAAGCTGCTCGAGGTAACAGAAGTATGCGAGCATGCTTACAATGACGAGAATTGGAACATCCTGCCATACACTGCGAAGCCATTTCCATAAAAAGAATGACAATCACAATCTAAAATTATACAAGATCAGATTGAAAAGGTTTTTTTTTTTAAATAAAAAAAAAAACTTGCCTGTATCGAGAAACCTCGACATCAGGGACTCCAAATCGGCCCTGAGTATTCTGCATGCGGAGAAGGGTCACGGGAAGATTCTGGACCTCTTGCTTGCACACATCACAAGTTCGGTTCCCTTTAATGGTGAACCATTTAATTGTGCACTCTTTGTGTGCAAGAGCTAGCTCCCCTTTGCACATGCACTCCATCTTGAAGGCTTCTGAATCTTCTCCCAATTCAATCAGGCAGATTCTGCACACGGCTTCCTCTTCAGGAACATCTTCTCCCCCATCCTCGTTCTCATCTGAAACATATCACTAATATAAGGCATAGGTCGGTTACTGTATGCATGTTTAACAACACCAAAGGTAAATTTTGGTCTCAAAATGAAATCTTTATAACTTTAAAACCAAGTTCCATATCTACCGCTCAACCCAGCTATCAAAAGTCCAAGACTTGATGAAAGAAAACTCCAAGCTTCACCAAAAATTCAGACTTTGTTCACAGTTGCTAAAGTATCATAACAAGCTTCAGGACTGGGAATTGATTTCTAGGTGTAACTTTACCGGTAGCACTTCCTGGAGTCATGCTTGATGCCCTCATTCTAAGGTTCCCCTCGTCTCCATGTGATGGAGTAGGAATCACGCGGAAAAACCCTAACTGCCTTAGACTTCCATCTTTGTTGAATGCGGGAACAGAGCGTGAACGATGAATAGGCACTTGAGATCCTCTTCTCTGCATAAAAGAGACCATAGGCAAAAAATTTCCATTTGGGCAATCAAACCACTGCTGGATATATGATGACCTGACTGACATAACTCAAACTAGAAAGCAATGTGTTATTTCAAACGTAAGCCTATCAACGCTAAGCAAAGTGTGACCAACTTGATCAAGGTTCAAAACAAAACACAGAAGTCACAAAGGTAGTTCATGTGTCCATCCCCAAGGCCAAGAGGATTCACCTATGCATATTATGCAGATCCAAGGATATCAGTAAACACATCAGAATGAACACAAATAAACTGTTATTTTTTTTCCGACACACAAACACTTCCAAATACTTAACTCTAACAAAATCAGTGATGAGTAAATACTGTGAAAATTAGAATATTCACCATAAAAGCAAACGGATCGAGCGCATAGCTCCCATGCATGGAATCAGGATTTGAGTGAGCTATTGGAGTTGCAGGTAGGGATTCTGTCTTCTTCAATCTTGGAGCTAAAAGATTAGTGAGAGACCATGTTCTCGGAACATAAGACTTGTCCCTCCCTTCTGAAGCAGACCCGATTGACAAGGTTGCAGCTTTTTCAATATCCAAAGTGCTGTTAGTAGCCCGATTCTTGAAGCTTAACTTTGGGAGGAGATTTTTCAAGTTTGGTCTATTTCTTGATGGTGAAGGGCCCGGGGACACATCGAGATTCCCAAATTTAGGGCTCGACATTGGAGAGAAGTTGACCTTTTTGGCAATCGGGCTTGACGCTGTGGATACATTTACTCTCATGAAATCCTCTCGGACGTCTTCAGGTGTTCTCGGCGGTGTACCGAAGATAAGGCCTTCCTTCCTTTGGCGTTGGCCCAGCAACATCTCTTCGGTTATCTCTCCATCCTGCAAAACCAAGGAAGCACAATCATCAGAAATCGAAATATTAATCTTCTTGTTTGGTTGTCAATAAAGCAGGAGACAAGCTATCAAATACCCTCATTTTCTCATAAAGTTTGCTCCTTTATCAAGTATTCAATCAGCAAAAAAGTGTAAATCTCATAAACAAACTCGAAATTATGTTCCTTAATCGACAAGTATGAACCCTAGATGCCAAAGAACTTTTGTGCCTTAAATCATTACAAGTACTCTACTAGCGATGTGACCTTTTCTATTCCATTTTTTCTTCCACGGCTCCGAAAATTTTCAATTTGCAGAAGACCCAACAATTCACTAAAACCCTAAACCCAGAACAAGACCAACGAACGACGATCGAAGGAATTCTAAGCATGCCCATCAAAACGATAACATCGAAAACGAAATTAAACCCAAATAGCTCCTAGATAAACCGAGGCAAATCAAGATAAGGAAAGAAATATCACCCTTTGAGCTGGAGAATCGTCATCGCGAGGCCCAGTTTCTCCTTTTTCTTGTTTTTCTTCACTTCCGACCGATTTTTTCTCGTCCATCATCGAATTCGAACAAAACCCAGAAACAGAAAACTAAAAAAAACAAAAACCCAGAAGAAATAGAAAAAAAATAGTCCCTGAATTAAGGAGAAAGAAGGTAGGATTTCGCAGAGAAATACGGGCGAAGAAGTTTCTGAAGAACCATTGAGGGAAGTTGCCGTTTTATTTGTCTCCATTATTATTACCTTTATTAAATACAATTATTCCTTTTGCTGTCATTCGTAATCGTATGTATGGTTTTTTATTTTGAAGAAAAGTTATATTAATAAAATAATTGTCTAATCTCTATGGAACTTTCGGACATATGCTGTATCGGATCGATTTAAGGATTTGTTTGTTTTTTTCATCGTTAATTTTATTAATTACATCAGTTTCGGTTTAACTGAAAATATCTAACAGCATCTGAATTTTAGGGAGATGATAAGAAATGTAATGCAAAATATTTTTAATTGTTTTCTTTTTTAAATAAATAGTTGATAGTTTTTCGAGTAAAACTATATTATAATTATCAAATTTGTTGATTGATATTAGAAAAGATATCGATGATATTGATTTATAAATATATTTAATAATTATAATGATATATTTTATAAGTTTATGAATTATAATGATATATTTTACAAGTTTGAAAATAAATTTAAACGGAATTTATAAATTTTTATAAGTTTTATCCTTTTTTAAAATAATTTATATAGTCGATTTTTTAAATATTACACAAATTTAAAGTAGAAGATTTTTTTTATATAAATTAGATTATTGATATATTTTTTGAATTTATCTTAAAATTCAAAATATAAAGAGAAAATGTTTTACTATATCTAACTTTATTCCAAAACTTCTTATAATACGAATTTATTATAGACGTATATGAAAGTGCATCACAAAATTCTCTTTTTTTTTTTTTTTTTTTTTTTTTTTTTGCACCGGCAATTTAGTAATTTATTGACAATAAGTATCTATCAACTACATTCTTCAATTATATATGAACATCTCTGTAGAAATAATTTTAATAATCGTTGAGCATAATAAAATACATATGTGTGTATATATATATAGAGAGAGAGGGGGGGGGGGGGAGAGAGAGAATAATTGAACAACCTCTAAAATTGGAAAAGGACAGGCTTGTAAGTTAGTCAGTGTGATGCGAGAAGATGCCAGTTGGTCCGATAATGCGACAAGCAATATTGAAATGTGAAACTCTTTAATTAGTGATTAAGACACTTTATTAAACTATTTTTTTTTTAATAACCTCTTCTAAGAAATGAATAGATTTGGTGACGCAGCTGAGATCAAACTACATGATTCACACCACACTTAACCCGATTAAAAAAAAATATATTTGACGCACTATGGAAAATAAGCATAATACATTTTCCAGTATAATATTGTCATTAAATCTCTAGTATCATGAAAAATCCAAAATATTCTATCGTATATGGACCTAACTGTAACTTTTGAAACATTCAGGTCTGAATATGAATAAGTTGTTAAATTAGGGGGCTCAAAACGTAATTTGCCCATAATATTATGATGTTTTCTTTCGATTGGGCCTTCGCTTGAGGCCCACCAAATCTAGTCCGCTAAACCATAAAAAAAGAAAATTAACATTTCGTATTCCGTCCTGTTATTTTCTTCATTTTTTTTAAATAAGATTAGATTTTTTGTAACATATTATAATTATAAAATTGCACATTGAACATTTGCTAAAAAATCGAAAATTTCGTATTACATCGGAATTCACAGTTCACCAATTTTTTTTTGTTTTTTAAAAAAAATCATAAAAGATTCGATTTGGAATTTGGATATATATATATATATATATATATATATATATATGGTTCAGTTCCACTAAATTCAACATGAGGGATGGTGGATTCAAAGCATACATTTATTCAACACCGGAAGATGAATCAACTTTATGATGGATTCAAAGCATACAGTTATAATTTCAGCAAGGGATCATAAAATACAACACATTTCATATAAAGATATAGCCGCTTTGTTTATGTTTCCTCCACGACTGTTGCATTCATTGAGAAGAAGAGCTCGGATGCTCTTTGTCTTCTTCTTCATCCCCTCCTCCTCCATTGCCATTGCCATTGCCATTGTTCACCTTTATCTCCAAAAGCCTCTCGACGGGCTGCCTACAGATTGGACACCTATTTGTCTGAAACCTCAGCACCTTTGCGCATCCACTGCACATACACTTCACCCCACGCACACATACACACACACAAAAACCAGAATGGTTTCAGGATCATTTCCATTACATGACACATCTGTGTTTCGATGATAACTGTGGAACTTACCATGTGCCGGCAGGGAAGAACAGTCGTGTCCCGTGGCCTCTTTCCCCGGGTCACCTGCATCTGAAGCGTCCTCGTCTCCATCGACCGTGTTACCGATCCCATATATCTCCTGCAACTCGTATCTCATCCCATTCACCCACAGTATCTGCTTCACCACCCTTATCTTGATCTCCCCTTTCTCCTTCTCATACACCGCCTGTGTAATCTGTGCATTCGTGGATCCCGACCCTCCTTCTGCTCCATTCTGGTTACTGTCTCCGGCTTGAGTTGCCTCCGCCTTAACTGCTAACGCGTAGATGTCTGTGTCGGCCGCCGCTTTGAGCAGCTCAGCATCCTCAAAGACTGAGAAATCTATCCCGGTGCCAGAGGATTGTATGAACTTCTGACCGAGTCCCTTTTCGAAATCAACAGTCACTGGTGGCAGAATATCTTCCTTGGTCGGGGTTAGATTGCATTCTCCGCCTTCTTTGGCGAAGAAGACGACTGTGATCCTGCTCTCCGGAACCAAAATAAACAAAATCCAGTCATTTAAGCACTCGTACACACAAGTATATCTATGCATATTGCATATGGCTCCTGCAGCATGATCAAGCGTTGATCTCGTCAAAGTCCCTACCAATTCGGATTAAAGGTTCGAACTTTTACACTGAAGTCATGAGGAAACCAGTCATAAATACGATCCTTTAACTATTCAGCAAGGAGGTGCGAATCATCTGCCGCAACTATGGTCACAAACATATGATCGTTCACTATGATCTCTTAACAACTATTTGGAAGTGAGGCAGAGGAAATGGCAATTAACCTTCCGGAGACGGTCGCGTCAAACGTGAAGGAGACGAGAAACCGACCCGGATTCTCCAAGTCGGGTTCCAGCCTCAGTGTCTCCTTCTTCAGATTAACGTCGTTACGGATCGTCACGGCCTTCTGGTGCTCGACGTACGGAAGCGGCGGCGGCATCATCGGACCGCAGTGATACCTCCCGGCGGCTGTCCAAGGGTGGTATGGCTGCGGCGGATAGTGATGGTGGTGGTGGTGATCGTATGGCGCCGGGAGAGGTCCCGGCATCGTAGCCGGAGGAGGAGGATAGTAACCTGGGTACTGGTAGTACTGGTTAGGGTTAGGGTTAGGATTCGGGTAAGGCGTCGCGGCGGCGAAGACGTAACGATTGGGCGGGATCTCCGTCGCCGGAGGCGGAGGAGGAAGATTATAAGAATCTGGCTCCGGCGTCTCCCGTGGCGGCGTCTCCCGCTTTCTCCGCCGTTTCCGCTGCTGCTGCCGATGTTCCCCATGGCGATTTCAGACGAAACCGAAATCAAAATTACCGATTTTTCCGCGACCCAATTGATCAGAAGCGAGAAACCGATCGTGGGTCTATCTTGAAATCGGGAAAATTGAGTGGAATTGAAGTAACGTAAGAATCAAAGGGAAGAGATTTGGATTGAAAACAAAAAGGAAGAAAAGGGGAAAGAGAGAATAATGTGAGAGAGGAAGTGGGTGACAACGATGGGGTCGGGAGGGGACGAAGAAGCTCCACCCAAACAAGGAACACCGTCGATGGCGTTAATGGGAAATACAGGTAAAACATTTCTTATTATTGTCTTTAATGATTAGGAAAATATATTATTATTATTATTTAATATTTATTATAGATTTTGTTACTATAAATTGCTATTAATTGTCTCATTATGTTGCCAATTGACCAAATATTTAATTACGAGTGAAGTTATCATTCCATTTCATAGTTGAACTTTGAAAGATAATATAATTTTTTTTTTATAAATTATACTTCACTCGTAATTAAATATTTGGCCAATGCTTTTAGGCTAATATATATTTTTTGGTTGCAAAATGGTAATAAAATAATTTTGGTTAATAAATTCGTTATCTTTTCGTCCTTGTTTTTAATAACGTAACATTTTATCGTATGTTTAATTGTTTTAGTGTATTTATCAGTGTGATTTAATTAAATATTTATTAAATAATTTGGACGTGTAAATTTGTAAACATTTTAAGATTTACCCGTTTCTTACTAAGTTGATAAAAATACAAATAGTAAAGAAAGAAGATATGTATTGTGGTTGCAGAGTCTAATTCTAATTTCTAAGTATTGTATTTGTATGAGGAGAAGCAGTTCAGTATTAAAATTCATACATACATTGCTTATTACAAGAATCAATGGATGTATACAATTGATCTGTCTTGTGATAAAAAAGAATCAGCAAACAAAAAAAAATGCATAACATGAATTTGCTAATAAACTTTGAAGTAGATGAAAGGTATAGAACCAGAAACAGTCGATATATACACACACAAACAAGCGTGTACGTATATGCCCATCATATGCATGCATGGCTCCTCGCACGCCATTCACAAAGACCACCCGCTACTTTGATGAGCTTTTGCAAATGGCATACAGGGAGCCAGGCATATGTATACACACACACACACACTCTTGAGCTTTAAACACATACATACATACATACATACATACATACATACATACATACATACATACATACATACATACATACATACATACATACATACATACATACATACATACATACATACATACATACATACATACATACATACATACATACATACATACATACATACATACATACATACACACATACACACATACACACACATACATACATACATACATACATATACTTCTTTTTATGAAATGTATAAACATGTATTTTTGTATATGTAAAGCTATATAAATGGGTTAGTTTGTGGAGCTGTATATATGTAGATGTATAGATGCTAAGATCGATACGGACATGTGCCAATGCAAGGCAAAGCTAATTGATACCTTTGTTCTTCTTCGTTTACGAGAAGCAAACGATTTGATCTCTTGGAATTGAAAAGAGCTCAGTTTGGAACATTTGCAGTTCCAAAAAGGAGATTCACTCTCTTCTCTTTTGCTCTAGTTTCTGTGTCTATCTTATTATGTGTGTGCGTGCATATATATGTGTGTGTATATATATATGCTCATTGTGTATGTGATATAAACATACACATAATTGAGAGAGAGAGGGAGCAAAAAGACTTTTAAATTGTATATTTACTTTTTATATATAAGTGTATGTGTTTTATTCATAGAGTCTAATGAATAAAAGAACTAACATATACAAAAATATGATACATTGGTTGATTTAATCACCCCTTTTATTAGATGGGGTTAATTTCTGATTATGAGGGCAAATTGACAAAAATATAGTATATCGTGATGAAAATTTTAAATAAAAAAATAGTGTGTATGTGTAAAAGACCAAGGTAAAGACATAGCCACATGTAATTGCAAATAATAATAATAATAATAATAATAATAATAATAAGGATTGATTCGCTTTTTTGCAGATGTGTAGAGGAGAAAGCAAAAGGTCTCTGCTGCTGCTTCTGAAAATGGTTTGTCTCAAAGTGCTTGGATGACCTCTGGATTCCATGCTTTCCCACATCAATACACTAACACCTTTATATATATATATATATATATAATATATTTTAATTTGTTTTTTAAAATCTAATATATAATACTGTTTGAAAAACAAAAACAAAATCTTTCTCCATATCTACCTATGCCCCTTGAGCCCCTCTGATTTACATCATATCCGTATCTTTTGCTTCTGCCCACTTTCATTACATCATTTTTGCAAATCTGACCAATGGCTTCATGATGTGGTCCATTCTTCCATTACCCAAATGGAAAAATGTTATAAAATTATAACCTAAGTTTGGGTAATCGCTACATCATGCAAAACATAATTTTATCCTGATTCAAATTCAAAAAGGTCCGATAAATTTCTAGATTATTAAAAAAAAATTGTTATAAAAATATCTTAATACTAAATATGGCGGATAATGTGATATCAAAATAGGCAAAAAAAAAACTTAAAACATAAACATTATAATATACATGAAAATGAATGAAAAATGGGGCATGGATGTGGGTGCAGAAAAAAGGACAGGAAGAAAGAGATGAATGATTGAGAAGCGGTGGAAAAAAAGCTGCAAAAATTTTAGACAGAGATTCCATGAACGGAACTGAACTGCTTTCGCTTCTCTTTCTTCAAACTAGTTTTTGGTTCTACACATTGTTGGATATCTAGCTTGAAAAATACTGTTTTTAAATATTGTAGGGA
>NW_010967707.1:4734728-4754716 GCF_000463585.1 Tarenaya hassleriana | reverse complement strand
GTAGGGAAAAAAACATATTATATTAGAATTCATAATATAAATAACACGGTTTTTTTTTATACGTAAATAATTGATCCGAACTCGTAAACTTGTGTTTTTCATTTTCCTCTAGGTTGTAAGCTGCAGTTGTGGTTTATAATATAATTGTATTTATTTTTAAACCCACAAAAGAAAATAAAAAATTTGTGTCCCACTCCCATCTACAAGGCAAACTCAGATCAAATATACAATTTCCCCCCAAATAAAATATCCTAAAAACACAAAAGAATGATTAAATACTCGCACACAAAGAAGAATGAATCTTTTTTAAAAAAAAAAATCAAATGTCATAAGAGGAACTCATCTCTTACAATGTGTTCCAACCAGTTCGCTAGCTCCGACATCGTGGGACGTTGGTTTGGATCCTCCCGTAAGGACAGCTCCGCCATGTCAGCAAGTTTCAGCAGCGGTTCCACGTTCCTCGGAACCGCCACGTACCGATCGATGATCGCCGCCGATTTGCCTTCCCTGATCACCGGAACTGCCCATTCCACGATCTCTGGAGGATCATAATCTCTGTCGTATGACTTTCTCCCTGTCAGAATCTCCAGCAACACCACTCCGAATCTGTAAATGTCTGTTTTCGTGTCGAGATTCTTCTCCTCGTTCGATGTCACGAGCCCGAAATCCGCGACCCTCGCCACCCAGTCCGAGTCCAAGAGAATGTTCGACGATTTCACGTCGCGATGAACGATCGGCGGGTTAACTTCTTCGTGAAGGTACTCCAGACCCTTCGCGGCTTGCATCGCGATTTTAAACCTAAGGCTCCAATTCAGAGGGGAGAGACCGCCATGGAGATGATCATGCAGCGTACCGTGAGGCATGTATTCGTATACGAGAAGTCTCTCCCCCATCTCTGTCGAATATCCGAGAAGATTCACGATATTGCAGTGTCTGATACTGCAGAGAATCTCCAGTTCCATCTCGAATTCTCTCGTGTTCGTGTGAATGATCGTGGCTGCGTTCGCTCTCTTCACGGCTACTTGCCTCCCGTCCGCTAACACGGCTTTGTATACAAAACCGTAGCTTCCTCTTCCGAGCTCGTTGAATTCCTTGAACCCGTTCGTCGCGTCTTTTAGCTCAGAGAGTCTGAAAACTTGTGCAGCTCCTGGACATGGAGTGACTGATGGAGAAGGTGAGATCTGGGCCGGAACTTCTGCGTCCAACTCGGGTTTTCCAATGCAAGATTTGAACTGATTCCCAGCCCTGTCCTCTTTCGGGCTAGAGATCATCCGCGGAACTATGCAGCAACCGATTGTGATGAGCAATAGAGCCGAGGCACAAGAACCAGCTATGAGAACCATCAGCCTCTGCATATGATGCCAATGCTTCTCAATCGAGGAGTGAAGAAGCTTACAGACAGCAGAGCAAGAACTGTTCTGACAGAGAGAGCATGGTGTGCAGACACGATCCGAGTTCTCGTTGCAGGGACTAGACAGGAAGAACCCTTCAGAGCAATCCGACGCGCAAGGCGAACAGACCACCAAATCTTTCCTAACACACAAACTGGTTAGATCTGGCTCGTTGAGGATGCTTGCGTTGAAAGCAAACTCCCCTTCGTTACAAGGGCCAGCACGGCAAAGCCCTGGGCTGCATAGCTCCAACGGTGGATCATAATCCAAGGTCGATGACCCATCAACCAGCCAGCAATCAAGAACTAAATCGTCTTCCCTGATGCCACAACTGGTGAAATCAGATGAAGCAATGGCCTTGAATCCAGAACCCTTAGGAACAGACGAAAAGTTCGAACTTCTTCCCCAGCATTCGACCTCGTGATTATCCTCACGGATTCCACAGAAATGTCGAGCTCCGGCTGTTAACGATACGAATCTAACCCCGACCGGGAAATCAGCGAAAGATTCATCCTCATCCCAACATTGTACTTCACGAGACGAATTCAGAATTCCACATAGCGAAGTTTTTCCCGCGGCTAAGATCTCGAAATTCTCGGAGGTGGCGTTAAACCCTAATTTAGACGCATTGGGTCCCCAACAGATTGTTCCTCCTTCTCTAATCCCTCCACAGCTAAACCCATCTCCGGAAACAACTTTGTTGAACACGAGATTGCTAACACTCTGATCATGAAACGGATACCCATCTTTCGCAACCAAGCTATTGTTCGAAGTTCTCGAAATCTCCCAACAATCGACAATGCCCGAATCATGATCCGAGTAGTAAGCTCCTCTAACTGCACAAACATGGCTCTTCCCCGCGGCGATCTGGGAGTAAGCATTGGTCCGGTAAGCAACAGGGACAAGATCCGTACCTGAAGGGGACACTAGGGAACTGAAACAGAACGCCTGAGAAGTGTTCGATAAAACACCGCAGAGGAACCCATCTCCGCCGGAGAGAGCCGCCATGGACGGAATCATGCTTCTCGCGGAAGCAGAGGAAGGAGACGAAGATGGAGACGAATAGTTCTGGCCCCAGCAGATGACTTCTTGACGGCCACTTGCGTCAATGGCACAGAAGAAACCATCGCGAACGCCGCCGCCGCCGAACGCCGCAGCGATGGGGCCAGAGGATCCGAACGCGGATCCGGGTACGGCGAGAAACGACGGAACCAGAGAGAGAATGAGAAGAAAATGATGGGTTTCCATGGATTTCAGTTGCAGATGAGGTTCATGAACTTAAGAAGAGGAAGATGAAGATCGGCAAAATCTGTCATTTGACAGGTTGACTGCTGACGAACAAAGAACGTGGCTTTCGTCTTTGTTTTGTTTCCTTTAATGGAAAAAAAGTTTTTTTTCCCTCGTCGTAACATAATAATTTTGCAGCAAAAATCTCTCTCCATAACTAACAATCTTACTTGTTCGTTTCTTAAAATGACTAACCAATAAAATTCGTAGTTTTAACTGCCGAATCCTTAACACGCACACACATATATATATATATGGCTGCAGTTCATTAATTAGTACAACTTTGTTTTTTAACTCAATCAAGAACACGAGCAATCGTGTCTTTTCCCTCACTCAAAACGGTCCAAATCTTAAATGCTACATTGAATTTATTGCATTTAATACGGAGATTACTTGCACAAGTACAATGCCACATGTTTTTCTTGATTTTTATTTTTGGGGTTATTTATACAAAATTTTAAATCGACTGTCAATATCCCCATATTATATGGTTTTTCCACATCTCATACCCACTTCATATGCAATTTTTTTTAGGCATTGAAAATTAGTTTAAGGTGAAACATAGAGCAATACACTTAATATAGTGACCATAAATCACATCTTCCTCGAAATATAACATGTTATAGATCTATATCTGGTCTCAAATCTTATCATTTAAATCCACGTCACATTTCAATACAGTGCAACAAAAGTCTGAAAAGTTGAAAAGACAAAATTGCACAGATGATAGGATTACCAATCTAAAAATAACAATTTATTATATAAATAATATTCAATGGGTGCACTGACAGTAATTTGATGGATAGAAGTAACGTAAATAATGGGGAGTTTATTTAGGAAGATTATGTTTTCAGTTCATGATGTTGAAACAAACAATTGGTAAATAATAAATAAAAAAAGACAAATCTATTAGACGTATCTTAAGGGGACAGCGTGATCTAGATTTAGCGATCCATGCTCACCGACCGTCTTTGTCAGCAAGCAGTCATGAATCATATATATATATATATATATATATATATATATATATATAACAAATGAATTATTTCATAATATTCCCATGCAAATAAATATCCATATTTTTTTGTCCACTTGTGCATATGATTCCAAAGTCCGACCTTGAGATTTTAAACGCAATCATCTCATTTCTTCACTTTCTTATTTTGGACCGCACTAATTCGGAAATCTTACAAAACAGGCCCTAATATGAGAAAATATTTTTTCCACGTATTTTTTCCAAATTTACTGAAAAAGACAAAATTTTATAATTAATAATAAAGGGTGAGTGATGTTATTATGTGAAATATATATTGAAAGTGAAAACCGATACAATTTAGAATGATTTTTTTGTATATCAGACATGAAACATATATATATATATATATATATATATATATATATATATAACAAATGAATTATTTCATAATATTCCCATGCAAATAAATATCCATTTTTTTGTCCACTTGTGCATATGATTCCAAAGTCCGACCTTGAGATTTTAAACGCAATCATCTCATTTCTTCACTTTCTTATTTTGGACCGCACTAATTCGGAAATCTTACAAAACAGGCCCTAATATGAGAAAATATTTTTTCCACGTATTTTTTCCAAATTTACTGAAAAAGACAAAATTTTATAATTAATAATAAAGGGTGAGTGATGTTATTATGTGAAATATATATTGAAAGTGAAAACCGATACAATTTAGAATGATTTTTTTGTATATAAAAAAAAGATCTAATATAAAAATTTTAAATTGAATAAAGGTAAAATTGCCAAAAAATAACCAATAAAAGCCATTAACTTTTCCTCAACCAGTCAACCATAATAATACTCCTAAAACGTCTAATATAAACTTGTGGCCCTCAGGGAAGTAAAATGATATAATCCATGCGATAAAAAAGTTACAAATAAAAAGGATCGGGGCGTCATATAATAAAACTAAGGGGCCAAAATCAAAATAAAGAGAAACTGGGGAGTGAAAAGAGATTTACAAAGAGATGGTTGGTTTGGGGGGAATCACGTGGCCACGTCGTCAGCTGTCTGCGCCTTTTTTTCCCCTTTTTTGTTTTTTTTTTTTTAAATACTAGGTAATAACCCGCGCGCATCGCGCGGACTAAATATTTGCGGTTTTACATATTTTTTTTATTAATTTTAAAATTAAATAGATTATTTTTTGTTTTTTAATTTATAATTTATATTATTCAATTAAAATAATCGGAGTATTATACCCCAATATATAATTAACAAAATATAATTTATTCGTAATTTTTATAAAATTTGTAGATGCACATAATAGTTTTTCCGGTAACCACGATTTTCATCCTTTTCTATGTTTTATCTATCATTTTTGTTTTTAACCATTTATTTTTTATATAGGATCTAAGCTGCGCGGATTTAAAATATCAAATATTAAAATGTTTAATAATTTTCTACACCACCTCCAACGACGTTTAATTTTTTTGAATTGCGTTAAGTAAACAGATTATATAGCTGGACATATAATTAAAATTTACCACGTGAACATGTCGTATCACTAAACCAAAATTGTATATTTTTTTGGTTCATATTAAATAAACCGGTTTGGTTAAATTAATAAAGATTTTATGATGCATTTGAGTTATACATGATATGAAATACTTTGTGTTTATTATATTGGTATTTAATTTGGTAATATGAATGTAGCAAAAACTAAGACAAGTTGTTTGAATTACATAAAATATAAATAGAAAACTTTAATAATATAAAAATATCATTATATTTTTTGTAAACAGAATTAAATCAATGACTAAATATTAACATCAGTGCATAGATATTTTATCGTTTCAATGTAACCGATATACTATGATTGCCTTCAGTACGGGTATGGCTTTTCTTCAACTGTAAAAAAAATTGGCTGTGAAATAATAATAAAAATTATTTTGGTAAATATTATAAGTATAGATTTTTTCAAGAATTTGTATAATTTATTTACCTTCGACGAAATTTTTTGATAATGTTCAGTTTCTCATCTGTATAAATCTTTGTAGATGTTGATGTGTTGAGCGATAGAACACCTGATACATAAAATGTATTAGTAAGCTCAGTATAAAAATGATGAAGTTTTAAATATTAATCTATCAAATATTTATGAATTAATTTGTGTTAAATAATTACCGTAGATAATCTTTGGATTTACACCCGTAACGACTATAATACTTTTTCTGACAGTCAATCTATGAATTTGTGAACGGAGTTCTGCAGAAGATCATCCCATACGGAAAGTTTGACAATATTGTTACTGGTTTTTATATTGAAATTATATGTTAGTCTGTATAAAATTAAATGAGTTAAAGTTTATTAAAATGATAGTTTGTGCAGTGAAAATTAAATTTAAAAACTTACTCTTCCAATAATAAACGAAAAATAATTTTTTGAGTTGAGGATGACATTCGTAAATTTGATCCTTGTATTGCGACTAAAACTCCAATAATATCTGTAACATTAAAGGATATATTAATTATAAAATCCAATATTTCTTTTTGTTTTTTATAATGTCACATACCTGGTAGGTCTTGTTTTTTGTTTGCCAACGCCAATAAATCATCGTATAAGCATATCCGAAATTTCTCTTTGGCAATACTATAAGGAGTTACAACAATTTTTTCAACAGTAGTATATTCTGTAAAATAAATACGGAATTTACTGTTCATTAATTTATATATATTTTTATTTGGTAAAATCTTGAAATGCCTAATTAAAAATACATCTCTATCATTTATTATATTTTTAAATTTTTCTGCATGATTCTGAAATATTTTTCCTTCAACAATATTCTCCTGCAATGTTATAAGTAGAAACGATTAGATTTTTAATAATCATAACATAAGAAAATAAATGCTAAACAGAACGTACATTTTCACCAATTAATAAGAATCCGATGTCATTGAATCCATTCCTATTGAAAGGATTTCGCTCGTCCCATATCCTTAGAAATCTGACCATAATACACCGATACTTATGATGTATACTCATCTGATCCAATCCTACATAGGTTGAAATCACTGAGTCCATCTGGTTTTTCGATTCCTACAATTGATTTAATAATTTGATCAATAACGATATTATTTGTAATATAATATATTTATTTATTACTTTCATATGAATAAAGCAATCATTGAATGTAATAATATATGTATTTATACATAAAAGTCATTGGGATGATTCTCCTTAAAAATATTTAAAATATGTTTAGTAGATAAATATTATGTTTTACACAAATTAATGAAAACCAAACAAAATGCCACGTAGAGAATAATAATTATCTAATATGTGATTCATTGTTATTAAAGTCCAATAAAAATAAAAATTAATAAATATATATATATATAACAAACATGTTAAATAGAAATTGGCACACAGAAACAATTTTTTTAACTTCTATGTATAAACATATATTATATACATATGATATTAAAAATATATATATATATATATATATATATATATATATATGTTTTGGTACCATGAAATATTTTGTTTATTTACATTTAACAAATTGATAACACTAACAAAATGACATATTTGACTGATTATTTTTCATTATTAGTAAAATTTTAAAAATACTACTAATCATATAAAAAACAAATAGATTAAACAGAAATAGAAAACAAAAATATATTTTTTTAACTTTTTATAAATAAAGATATACATTACATATTACATAGGATATTAAAACAACAAAATTTTTAAATTGAAGTTTTACTCGGAATTAAACATTTTTAAAATAATATAAATGTATTGCGTTAAATTTACTTTATTCTTCCGTATAAAAAAACATACACATTAAGTAGGAAATGAGAAACAAAAACATAATTTTTTACTTGTAACATATATAATATATACATATGATATATAGTTTTAAAAAATTAAAATATATGATTTGGTACTAATAAAATGTTATATTTACTTAAATTTAATAAATTGTTAATACTAACAAAGTGACATGTTTGGTTTATTAAGTTTTTTTATTACCAACGTAAATTCAAAACATTATTATTAATCAAATATTAAAAAAAAACATCGAAAAAAAAGAAGAAAAGATGTTAAGATGAATTCGGTCAAGTTTGTCATCTTAACGTTTTATCATTATATATATATATATAGTTGGTCCTCAAACATTACTAATAATGGATAAATCATAATGATATCAAAACAATGCTAAAACTAACAAAAAAATAACATACCTTATTCCCAAGTTTGTCATCTACTTCTTGATCAAATCGATCCATTAGACTTATAGTTACAACAGTTCTGATAAACACAAAAAATTATAATACAAACAAATTAAACGTTGTGTTTAACAAATTGATAACATTAACAAAATATGTTTTGTTGATGATTCATTGTTATAAAGTCAATTTAAAAATTAATTCTATTTGAAAAACAACCAGATTAAATAGAAAATGAGAAACAAAAAACATAAGTTTTTCTCTGTATATAAACATATATAATATACAATATATTTATGGTACGATATATTTTTTTTTGTCAAAAGGTACGTAACTCCACTGCATTTAATTATTACAAATATATCACGTGTAATCCCTAGATGAATCTACTTTACTTTTATTTATATATATATAATATATAATATAATATATATAGATAGATATACAATATATACATATGAAATACTATCTCTAAACAAAAATAAAATAACTCAGTTTTATCATTAATTAGGCGTAATGGTTTTAAGTAACTTATTTACTTTCTCTGTATATATACATATACAATATGTACATATGATGTTAATATAAGAAAATTTTAAATAAATGTTTTGATCAAAATTAGAACCTATGATAAAAATAACAATATAACATGTATAGACATCTAAATACAAAAAATCATCCAACACGGTATATAATGTTTCTTTGCCTGTTTTGATCAACCTTTAGGGGTGTTTCTTTGGCTGATCATCATGGTGCCAACCGATACATTAAACCAATATAGTTTTATCTATTAAATTGACCTTTTATTAAAAAATGAAAATACCTCGATATTGCATGAATTGTGAAAAAACCCATAGATATAGAAACATACATATTTAGATATTAACCTTTAGTAAAAATATAGAAAAATAATCTGTAAAGAAACAAATATAATATACATATACGTAGATTACAAAAGTAATTGACTATACCGAAAGATTATAAGAATCGAGATGAAAAAAAAACCGATAAAATAAAATAATAAAACAAATTTAAATTTATTACCTGAACAAATTAAAACCAAAAGCAATGGCTGAAAATAATAATTGAATGATGATTGAACGTGAAAACTCACCTATTTATAGTTTACAATTCATTTATTGAAGTTATCATTGTTCATTGGATTCAAACATCATTATTCAAAATTAATAAAAACAATTTGACTAAAACTGATGACAACAATAAATATGCTCAAAAACTTATACGTTATAGGTTTATTTGTAGAATATTTTTTACATTAATCTTATGCACAAAAATTGATATAATATAAATTATTTAACTTTTTTATTAATCTTTTAGATATGACACGTGTCATCCCCATATCAATCAACTCTACTTTTATATATATAGATGTTGACAGAGTGCGGGCTCTCGTCAAAACAGTTCCCTTAATATTTGAAAAGTTAAATCTATAACAATATATATAATACATAAATATCAGTGAGAATTTAATAATATTTTAAAAATTCATATATTTATAGAAATTCAATATATAAATCTAAAAACACATTAATACTCCAAATAGTGGGACTTAATTCATTAATATATTCAAGACTCCAAAAAGTGATCATAACCTTCGTGGTAAAAATTAGAAATTTATTAATATATCAAAATCCACTAAAAATCCGAAACATATGCTTGTATATAATACATAATCAATTGAATCAATAATCTATATGATTAAAAAGTTCTATTTTATTATAAAAAAAATAGATCAAACATAATATGAATATGATAAATTGTACATTTCTTTTTTTGTAGTTTAAGTTTTTAAGTAAAAATATAAGGAAAAAAAATAGAAAACAGAGGAATGGAGTTTTTAAGGGGAAAAAAGAGAAATTATAAATTGGCGTAGTAATTAGAAAAACATAAGAAAAAAAAAAGAAATGAGAAATCCATATTATAAACAAGGAAAGTGCATTGGTTTGACTGATCAATGAGGGCTATGAGAAACAATGAATCTGGTTGGTTTGTGTACTTTTTTGTGGGACCCATCCTTTACAAATAAATTCAACAAAGCATGTTTTGACACTGCCAACTGTTTGTATTCATCTTTGTATTTAATGCAATTTATTTATTAGATTTCGCATCTTTTATTTTATTTTTTCTTCCATGTTTGAAAATAAATTTTACTAAGAATAAACAGTAAATCCAAAGCAGGTATCTTATAATAAACAAAAGCAGGTGAAAAATGTAAGAAATCATGCTTTGGATGAGAAATGGACTTTGGAAGGCCCAATATAACAGAATCATGGGCCCATCTTAAATTGCTTGATAGGCAATGGGGGCCCAACCATGGTTGGATTTCGATTTTGATCGTTTTTTCGTTATATATATATATATATTCTCGAATTTTAATCCCTTTTACACTCTATTCGGATTATATTTAAGTTCAATTATTGTTTCAAAAACTACAATATTATTTCGACATATATAATATACGGACAACACGTTTGATTATATCTATTTTTTAAAAAAAAAACAAAAGAGTAATACACCATTATTAATAGGGTTTCAACAGAATTACACAAAATCTTTTTTTGTTAAAAAGGATAATAATGATAATTAAAGATCAGAAACTCCGAGTTTCATCTTCTTCCTCGAGAATGGTTTCGAGGGAAGGTGAGGCTGAAACCCTTGTCGGAAAAACGAGCATCGTCGGAGCTACTTCCACCGGTCCGATCGATTTCCCCATCTTTTCAAACTTCTATATAATTTATTCTCTTCTGGGGGGGAAAAAAAGGTTGTAGAGATTATTATTTTTATTTAATGGGTGAAGAAAATAACAAGATGGGTGTGTTTATATATACATATATGTGCGGTGAATATGCGTTGATTTTCTTATGATTTAATTTTTAAAAAATTGAAAAAGGAAGGGAAGAGGTTTGGTGAGACGTCAAAGAAAAGTCACGTGATGGGTGTGGAACGCGTGGCAGGGTTTAGGGTAAACAGTTCGATTTCCATTACGTTTGTTTTCCTTATTCCTTTTAACTTTTTTTTTTGAATTCATACAAATATATGTCTATACAATATTTAAATTTTATGAAATTATTGACTTTTATTAAAGATATTTTATCTTTCTTGGTTAATTTTATATTTGTTTTACATTTGCTAAATTTGATTTTTTTTTTTATATAACAAGCAATCAAATTTTATACAACAAACAATTATTTATACGTTCATTTCACCCAATTGGATTTATCTACTCAAAATTTTCAAAAATCAGATAGTTTTGGACAGATATATTATATATATAATTTTTAATTTTGAAGCTGATATAACTCAACATAGGAAAACGGAAAATCAAGCAATTTATGTATAAACAGACACATACATGAAAAATATTTGTTCTTTCTGAAATTGCTCATCATTATATATCCCATGTATGTATCAGATACAAATTACAATATAATTAATTGTTTTTAACATTTGAATTTGCTGCACGTCATCATCGTCTTCACAGATTGATCAATTAGTTAATTTGTTGAGATGAAAATGCAAGGATTATCTTTACCAAAAAAAAAATGCAAGGATTATAAAATAAATAAATAAATATTAAAATGGAGAAGATGATGATTGATGTGGACCAAAGCGTTTCGTCTTTTACTTGCCTTACCGGTAAAGTAAACCAAACGTACCTCCCACTCCTCTCTCTCTTCATTATTCCATTTAATTACCTATCCCTAGTTATTAAAATTACCGTTTTAACCGGTGTATATTTTGCAATTACCCTTTGACCGAATCTGGAAAACCATATACGATATATATGACTATATGAAGTTGTATATAAAATTTATTATTAAAATACTAATAACGTCATGAAAATAAAAATGTTAACTAGTTTATTATATATATAATTTATATCAGTTTTAATTAATTTTACATAAACGAAATTAAATAATTAAGATTAATTTTATAATATTATATTGTGAGAGTTGGTGTTAGTAAACTAGATAATCCATATCTACACTAAACTAGTGTGTATTGATATCGATTTTACTCTATTTTTTTATACATGTAAAAATATATACGTATAGATATATCACAAGTTTTTTTAATTAAATTATCCCTTTTTAGAACAGATGAATATTCAAAATACCATCCAGTTTTGGTACAAATCCTACTCCCCTAACAAAATAACGTAACCGTATATATCATGAAGTATCCAATATGTAAAATATTTGGCAGATGATATATATATATATATACATACATACACACGCCGTTTACGATAAAGGAAATTTAAAAAAAACAATGTCATATTTAAAAAAAAAATTATATCAGGCTAGGTCGGTCCATGGCTTTGGAAAAACAGAAAATATTTATTTTTATTTTGCACTGCGGTCTACTTGAAGCTGTAAAAACTGCTTTCACCGCACAAAACGACAAAACGGCGCTGTGAAATTATCTAGGGTTTTATTGTGCATCACTCTTGTAGAAAGAAAAGGCAAATTAAAAAGAAAACATTTTTCTAGGTCCGCGAAACAAACAAATTTCTTGCAATCGAAGGTACCCTTTCTCGGGCTCCTCTCTTTGTTTCTTCTCCCCCAATCAAAAACCCATCTGCCAACTTTTTCTGGGTTTGTTCGTTTTCTCCGCAAGCAAGGTTTGGGGAAGAGAGAGAGAGGAATCGGTACCCTAGAACCGGTACGGAAATCTATGGGCCGTGAATCTGTCGCTGTCGTGTCTTCGCCGTCTCCGGTGACCGCTCCGGAGACTCCGCCGGCCTCATCCGCTTCGGCGACGGCGTTGGCTCCTGGCTTCCGATTTCACCCGACCGATGAAGAACTCGTCAGTTATTACTTGAAGAGGAAGGTTCTGAGGAGACCCGTGCGTTTCAGTGCGATTGGGGAGGTCGATATCTACAAGCACGAGCCCTGGGAGTTAGCAGGTTCGCCCTTCTTTTTTATTTTCTCTCTGGGCTTTGTTTCTGGGCTCTGGCTTGTGTGTGATATTTCTGGTTTCGCTGGGAGACTCTGATTGTTGCTTCTGATTTGGGATTTCGAGGATTATGTTTCGATTGTTCGTCGGGTTTCGTGTTTCTAGGGTTTTTTGAAGTGATTCTCTCGATGATCTTCGCCGATGAGGGCTTGTGCTTGTTGGGTTCTGATTTTCTACTGGAAAAATTTCTGTCGCACTGTAGTTGTCGGTACTTTTGCTAAATTTAGGTATCATGATAAGCGTTTACATCATGCTTCAAATACGAGCCATATCAATTCTCTCAAGTTTTCTGGGAACTCTTTCAGATTTCGTGCGGTTTGGTGTTCCAGCTTTGGTTTCTTGTGTTTCAGGAAATGGGATCCTTTGTTGCGCCATTGGTCTTCTGTCTGAGGTTTAGTTAGTGTTGTATATCACTGAAGGTCTTCTTTTCGTGTTTCAGGGTATTCCAAGTTAAAGACAAGAGACCAGGAATGGTATTTCTTCAGTGCATTGGATAAAAAGTATGGAAATGGTGGTAGAATGAACCGGGCAACGAACAAAGGGTACTGGAAAGCTACTGGAAAAGACAGGGAAATTCGGCGTGTAACCCAGTTGATTGGGATGAAAAAGACCCTTGTGTTTCACAGTGGGCGTGCTCCGGATGGGCTGCGGACCAATTGGGTCATGCACGAGTACCGCCTTGTTGAATATGAAGTGGAAAAGAATGGAAGCATGCAGGTACATACTGTCTGAAGATTCCTTTTTCATGGTTACTCCATGTGTTGGAAATGTCTGTTCTTGTGGACTGAAACCATCTTTTTAGGCTTTCGATTGTCTTGTTGCTTAGACGTTTGTTCAATTGTTAGTTTGTTCAAGTATACTTGAACCATTTAGGCTGGAAATATGCGTTGTTCAACTATTTGTCGTCAGTGGTTCTAATTTCATGCTTGTAAAAGAATCTGCACATCTAAAACTGGCGGATGTGTTCCTGCAGATGGGGCATTGGTAAATTTGTGGGCTCCTGCTTGAGTTGCAAAATCGACAGTCTCTGTTACATGTGTGACATAACTGCATTTCAGATTGCGAAAAAGTCAAATCTGATCACTTTTTATTTGGTGGGTGCAGCAAGATGCTTATGTGTTGTGCAGAGTATTTCACAAAAACAACATCGGGCCACCGAGTGGGAACCGATATGCACCGTTCTTGGAAGAAGAGTGGGATGTAGGTGGAATGGCTCTGATCCCAGGAGAAGATGTGAGGGTCATGGGGGGGCCTCTACAAGTTGCCGAGGATGCCAATGGCAGTAATGAATCTGATCAGGTTTCTGCTTTTTTAGAGCAAGACTAAACTTTTTTTTTTTAATTATTAACATCTGAGATGTTCAATTGCATACAATCTTCTTTCTGCTGCTGCTGCTGCTGCTACTGATGATGATATGATGCATTTTAATCTTTGTTTACACTGATTATAATTGGTGTAGGAGATCCAATCGATGACCAAAAATCTCATCAACATCAACGAGCTCCCGAGAGAGACTCATATCGATAATGTACTGGCAAGAGTTGTTCCTAACAAAGAGCATGATGATGATGATGATGATGATGATGATGATGATGCCCACAAGCAGCAAGAGAAGAACAAGAGCTCGCCAAAGCATGAACTCACCCAAGAAGACTGTCCTCCTCCTCTTTGCGTCCTGAACAAAGAAGCGTCCTTACCTCTCCTCCAATACAAACGCAGACGCCAAAACGAGTCGATGGGCAACTCTCACAACTCGAGCCGAATCACCCAAGATCACTGTTCCTCCACAACTACAACCTTGACATCTTCTGCTGCAACTAACACTGCAATCTCTGCTTTGCTCGAGTTCGGATTCTGCTCCTCCTGAGGAGAACATCCACCAAAAATCAGGAGGTAACGTTCAGAATATGCAGCAGCTGCGTGATCAAATCTGGGAGCTGGAGGCGGCTGCCTGTCAAATCAAAAGACCATGACATGAATGGAGGAACGTTCTTCCCCGGAAAAAAACAAAGCCAAGGACGAGGTGGGAGCCACTACAATGGTTATGCCCGGTAACTGCACCAAGCTGATCAACGATCTGCAGAGGGAGATCCACCAGATGTCGGTGGAGAGAGAGACGTTCAAGCTGGAAATGATGAGCGCAGAGGCAATGATCAGCATTCTTCAGTCAAGGATCGATGCATTGCGTCAGGAGAACGAGGAGCTTAGGAAAAGAGCGTCAAGGGACAATGCTCTTAGAAAAGACTGACAGAAGTCGATCAGGTTGTTCTCCGTTAACTTAATGTTGAGAGATCAGATGTGGATCTCTGTTGTAAAATTAGGATAAGGGCAGTGACCGTGTCGTCGGGGGGACAAGTTGGGTTCTATTGTCATGTATTTAATGCGGTTTGTTCAGGCCAGAACTCTAGCTCTGCTTCTTCTGTTCTCTTCTTTTTTGTTCCAAGAAGTTGGGAGAATCTTCTAGAATCTGTGATTTTATCCACGTGGCACCACAGGAGAAAAATCTGTCATTTGTTTGACGTAATAGCTTCAGGTAGTAAAATCGCGCGGTCGGTGGCCTAAAATCTTTATCCATAAACAACTATAGTATTTGAAGCAAACCTCATTTCGAATTCCTATTAAATGATCAATGTTGTATAAAACTATATTTCTTAAAAGAAATATGATGAAAAAAATAGTGGTCTAATCAAATTGGACCAACTTTAAAAACAAATAAATATTATTTTTGTAAATCAAAATATCTAAATCCGAAAGGATTTAACGAACATGAAAAGGAAAGAAATGTGGGTTCAGCATGAACATGTTACTGGAAAAAATTTATAAGAAACAAATTGATTCGAAACGACAGAACCCAAAACTGTATATAAACTAACTCTCTTGGATTCATTCAGCTCATGAAGAACCGACAGAGAACGGGCATCCGGACAGCTTCAGATTTGCGATGTAAGAAGATGCAGATAGCGACAATTGAAATTCAAACCTTTTGAGATTTTACCCGGAGATCCAGCGCCAGACGCCGCCACGGCCAGAGCCTTGTCTTTGCACTGTTGCTTCCTCCGCTTCTTGCTGTTCTAATTCCGATTTCTGTTTTCGAAGCATCTCCACTTCCTTCTCTATTGATTCCATCGATTCCAACGCTTTCTGCAGTTCCGCAATCTGTGCCTGTTCGTTGCCGTCGGTCAGATATAACGAGGGACAAAAACCGGTAGAAGACACAAAGAAGAAAGGCAGGAACGACGAGAAGAAACCTCGAGTTTGAAGCATCTTGATCGCTCGGAAATGAGTTGACCTTGTACGGATTGGAGCTCCTGCAGGAAAAAAAAAAAAGTCAGAAACTTTCTGTCAGAAAGTTTGCTGTTTTGTTAAAGATCCTATGATGGGTGCTTTTGATGATGCATTACTTGAGATAGTTCGCTGTGGCTGCTGTTAACTTCGTCTGTCTTTTCCCTTAGTTTTGAATTTTCTGATCGAGCTTCTTCAATCCTCGACTCTAATTCTCTTTTCTCTTCTTTAATCGTTTCGATTCTGTTGCTTAGATCCTTTCCAGAGAGGCTGTCTCCGTTCCCGATTCCGTTGGGAGTTGGGTTGCCTACTGCTGGAGGGAAGTCCAACTTTTCCGATTTGGCCAACGCATAAGCAGCGGTGACAGAGGCTGCAGCTGCAGCAGCTGCTGGCGACCGGAAGATCTTTGGACGCGATGATTCCCCGGGTTTAAGTCTCATCACAAATATCTGCATTCATCGAAGGAAATATGTCGATTGTGATAATAAAATTCGATTGAACGAGATTGAGTGAGTATATATATATGTTTGGTTACACTACTTACGTCATTGTTATACTTCCCATTATAGCCACCAAAAGCAACCAAGATCTTCTCCCCAAGTATTGATGCTGAGCAAACACTCAGACCCTACGATTGAATTCCCGTGTCACGTGAAGAATGAGAGTGTACGCAGGGAGTCAGTGGATACTTGAGAAGTTTACCTCGCTTGCAAGTGGATGCCTTGCCCCTACATTGGCTGATATCGACCACACGAGTTTTGACATATTTAGCACAAGAGTTTCTAGACAACCTGCATATGGAAGAGGCGTTGTGGGTGAAGAGAATTGCAGGAGCATGTCAATTTGGAGGAGCCAAAATCATTCAAGAATCAAAGATTGCATGTACCGTTGCTGTTATCACCTCCGCCGACAATATACCAGTTATCATCAATCGTCGTTCCGGCATGTCCGGCCCTAGGAGTCACGGTGTCACCCTGAACATGAGGTTGTGACCACTCCATCTGCCACGCACAAAGTCAATCAGAAAAAGATAAGAATGCAATTGTGACAAACCATAGCAATAGGTGCCTAAGCAGAAGGACCATAATATGTGCTTACCGTTTGCAGGTCAAGGACATGAAGATCGTTGAAAAAGATCGAATGAGAACATCCACCAAAAATCAGGAGGTAACGTTCAGAATATGCAGCAGCTGCGTGATCAAATCTGGGAGCTGGAGGCGGCTGCCTGTCAAATCAAAAGACCATGACATGAATGGAGCACTTCAAGATCTAAACCTACAAAACCGGAACTGTTGTACACAGTCATGGCACCAGCTCACAGCAATAGCGTACAAACTTACATTGTCTCAACAACATCCCAAGTCATGGTTTCAAGATCAAGAACATGCAGATCGTTTAGCAGCTTCCTGTTCCTATCTTCTCCACCAAACACAAAAACTCGGGACCCGACCAGTGTGATGGAATGTCCACCGCGTGATACCTGAAACATGGTAGGTACATAAACATCCGAAATATAATCTTTGTAGCTAGAAACTGAGGGAGCTGTTTCTTTACCGGGATTCTCCCCGATGCATCGATAACACCAGATACATGGGTTTCCAGATCAATGAAGCGCACTACAAGGAAGCATCAACACACTATAAGCATCTAAAAGGGCACCAACTAATCCGTATTCTATTGCAGAACACAGGACATAAAAATGCGTCCTGCATATGCTGACCTGACATGTTACTTGAAGGTTTTTTTGAGTGCCCCCCAATTAGGAGAAGCTTGTTCCCCCACTTCATCTGCCGAAATGTTCACAATTACCCCTGGCTATCTATACATGTTTGTAAATTCATCTTCGTACAAGTACTTACCATACGGTGATCAGAAATGGCAGGAAAAGCTTCCTGCAAGCTACCATCTTCAATGTTGTCAGCACTTGCTTCAGGTTTCAGTTTGAGATTAGACCACGTCAAACTTCTCAGATCAAAGACCTGGTAAGTTACCAAATCAACACAAGATCAATAAAGAAGAGGCCACAAGATCAATAAAGAAGAGGATGACATTGACAGATCGAAAGGGACAGAAACCCAAAGTACCTGTACATCAGACAAGTATCTGCCATTACGACTTCCGCCAACAATGTATAGTTTCTCATCAACGATCGCTGCTGCATGCTGCAATAAGTATAGGAACAAATAACTACGACAAAGGACGAAGCATTACCACAGGGAACAACAAGAATGGTCTTATCATTGGATAAACTGTTGGAAGATCCTGACAAGAGAATGATTCAAGTAACAGAGACCAAAGGGTGCAAAGAAAATCCTTAAACAGATGCAGTCACCTTGTATCGAGCTGATGCTCGTGGACCAGGAACAGGGAGTGGTGTCCATTCATCGTAGGCTAGATTGGAATGCCAATCACTGACGTCGATTTCTTTCTTGATCTCTTCCATTACCCGGAAACAACGAAACCGCTGATCACCTCACAGCTTCAGTCTGCCATTTTCGAAGAATTCCCAAACGAATTCAGATCTCTACGCGAAGCTGCACTAATATCCGAATTTTCTTTCTCCCAGATCATTTTCCCAGGAAACAAACGGGAAACAAATTGCGGATCCTAAACCCGAAATGCGGAACAACAAGAGGATCGCGAAATTAAACATCTTAACATTGACATCATTTACAGATCCAGACGCAAGAGTTCCTACTGCTTCACGAACACCATTGACCAGACACAAAATTCAGAAAAGAAAAACAGAACCGAACAAGAAGGGACGAACCTGGATCAAGAAGCGAAACGGAGAAAGGTCAGATCCGCCGGAAAATGAATCGGCGGCGGAGCCGGTGAAGTGCGAGAGAGAGAGATGGGATCCGCAACAGCAGAGAATGAGTGGCGACAGATCTGCTTATTCATAAACGTCTTGTCGCCGACGGTCGATTAGGCCGAAATTGAAATTTTTGGACAAATGACTTGGCTTGATTTATTATTTTTATTTTTAAATATTTTAAAAGTTAAGCCCTGGTTATATCAGTGATAAATCAATACCCAAATGGGAACAAAAAGCCTAAACAAGCGAAAGAACCGAATCCATGCTTGGCAAAATCCTCCTGTGATGAATAAACTAATTTAAATATGAATAAATGAAATGCCTTTGTCTACTTCAAATAATGTTACAACAGACGACCGATGAGTTGTGCGTAAGAGCCGATACAATGGGATGTTTACTCCAAGGCCCTCTCCTCGGCCGAGGCGGCCTTCTGTTTGATCATGGCCTCGGCCTGATGAACCGCTTTTTCCGACCCCGTGATCGTCACCTTCCTGTCGGGAAAAAAAGGAAAAATCCCAAAACAATCTGTACATTAGGAGTTGGATACCCAAAATTTCCATATTAAGCGAACCCGAAATGTCTATCATCCGGATACCCATGGATAATACCCGTTCTCGATCTCAATTAACCGAACCTGGATTTCGAGTTTCCCTCACGTTATAACAGATCTCGTCTCATATCTAGTGCTCGGGTTTCAAGTTTCTGTGATAGTTTGTACCAAAGATTTTACCTTTCCATTGTCCCAGAAATGAAATCGCCTCGATCTGATACTTTTATTCTGGCACCAGTCATCTGCAGTAACAGTGCACTCGGGTTAACAAGATGAGGTTTGGTGAGATTTGGGAACCAAGAACAAGAGAGGTAGTTGAAAAATTCCGAGAAACCTGAGTGATTTCCATGATGTTTCTTCCTCCACGTCCAAGGACCAAGCCTATATGCTCATCTGAAACACCAATGGTCACCGAGTTGCTGGAATCTTCCTACACAAATGCCAAAAACCCAGTCGTGTGAAGGGGGGGG
>NW_010967707.1:4699449-4734324 GCF_000463585.1 Tarenaya hassleriana | reverse complement strand
GGGGGGGGGGGGGGGGGGAGGAACCGACAAAGATGGCGCTCGGCTAGAGTTTTAAAACCAATAACCAAAAAAAATGAGGAAATATATCAAAAGGCAAACAAATATGCTCGGGGAGATCGAGGGTTCTAAGGTTCGGTTCATTAAGCTCCAACCATGTCCTCGAAAGATCATTAAATCCATACAGGTAGTTTCTGCTGGAGATTTAACTGATGTATTCGAAAGAGACACTATGATGGCACGAAATGGAGATCCCCGGAATAACGGGAATAACATTTCCAACCAATAATACTAATCGTTTCCTTTAGGACTATCTCAAAACATCCGATCTCTCCTTGATAAGAGCTTGTCCTAGATGTTGCATGAGCATCCCCTCCTAACGTTCTTAGCAATAATAAAGCCAATCTTTGCAAAAGCAGCACTATAAATAACATCCAGGAGACAAGAGAGATTGTGTGAGAAGGGAGAAACCTTGTAATTTTGTGATTTGCCTCCAGAACCGTTGGGCGCATAATTCATCGAGTTGTATCCTGCTGTTGCAACCGAAGGAAGGACGTAAACATGTGGATGACCATGAAAACCAGATTAGAAAAAGACCTAAAAATTTTCAAGTTAATGGGACCTTACAAAGGATCAATTTTAACATCAAACAAGCTCGATAAATTCTGCAACATGCTGTTCTCTTTCACGATTTACCTTGTGTTCTCATTGCCAGCTTACCTACTTCCATTTATCTTTAACCGGAAAATGAGAGAGACAAAATCGCGGGTTGTGATTAAACTGTAAAAACCTAGAGCCTTGTCTTTTGTTTTCCAGTATTTCATGTGCACATTCAGCCCATAAATATGCAATGCCTTAGAGTAGTATAACTGTTTCCTGTATCGCTTTCTCAACATGCCTGAATGATGTCGAATTCGAATGAACAGCTTTGCACCAAAACAGACTACCAATAAATACAGAACATGACAGCATCAGGAGCTGCAAGGAGAGACACGGACTCCACTAATAAACTAGCTAAGTAGATATACCTGCATATGAATATGGGGAATGCACATTCTGAGAGTAATGTGCATCTTCAGTAAGCTTAGCCAAAATCAAATCAATGGCTCGCATCTGCTCCTCTAGAGTTCCATTTAATGTCACAACCCTGTCGCTCAACCCATAGTAGGTATTATCCAGAGGTGATATCTTAATACCAGCTTTGGAGTCTTCGATAAAGGACCTACATCATCAAGACAAAGAAATGGCTTAAGAGATGGCCACTACAATGCTACAATAGACAACATCCCAGGGAGCACACAGAAGGTAGAATATCAGTGACAAATGCCCATGTTTTGAAGCTGAACTAGCACTGAGAGAATACTTTCTCTCTTGCATGGAATGAACATCAGAAAAAAAAAGGATATCAATGACAACACTGTATATCAAATATGATAACATCAATTCTGGATATTAATTGGAGATTCAATGTCATATTATAGGAAATAATTGCAAGGCAAAACATATTAGCGAAGCTCTGACTCACAATTCTATAATACAAATAAGAGTTTTGACAGCATCATGAATATCCCTCCCTTTTTTTCCAGTATATTTTCAAGAGACGAGTCCTTATCTGTGATGAAAATATAAGGAAAACTTACTTGATGGTAGCCCCTCCCTTTCCAATTATGCTTCCACATGAACTGTTTGGAACCACAAGCCTTATTCTCCTCCTAGGCTCAGCATCACTACCGTCTTCAGAATGAAGCTAAACCCAGAAAGAAAATCATAACTAAGATCATAATAACACCAATTACATGTATGAAACTCCGACTCAGAAAGATTACCTCACTATTCAATTTATCGAGAATAAGTTCCAAAGCGATGACAACTTCGTTAATTGTTCCAGATATCATAATGATTCTATCAGTAGTTCCTGGGAAGAATTCTTGGTTGCGTGAGAGCTGGATTCGAGCCCCCGACTTCGCATGGAAATCAGTGATCGTCGAGCCACCTTTCCCTATTACAGAACCAGCTGCCGCATTGGATACAAGAAAGCGAATGTGCGTCTGCTTCTCAGCAGACTCTGAAAAGGAGAACTATGTTAGTCAATCATTCTTGAGAAATATGATCACTAACACTGTGCAAGACAACAGAATCAGAACTTTGAAGTGAAAAATAATCTTAAAAAAGATTCAGCAATAGCTAGCTTTATGTTCCGACAAGTCATGAAGTGCTGCATTAAAGGAGACAAATAGACAGATGGTCAAGATCCTAATCCATCAGAAAACGTTAGATAAAGAGTAATTAAACCACTTCTGCAAAAAAAAACCTCTATCTGAATCAATTTTTGTGATATTTGATACTGTTCTCTGTATAATCCTACAGATTTCTCGCGCATTTTTCTCGAACAGAAACAATTACCCATCTGCGATCTCGATTCATTGAAAATTTCACGGAATCCAATTCACGAAGATGCAATCTCCTCCCCCACCATGCCTGTTTCTACTGACGGAAACACGAAGAACATATCGGATCAGAGATACCTGCTTCCGACGGATTCTGCTCCTCCTGAGATCTCTTCGTCAGCTCCTCCGGAAAATCCGCCGCGTACGACTCGGTCGACTCCATTTCCCGCTGAGAAAACACAGAGACGAACCGAATCACCAATCGACATTGTCGAACAGCGACGCTACCAGAGAGAGAGAGAGAGAGAGAGAGGAATCGTTCGGCGAAATCTGAGATTGAGAAGATGATAGTACCTGGGTTCGTACAGTACGAAGCCCCTCGAGCCGCCGCCACTCCTGCTTCTCCTTCTCCTACCACAACAACGTGTTCCTCTTCGTCTCTGTCGCCGAACTTTTGTGAACTGAAGATGCCTGTGGTCTCCTGCGCCTATCTACCCATTGAACCGGTTATTCTAGTTTTTTTAAAAAAAATATTTTTATTGTTTAAATAATAAAGCCATATTGTCTATTTAATATAATTGTTTATTATCAAATGTAAGTATTTTAATATAAATTCTAAACTACCATATTAACAAATTATATAACAAACCCAAAATGAAAATTCAAAATAATAACATAAATAAATAAAATTTATTTGCGACCAACACCAACAGCCAATCTGGCATCATCATGATTTGAACAAAGGAACATGGGAAGTGGTTTCATGTCTTTATAAAAATAGATTTTAAATTTGTATAGTTAACGGGCTCACGGCCCAACCCTACTACTGGCCAGTACTGCTCACGGGCTGGACCATAAGGACTGATCTTAAATTAATTACAAAAATAGAAAAAATAAATTATTTTGATATGTCTCACGCACACAGCACGTGATCCCCACGCCCACTAAACCCTAGTTCTCAACACGGGTTTTTACTCTGCACGAACAGAATCAGCTTGAACTCGAAATTTTGTAAACCCTAGATCCCCATATTACTTCGCCGGCGTGAGGAAGAAGACGAGAACTGACTCTGCGTTGCGGCTCGTCGGGCTCACTGACTCGAAGACGGAGTCACATACGCAGATTTTCTGATCCAGGTACCGGTGTATGCTTGTCTCTCTGTCTCTCTTGCAAGCAGTGTGTGTCCATCTGTCTCTGTCGTTATTTTGTGTCGTTGACGAGAGGCATCGTTCGTAGGATGAATTTCTAGAGGTTTTCGTTATGTTGGTTTGGAAATAGGTAGTCATTGTGCTGTACGACGTTAACTATTCCTCGCTTTCCCAAGTCATCTCTCTTTGAAGTAAAGTTTCTCAGTTCCAGTTTTTCTTCCCGAATCGAGAACAATCGATCCTCAGCTTTATTCTGACGTATTTGGGTTACTATACAAGAACAGGATATTGAAGATTCAATATGGGGTTGAAATCGGATAATAATCCGACAGAACAGATCTTGCCTCCAGTAGAGCAGGTATATGTCCCCACTGATTCGAGTTTTTGACCTTTTGTCAAACGAGTATATGGACATCATATTTCTATTCATTACCAACATGAAATCTATTAAATCAGTCTACTCTAACTATTTCTACAATCATGGAATGCAGGAAATCAACGATGAGTTGGAGACTAAAGCTCAGAAGTACCTTAGAGGAGAAGGTGCTAATCTTGAGGTACGGATTCGATGATTCTGATTCTTGGTTGTGAGTGCATTAGTTGGGTGTTTCCCGTGTTTTTGAATGACAATGTTTTTCCTCTTTCAGGTGTTGCAAGATAAGAAACTAAAAACTAAACTTGCTCTGCGGGAAGACTTGTATAAAAAAACTGCGAGTGCTGCTGCAAAAGCCGAGAAGGTCAATCATCCTTCCATTTTGCATTTTGTGGAATTGGTTCATTACTTCATTTCATTAGATATCACATGAGTGCTAAAATCTGCTTGTGTTGCTCCATCAGTTCTCTCTCTCCGTATGTTGAGCCTGTTTTTCATGCCTCTTAAAAATTATAAGATACTGTAAATTGTAGTGGTGATCTTTCTTGATAAGGAAAAAGAATGGTTGTGGACATCTGTTAAACCCCTTAGCTCGTTACTACTTTGTTTCTTGTTATTGCTTTCCTTTTTTCTCTTTTATCCTTTTACTTGAATAAGATTCTAGATTGATAGTTCTGTGTTTTGGTACTTTTGTACAGTGGCTCTTGCCAGCTGAGGCAGGTTACTTGGAAACTGAAGGGCTAGAAAAAACATGGCGGATCCAGCAGACAGAAATTGCCAAAGAAGTAGATATATCAAGCTCAAGAAACCAATATGATATAGTTCTTCCGGGTAAATAGATCATGACTTTTCCTGAACTGTATATACGTCTTGTATATGTAATTTAATTGGATTACTGTGCTGCATCCCCTGTCATTTGTTCCTAATTCATGTCCCTGCCATGATTATCCACCTGGAACTTTCAGATCTTGGACCTTACACTCTTGACTTCTCTGGAAGCGGTCGGTATATGCTAGCTGCTGGGCGCAAGGGCCATCTCGCTCTATTAGACACGATGAACCTTAACTTGGTTAAAGAGATTCAGGTAAAAAAAATCTCAAGCAGGGTGGGTTGATATGTAGGAAATTTGTTTCATTTCTCAGCATATGCTGATATGTGCAGGTTAGAGAAACAGTACGTGATGTTGCTTTCCTGCACAACGAGCAATTCTTTGCAGCTGCCCAGAAAAAGTATGCGGTATTCCTTTTATAAACAATTTGTATTCGTTATCGTAAGTCAATATTTCAATAATAGTTGCATCAGAAGTTTTGGTTTATGGAGCTGTTGATGCTCTAATATCTGGTTCAGTTTTGCGAATTTGTCTTTTCCTGACCACTGCCAGCATTTATGTAAAGTTTAGATTGTTGGAGTTTTGCATTTGAAGCAAAGTATCGAGCATAGACATGACTAATTTGTTTAACTTTTTACAGGTATCCTTATATTTACGGAAGAGATGGTATTGAGCTGCATTGTCTAAAGGTCAGTTTGTTATATATATTCCTCTGTTATAAATGTCCTGTCCTGTCTGTATATATTCTCCTTCTCAATCGATTTTCGGTCTTATTCTGAAAGACGGTGCTCTGTATACGGCCTGTATTCCAGGAACACGGCGCTGTGATGAGGCTTCGGTTTCTAAAGAACCATTTCTTGCTTACATCAATAAACAAATTCGGGCAGCTACATTATCAGGATATAACCCATGGTGAGATGGTGGCTAATTTCCGGACCAGTATGGGTCGTACCGATGTGATGGAAGTAAATCCGTACAACGGAGTCGTGGCTTTGGGTCATTCTGGTGGAACCGTCACAATGTGGAAGCCGACAAGCCAAGTACCGCTCGTCAAGATGCTCTGTCACCGTGGGCCTGTCTCCGCTCTGGCGTTCCATCCTAACGGACATCTCATGGCCACGTCAGGTAAAGAACGGAAAATCAAAATCTGGGACCTGCGGAAATTTGAGGTTGTCCAAACTATTAGTGGATTCCATGCCAAGACACTGAACTTCAGCCAGAAGGGTCTGCTCGCTGCCGGGACAGGATCGTTCCTACAAGTCCTGAAAGACTCGGACGGGTCGCAGAATTACAGCAGGTACATGAACCATTCAATGGCGAAAGGATATCAGATCGGGAAACTCATGTTCCGACCGTACGAGGATGTTCTCGGGATAGGACACTCGATGGGTTGGTCGAGCATTCTAATCCCGGGTTCGGGTGAACCGAACTTTGACTCGTGGGTAGCCAACCCGTTCGAAACGACGAAACAGAGACGGGAGAAGGAAGTGCATTCTCTTCTTGATAAACTTCCACCCGAGACCATAATGCTCGATCCTTCAAAGATCGGTACGGTAAGACCCGCGAGGAGAAAGGAGAAGATTCGTAACCTTTCCTGAAACAACACAAGAAGAAAACATTTTCAGACAAACCCATTGTCGGAATATCACATACAAACCATATTCAATGCCTAAGACACGATCGACCCAATTATATAACACACGAAACCTATGTGTTGGTGTGTATGTATACGTATATATTGAGAGGGTATAATAAGAATGAATACACACACATATATATATACACATATACACATATATGACCTTTGAGGCGAGAGGCATCTGCATGAGGCGTCGAGATGAAGAATAAGACGAAAGGGAGGAATAAACCGAGCAAGATGACGAGGAAGAAGAAGGAATTGGTCGAGAAGGCGAAGAGGACGTTCGTGGAGCAAGGAGGGTTCGACGAGTCGTCCGATGCCAAGAAGAGGAGAATTAGCCAAGATGCCGAAACCCAACTTCCCGTTTCTCTTCAGAGGTTTTCACGTAAAAAATCGGCATGAAAAAGTTTTGTTTCGTATTTGCGATTGTACCCCCAAATTCTCTTTTTATTTCATGGAAATATCCACAAATATGGAAAACGGAAAAGTACTCATTAAGATTATTTTTTGTCTGATATGGACTCAAGTCTTTTTTTCCATTGGAAAAATTTGTTGTTCTTTTGTGTCCGAACATATCTGACGTGGCAGGGTACGTGTTTGGATGACGTCATTAATAATACCGCCATGTTTTTGCTTGTGAACATTAACTGGATTACAAGGAAATCAAACGCTCAAAATTTAGATTGGTTGGTTTTGGATGGAATCAAAAGTTTCAAATTCACTGAAAGCACAACCGAATTTGATCATTATATCATATAATATCAACTGTGCAAAGATTGATATTAAGGTTCAGGCATTTGTTACAGTTTGAAAGCGAGAGGCTCATACCATTGAGGGCCAAACCCTGCAGCTTCTCTCGCTTCCGCGTTGAAAGGCGGTTTCAATGGACCCCTGAAATGCTTCCTCACCACCGAATGAAACTTCTGCACTATCTCCTCGTCCGCACCTCCTCCATTGGAGGCCGAACCCAAGCTCTTTGACCGCGTGCAGAGATACTTAAACCATTTCACTCCGGCGGCACAGTGAGTGATCTCTTCTGGATAAACCACTCTCTCCAGTAAATCAGCTGTCTCGTTGTCCCCTCCGTTCTTGAACCGGGATATCGTCGTAGGCAAAACATCGAGTCCCCTAGCCTGCCAAATGAACACCATTGGCAATGGCAATACACTGAAATCCTTTTCATAGTTCGTTGTGTTCTTTAACCATAAAGCGATTGGATGCCACACATTGATCATCATCAAAGGGAGAACCCATCATCTAAAAGCTTGGTTCTCACAAGGAGATAACCAAAGTGATCAAGTCAATGCATATATACTTCATGCTCTTAATGTTAGTAGAGCCAATGGAACTCCCATCAGTTACCCTGATGGGATGTTCTTAATAGCATGTCGAAATGCTTGTGAGCTTTGTATTACTATAGAAAAACAGAGAAGGAATATCCATTCATTCCTGTTTCTACAACAGGCAGTCGTAAGGGAACTGAGAAAGTTTCTCACCTCGTGAACGCAATGCTCAATTGCCAAACGTGCCAATAGATCCTTAGACGTAGCGGTTGCAGAATCCCAAAGACCATCGTGGGCTGGGAATGCACCATAACGAGAGTTTAGTTCCTCCAGCCGAGCTGCAAGCAAGGTGAAGTGACGCCCTTCGTCCTGAGCCACCTTAACAAAGTCCGTAAAGAAATCTCTAGGCATCTCCTCTTGCTTCCCGAAACGAGCAATTATATCCTACACACAACATAACGATCAAGACACAGCCTTTTGCCAGCCGAAAAAGGAATGCATTGAAACAGCATCATTCACATTACGAGCTACCCAAATTCATAACCACAAACCATTCTGCTAAAACGTCTGGCTAGAAAAACACAAAATTATGGCAAAAGGAACCGACTTTACTCTATTAAACATCACAAGTAGAACTTGATCGATAATTCATACACATGACGCCTAAGTGAGATTGTTTTATAAGATCGGGCCATCAACCGGAGGAAAAGACAAGGAAAAAAGTTAAGTACCCATGATAAATCTATAGCCCAGCTTTCCGTATGAACAAGACTATGCACAATGGCTTGCCTGCTCTGTAAGCTTCCCGCTTTCCCCAGCTTCGGCATCAAACTCGGAGACACCAATTTCACCTATCCATTTTCAACAAAAGATGCAAAATTTCGTTTCAGACATCTTATAATAGAACAGCTACAGAAACTCAGAGAGAGAGAGGGAGGGAGAGTACGTCGGCGAGTCGAGCAGGGCGGTCGGGGACGGGGAGGTCGGCGGAGGGGTCGTAGGGATCGAGGATAAGACCGTGGAGCCATTGGGTGGCGACGGAATCGCCGAGACGGGCTTTCTCGAACGGGTCGGGTGTGTTGAGGATCCGAATCGCCGCTTCTACTAGGGTTTCCTTCCTCCCCTCTCCCGGACCCATCTCTCTCTCCCTGTCTCGCCACGTATGGTCCGTTCATGATCCATTATAAATTCACATTTCATTATTCTAACACTGGTTTAAGTGGATACTTTGATTCTGAGATGTTTGATTTCTCGTTTATATTATAAAAGTTTTAGTCAATTTGACTTATGTGATGGGGTAATGTTTTTGGTTTAATTTGATTATTAAAATTTTGATTTTACTAGAAACTGTTTATATATTTTAAAATTAAAAACATTTTTTTCATTATTACGAATGAGAGGAAATTTGCATGGAGCATTTCAAGACTTGGAATACGGAATACGGTCTCGGTTCTCACGCGCATGTTTTCGACCGTCCGATGCATGTCATCGACGGTGCATAGACAGTTCGAAAGAAGGCAGGTGTAGCTGCCTCAAAGGGTCTCGTGCCATACACGTGACAAGCGCACGTTAGCTTTGAACACTGTCTCGCAGATTTTTTTCAAATATAAAGTCGAGATCTTTGTTCTTTGATCGGCAAAGCCACAAGTTCAAATATTATGAGATCAATGACAACATACAAACTCATCAAGACCAACACTTCATGTTCCTGTCGAAGATTCCTTTACCGTACGTTGATTCAATCATCTCCTTCAAGCTGGGATACTGCAGAAGGACAAACAACAGAGCCGGCAGACAAGCGACCAGAATCACCGGAGCAACTATCCATGACGACTGATTCAGCGTCGTGAAAAGCGCCGACGAGAACGCGATCAGCATCGCCGCTATCGACACGAACAAGATCGACAGACCCGCGATCATCTTCGTCGGTAATGACACGAGGAAGTCATCCAGCGAGTATCTCGCTGTCAGGATTCCGAGGAAGATCAACACGGATGTACACGCAGAGAAGCATGAGATCATGTCTGTGACGATGAAAGTCACGAAATGCATGTCGTTTATGCGGTTCGGTTGGTGGGTTTTGTCATCAAAGTCGCCGGGAACGGTGAAGATTGCGGCGAAGGTGACGGTGACGATGAGTGCCGCCACCAGGCTGCATGACATGGCTGTGTCTTTCATCCATTTCTCCGCTTCTTGTCTTAGGGTTTCGTGTTCCTTGGTGAATATCTCGATCGGAATTTGCTCCTCTGTATTCACCCTCTCTCTCTCTATCTCCGGAGCTACCCTTTCCACTTCCTGCAATTCGGATTCAGACAGAACAAAATCGTCAAGCAAATGACTATTCTTGTCGTACACGTAAACGTAAAGATCGAATGAACAAAACCTTGAACCATTGCAACTCTCGTTGCATCTTCAGGGCCGCACCCACAACTCCGGCGAGTTTCGAAGGAGGAGAAGGATAACCGGCGAGATGGAGGACGCCGTTTCCGTCGTTGTCCTTGTCGGCGAGCAATAAGTACTTCCTGTCGTCAAGACCATAAAGCAAGCTGAAGACTTTCTCCTGTCTGTGCTCAACAGCCAACAGAAACAAAGTGCTGCTCGAGCTTGTTCTTGTCGACCAGAGAAGTTCAGAGTTGGTACTGATCATCTGGACGAGGAAATCTACATTCCCGTATCTCACTGCGTAGAGTAACGCTTCCTCCACTGTCTCTGAACGCTCCTTAAGGCCCATTGCTAGGGTTTCTTCTGCTATTCCGAGTAAAAGCTGCTTCGCTTGTAGATGCATAACCTTCAGATGGCACACATCATCTATCCCTAAAAAAATGTTACAAAAACATCAAAGAGATTAATGTCTTAAAATCTTTATAATAATACCGAAAAAACCCGAAGGCAATGTATACATACCAGACCATTTGCAGAGATATCTGAGCAGCTTTCCGACAAGGGTACCTGAGAAAACGAAGGAAAACACTCAGAGAAATTGCTCATTCTGAAGAACGAGAAGAAGAACTCACCTTGATCTTTGTCTGAACGAGATGCTTGTGGAAGCATTGGCACCTTAGGGTTTACATCTAACAACAAAGTAATGAAAACATTACACAGCATCGATAAAACAGTAATGAATTGCTCGATTTATAGGAAAAAAAATCCATAGAATAAGTGCGTACAAGAGTAGATGAAGCGTTCCCACCATCCGAGACAGCAACCTCCCGGGAACAGCTCAGGCTTCGAAGCCAAAACAATGATCGGAATGGACTCGATCAGTGGATGTTTTGTTACGGCTAAACGCCTGTTTATGCCGAACAGGTCCAACGCTATATCTATAATCACAAAACCCTTATATATGTTATCGCCTAAAACATATTGCTTGTGACCCAAGAAACAGATTCGGTAGCTTACCGAGCATTTTATAGAAGATGGAGTTGAGAAAGAGCAAGGAACCATGATACCCATCTTCATCAAGCAACACTTGAATCGGAGTTCTTGTGTACAGATACCGAGCCATCTCCTTCTGCGTATTCTCGACAGCTACGACAACCGGAATCATCCCGTTGATCCCCGGAATCTCGAGCAATTTAGGGTTTTTAGTGACCAATGCATTCGCAATCTCCAAGTTTCCGCTGACCGCGACAACGGTGAGAGCCGTGTGGTATGAAACACCGCGGCTCAGATTGGGAAGCATCTGCTCGGGGGTCATCCTCCTCAGAAGCTCTTTCACGATCTCCGCTTGTCCACAAGCACAAGCTTTCAGCAACGGAGTCTCGTAGAAGTTTATCCATTGATCCACAGAATCGGGTCTTTGGTTCAGGAAGCTTTTCACTCCTTCAAGATTGCCTTTGCTGATTGCTTGGCTCAGAGGTATGTACTCATAGTACAGATTCGTAACCTTTCCTGAAACAACACAAGAAGAAAACATTTTCAGACAAACCCATTGTCGGAATATCACATACAAACCATATTCAATGCCTAAGACACGATCGACCCAATTATATAACACACGAAACCTATGTGTTGGTGTGTATGTATACGTATATATTGAGAGGGTATAATAAGAATGAATACACACACATATATATATACACATATACACATATATGACCTTTGAGGCGAGAGGCATCTGCATGAGGGAGTGGGGAATTGAACAAGGCTTCTTCATGGATGGGTGAAAGCTTCTCGGCAGTGTCGCCGAGGCCTCCTTGAGGAATCTTTGTGTTGGCAAATTTGAAAGGACTCTTCCTGAAACCCTCTCTTAAACCCTCTTCTGTCAAGGGAAATGACACTTTCCCTTTTCTTTCATCGTTCGGATTCGCAGACATATCTTATAGATATGTGTATATATGTATATATATATATATAGAGAGAGAGAGAGAAGCTTTTCAAAAAGGAAAGAGAACAGTTTTGAACAACACAGATTGTATTCAATTACTATATATATATATATATATATATATATATATATGTATATACGTATATATGGATGATGATGATGGCCGAAATGAATAGTTGTTGGTGATATTCTTTGATTACGATACAAGAATACTTTGCTTCATTTCTTTTTTTGTATCTAAATTAGATCACTCATAATTAAATCCGAAATCTTAGGATCCCCTGTTTAATGAGAAAAGCCTCTTTCTTTTCCCCTTTACGTTCGCAAGCTACCTATGTCGATACGCATTCATGTGTTGTGTTCCACGTTCGTAATTAAGAAATTTAAAACATAATATATATATATATATGTATGTATGTATGTATGTATGTATCGTTCGCTTGATTTTGAAGGTATTTTCTTCTTCCGACCAAATAATTTGTGCATTGTTTTATTTAGAATTAGGCCAGTTGTAGATATGTAATTAAAAATTAACTTTTTATGGAAAAACCTATACAACAAAATATTGAAATGACAAGGATATGGATCCGTTAAAGATTTCCAAAGACCTTTTTCATGAAAAGCTGCAATATTTCATTTATTTGATAAAATGATGACAACAAATTGCTAATTTATAGAGATTAACTTTAACTTTCTTCTTATCTTTTTAATGAAAAAATCTTCTGAATATTAATTAGATGGCATAAAGGTATGGGATACGCATATGCATATTAAGTACCATCTCTTCCCTCATTTAGGGTTTATTTGTACAATTACAAGTATCGGGTCTGTTGGTAATTTCTTTTTATATAGTTGGGGTTTATTTAGAATTTTCCCAGAAATTGAAACCCGACCCGGACCCGGATCTGATTTAGAGACCCACCCATATTCATTTTCTACGCCTCGATTCTCTCAACTTGTCTACCGAAACCGTCTCCGAGCTCCTGATTCAGCACCTATGGCGACTAGATCTGCGCTCACTCGGCTACGTTTGACTCGCTCCGTGGGGGTGAGTCGGACAGGCCTGACTCGTTCCCTGGGTTCGACTCTAGGTGCGACTCGATGCTTCAGCGATGACAAGGGTCGTGTGCTCAGCGAGGAGGAACGAGCTAAAGAGAACATTTACATCCAGGTTTGTTCTTCCTCTGATTTTTCCCCCCGTTTCTCTTATGTATCGATTTGTTTGATCATCGAGGGTGCTGGAGAGAGAGCTTATCATTCCGGATTTTCGTCGGTTTCCTTAGGTCGTTGTTGTTGATTCTTTTGATTCCATGTTTGGCCGCCGATGAAATCAGGCATCCCTTTGATTCCATGTTTGGTTCTTTGCAGTGAACCTCCTGCTCCTTGTTCTTTCATCTTTGTGCAATATCTTTTCGTTGACCTTTGACCTAATTAAGTTTCGTTTGCTGTCTGCATATTTCCTCTCACTGGTTTAGGGATCATGGCTTTGATCTGTTCACAAAGAAAGCTGTCTGCATAATGGTTTAGCTTTCTAAATTGAGTTACAACCTTAGCCCTTTGGTACTTTCTTTAGCAAACTTCAGGTCGGTTGCTTTGTATTTGTGTTGTTGTTCTTAGAAGAATTAGCCATTACATGCTAAACCCATTTGATACAAGTTACTGTGTCAATCAATCTTGTTGATGTTTGTACTTGTATCCCTTTTCTCGTTAAAATCCATTGATGGAATCTTGACCTTTTTTGGTTGAAGAAAATGGAGAGGGAGAGGCTCGAGAAGCTGAGGAAGAAGATCAACACCGGAAAACCTGAAAACGAGAAAGGAAGTGCTGAGAAGGTAAAGACCCATCTCATAATGTTGTTTTAAGTTTCATGAATATCCTCTGTTTTCATATACACATATATATGTGCGTGTATATATATATATATATGGGTGGGTGTGGGTGTTTTACTCACAGTAATCAACATTATGGACATATGAACTTGCGGGGACAAACCCTTCTGTCTGTTGCAAGTTTTCATCCCAAACCATTTTCCTTCATTGATTTTTCTTCTTGTTCTTTGTTTTCGGCAGAAGCCCGATGAATCCAAGCCCTGAGTTTGTTTATCACCCGCAATGTTTCGATCGAAGGTACGCAATCTCCAGAAATAAAAATGTGTTTTTTTTATTAAAAAAAATCTGTGTTTTGATCTCTCCGTTCGAGAGATTTGGTGATTGCCTGTACATAACTTGTTCTGTCATGTTTCATCCGTTCCTGTATGCTCTCTCTATGACCTAAAATATCTGGGTTTGATCCAATGTCCAATGAATTAAAAAAAAATACAAAAGAGAACAAAATATCAAGCTTGAGACATGAATCTCTGTTTCTGAATTAGACTTTGAAACTTAAAGAGTTCAAATTCATAATCTTGATTTCCAAATTTAGCAAATCTCATTTAGTTCCTTGCAAACCATATAATCATTGTTTCAATTTGGTTTTTAAAATGGAAATTTCTAATTCTTATAATTACTCAATTCATGTATTCTTGTTTCAATTGCGTATGTATTAGCAATAATGGGCCAGAATTCATAAATATTGTTTTGGTCCACTTCGTTTACGTTGGGCTTTTCATAAAGCCCACCTGAGTACTTGTAACACCGTTTTTCAAATTTATTTAAATTAGTAATTGGTGATATTTTGATTTGATTTTTCACATAATTAACGTGATTAATTCATATACCAGCCTGGCCATACAAAATGCAAAGGTCTCCCTCTTTTCGAGGAAAAAATTAAAATACCAATGTCCAACGATATATATTACCCCACTCTCCATGGTCACGTGATTTCCATATGAATTATATAATTTCAAAAAAAATCATATGTTGACGATATATATATATATATATCCACGGTGTTATTGTGGTCAGACAATTATAATGTCATCGTCTTGGTCAATCAACACAAGATGGAAACAAAAAATAGACTACGAAAATAATATATATATATATATATATATATATAAAACTCTCATGTCATTGATACGTGAGTGAGTATAATAGCATTCCAAATTATAAAAAAAAAAATTAAAATAGGTCGTCTCTAGGAAAGTTAGATTCGGAATGAATACGACAAAAACTTGTCCAAGACCATAGTGTTTTATTTATTTAGTTTCGATTACTTGTTATTTAAAATTTTAGATTTTCTCAGCATTTATGTCAATTTAGCTTTATATTGTTGTTGTGTTTATTCTAATTGTTAGATTATTTTTATACATAATTCAAATTGTAAATAATAATAATGTCATGTTAAATGACACAATTTATAAATTCGTTTCGGATTTAACATTTTTAGAAGAAAAAAAAAAGTGGATGGGTATGTCTGGTCGGAGTGTCTCTGCCATGTCTGGTCTGGTCTGGTCGGATCGAGTGTGTCTTTATAGCTTCTTTGTTATCCAAACCCAACTTCAACTTGACCATCCCTCCTCTTTTGCCAATCTTCTCCTTCATTTTTTTTTAATCATAATGGGTTCCGTTTTTAATACAAAAAAAAATCTAAAAAATGTTTACGTATTTATATGCATGTAGTATCTACTAATCTATAAATAGAAAGAACTAACAAAAAAAGAATAAATACTATACAATTTCAATTCAAGGTTATATTAATTGCTAATGTGATAAAAAAAAAGAAGTATGGATTGCTACATAAAAACATTACTATTTTTATTTTCAATAAAATAAGAAAAATAAAAGGATAAACCACTGTCATGGGCACATCTGAAAATTTTAAAAAGGTAAAAAAAATATGGATATGGAATTGAATAGATGGATATATGGATTAGGCATTGCATATGAGATAAAGTCTATGGCCATCCCCTAGTTCCTGAACCTTCTATCTCTTGTAGCTGTATCTGTAGCTGTAGCCTATAGCTGTCAATTTATTGACTACTAGGTATTTAAATTAGAATTGCATATTTTTCTTGTACATTCCAATATATAAAATTAAATCAAATAATATATAATTATATTTAAATTAACTTTGACTTGAAAATTGTTTAGGTTTATATAATTTCTAAAATCAAATTAATTGATTTTAAAATTACAAGATAACATAAATCTTTAACTCGAATGTAAAATATGGTTAAATATTTTTTGAATGAAAAAAGATTGAGTATACATAACAGATAAAGTATATGGGCACTCCTACTTTCTGAACCTTTTATCTTTTTTAGATGTAGCTGTTGTTTCTCCTTTTTTTTAATACAAGTTTTTTTTTAATTACAGATAAATATATAATAAAACAAAATATAAAAGAATCAAATTATGTTCATTTTTACATAACCGGAAACTCGAATTGTCAACCACGAGACTGATTCAAATGCTCTAGAAAGAAACTAAATGACAGACTTAAGAGTTCATTTTTATTTTTATTTTCTATTTCTAAAAATTCAGGTTTCTTTATCATTTTCACATAAATTTGGAGAATTTTTTTTAAAAAAATAAATGGCAAATTTTTGTGAATGAGTATCAGAATATGGTCGAGAACCAAACCTTTTATAAAATGAAAGTGACACTAACAAAATAAAGTAGCATACCCATAAACTATGAGATAAAAATACATTGCCGGCCAAAAATTATATAAACAGCATATATTAAGTTCATTTAGTACTATACGGCCAATGGAAGTCTCCTATATATATATATATGTATTGTTTTAATTTAATATCACTTGTCACTAGCATTTCCACATTTAAAAAATAGGGGTTTAGCCTATAAAATAGATATTTTAGTTTGAATACACAAAAAATTATTTGTTATGAATTTTTATATCAAATCAAATATAAAATAAATAAAATTTAAAACATCTAACTCAAATAGTCACATTATAAACCATGACCAAAAAGCAACCAAAAAAACAAAAAGAAAAAAAGAAAAACCATTTCCCTAAAACCAGGTCTCACGCTTTGCTTCTGGAATTTGTGCTTAACTGCTTATCCTTTGAAACTAAAACTTCTGCACACGTGTCATCTTTGTTTCCACACGTGTGAACCCTTCCGAGATTCACCTCCACAACTCACAGGGCCGTTACCTGTGACGCTGTTACGTGGCAAACGCCGTTTGTTTTTTTTTTCCCGGCTTAAAGCCCGTGACGGTTTCAAACCTTAAGGCTCGATGAGCAAGAGAGAGACGTTACGTTTTCAATATATATAGATATAGCAAACTGTCATTTTCTGAAGGATAATTATTAAAGCATTAATTATTCTAACTAATAGTTTCCCTTTTTTTTGATAAAATATTTGGACCGTGTTTACGCACTTGATTAGGATATGTGTATACATATAATAAAAATAAACAGTATTTAATAAGGTTGATTAAGAGTACAAAGTCTATACCTTTTTTTACTACTTATATGGTAAATCAATGAGCATACATGTGGGAAAAAAGAATTATTTTTTTAAAGAATTTTTTTTAATTAACAGGTGGAAAATGCTAGATAATAGATATGCATGCAAAAAATACACAAAGGATATATAAGAGAATATTTATATACAAGAAAACAAGATATGTATGAAAAAATATATTTGTTTCTATATTGATCTACATGACCAATTAAGGTATAAAGTGACACAAACCATGACCAATTAAGGTATTATGATGTTCATATATTATTATTATTAGATTTCTTACCCTTAACTAATATGTATGATTAGAATTTCAGGAAAGATGTACTTGTACACCAATTTATAAATTATATGGCTACAGAATCACGAGGAGGGTTGCTAATGGAAATTGTCATTAATGAATTATTAAATGCAATTATGTAAATAAATTAATCTAAATTATCTCATAAAGTAATCGTTGTAAGACCAAAAATGCCCATGTCTTTATATCCACCTTCCCCCTTTTCACAGTCCCAAACAAATACCTTTACTACTACTCTCTCTCTCTCCCCAGTCTCCATTATAAAACCTTCCCTTTCAAATTCACAAATCCTTAATTCGCCTATCGCCGGGAAAAATGGAGGTGAACCACTCCTTCTCCAGCCCCCGCGCGTACCTTCACGCGCTCTCGAAGACGCCGTCGCGGTTCGCCCGCCGCGCCGCCTCCGTCTCCACTTCCTTCGACGAGATGAGCCGCGCCGCTTCCGTCTCCGGTGATCAGATGCGGCGGACTCTTCGGTGGTACGATCTCGTCGGGCTCGGAATCGGCGGAATGGTCGGCGCCGGCGTTTTTGTCACCACTGGCCACGCGAGCCGCTTCACGCGCTCTCGAAGACGCCGTCGCGGTTCGCCCGCCGCGCCGCCTCCGTCTCCACTTCCTTCGACGAGATGAGCCGCGCCGCTTCCGTCTCCGGTGATCAGATGCGGCGGACTCTTCGGTGGTACGATCTCGTCGGGCTCGGAATCGGCGGAATGGTCGGCGCCGGCGTTTTTGTCACCACTGGCCACGCGAGCCGCCTCCTCGCTGGTCCTTCCATCGTGGTCTCATACGCCATCGCCGGACTCTGCGCCCTCCTCTCCGCCTTCTGCTACACCGAGTTCGCCGTCCACCTCCCCGTCGCCGGCGGCGCCTTCAGCTACATCCGCGTCACATTCGGTCTGTAAACTCTCGAAAAAAAATTCAATCCCGTCAATTCAAAATTTAATCTGAAATCAATCCTGATTCTGTTTCTCTGTTTCTTTCCATCATCAGGTGAATTCGCGGCATTCATCACCGGAGCGAATCTGATAATGGACTACGTGATGTCAAACGCCGCCGTTTCGAGGGGCTTCACAGCATATCTGGGCACCGCCATCGGAGTCTCCAGCTCGAAGTGGAGATTCGTCGTCTCCGGCCTCCCAAACGGCTTCAACGAAATCGATCTCGTCGCCGTCGCTGTCGTCCTCGCCGTCACCTTCATCATCTGCTACGGGTATACACATATACACACCTATACATACACATACACTACAAACAATGCGTGTGAGAGAAGCTGAAACATAATGAATGGGTTTTGATCGTGTGTGGTGCAGTACACGGGAGAGCTCGAAGGTGAACATGGTGTTGACGGCGTTGCACATTGCGTTCATAGTGTTCGTGATCGTGATGGGTTTCTGGAGAGGGGACCCGAAGAACCTGACCCGACCCGGGAAACCGGAAGAGCACCCGTCGGGTTTCTTCCCCTTCGGAGCGGCTGGGGTATTTAACGGGGCGGCGATGGTGTATCTCAGCTACATAGGCTACGACGCCGTTTCGACGATGGCGGAGGAAGTGAGGGACCCAGTGAAGGACATACCGATCGGAGTCTCCGGTTCCGTCGCCATCGTCACCGTCCTCTACTGCCTCATGGCCGTTTCCATGTCCATGCTCCTTCCCTACGATCTGGTCCGTACGCTTTCCATCTCCCCTCGCTTTTCTTCTATCCCCCAAAAAAACAAAATTTTCGACTTTTATGAAGAAAAAACCGCCAAAAAAATTCCATTTTCACAAAAAATACACTTTCATAATTCATAAATAAAACTTATTTATTCCCTTAACAAAAATGTAACCATTTCTCTTCTGTATTGAGTTTAAATATCTCATTATTTAAGATTTCGTAATTTAATTGACTCAAATTAAAATTCTTAGTTTCAAGTCTAGTTTTCATGGGGAAAAAATTATAGTTTTCATGAACCAAGATGGTTTCTAGGGCAAATTATTTTACTTCCCCCGAACCCCTCCAATATTGGATCCCGAGCTTTATACTAAAGACAACACGTAGTTGTGGCTGGCTTCTGTCTCGACAAGGGCACTAGAAAGAAATAATTATTATTATTTTGCGTGCATTATATTTCTCATTCTTTATCGTGGGGGCTAGTGATCGAGTGCGGTGCGGGTGTGATGTACGCGCAGATAGACCCGGATGCGCCGTTCTCGGGGGCGTTCAAGGGATCGGACGGCTGGGAATGGGCGTCGAACGTGGTGGGAATCGGAGCTAGCTTCGGGATACTTACGTCACTGTTGGTGGCAATGCTGGGACAAGCTCGGTACATGTGCGTCATCGGTCGCTCCGGTGTGGTCCCTTCTTGGTTCTCCCACATTCATCCCCTCACTTCTACTCCGGTCAACTCCTCCGCTTTTCTTGGTACGTACCCTTTTCTTTATTTATTTGCTAAATTAATGATCACAGTGACTAATTGATGCTATAATATTTGCATTTATGTTCCGGTCTTGTCTTTTACGTCTCTCATGGTAGGTTAAACCATTTAAAAATCTGTGTTAGTTATTAGAAATTTTGCATCTTGACCTTTGTTGAATAAAAAAACACGAACTTGCATGCTTTTTATACCAAAAAAAAACTTGCATGCTTTTGAGGTGAAAAAACCTAAACTTTGAACGGGAAGACGTGTTGGGATGAATTGGCACTCTGTCCCCGTAATCCCACACGCTGTCTCGATTCGATTTGAATAAAGTATATGTGTTTCTTCTAATATAAAACCCTGAATTTTGAACAAAAATGTGAATTTTACAAACCCAATTCGCATTTTTTTTTGGTCCGTGGTTAAATAGTTTAGCTAAAAGTTAAGGTGCTGAGTTGCCATTTTCTCCAAAGATAGTTTTTTTTCTTCCTTGGGGTTCTTTTAAGGTTAAAAGAGAATTCTCCTTTTTCATCAAGTGAGCTTTCTCTTTTATCTTCTTTAGGGGTGTTTTGTCTTTTAGACGGATATTGTAGGCAGTTGGGTAAGGGACCCAATTGAACCGTTTCCGTTTTTTTAAATCCAACGTTCTTTAGCTCCGAAATGTAACGTAGATCATACATGACACGTGATACAACATACGTGTAAATCAAATCTTTGGTCCTTACCATAAAAGCATTTTATCCCTACCAATTGGATTTGAAAACGACGGGTCGTGTAATGTAGGCCATGGCTATTTTGTCTGTGATGTGTTTGTTGGCTCTTTCAGACAAGGAGCATCATCCGAGTCGTACTCATCACCAGTTTTGTTGTGTTTTTTTTTTTTTGCTTTTGTCGAGTTGAATTTCTGTTCAAAGGTTCAATCTTTTCAACGGTCTTGATCGTGACATTGTGGTTCTTGGTCTCTCTCCCCTCCCCCCCTTGACTTCCTGTGCTGGGATTCCATATTCTCCCCCCTTCGTTTTCTTGGTCAATCTCTCCCTTTTGTAAGCTTTCTGTATACCGCATTTACCTGATAATTGATAGATAATATATTCACTCATTCGTGCTTTGAATTTAGCCTCTAAAGCTACAAAACATGATTTTTCACTTTGTTATATGATTATATAATGTGTATGTGTTGTATTCTTTGTCCAGTGGGGGGATAAGTGGTAGTCGAGAATCTAGAGTCACATTTGTCCATATGCATATTCCTCCAATAGAAAACATCTGTTTTTCTTATAGAATGATAAAATTATTCTCAACTTTGTCGCAAGTGGATCATTATCATAGTTTTCAAGTGCTGACCTTATACCCTTTCCAATTTTGGCATCCACTAACCCCCCGCCCCCTCATGCCACTCTGCTCATATACCATTTTTATTGCTTCCACTACAAAAAAATATGAAGATCAAATCTTTCCACCTAGATCATGATTCGAAAACGACTTCTGATTCACACATTCTATTGTGTTTTAATTCGATTTGGACCACTCTCTTGTGTGTACTTATTGCTGATCAAAACCGTATCTCATTGCCTTGTGTCTCAGGTATCTTCACTGCAGCACTTGCCCTCTTCACCGACCTTAACGTCCTCCTCAACCTCGTCTCGATTGGGACCCTCTTCGTATTCTACATGGTGGCTAACGCCCTTATATTCAGCCGTTACGTCCAGTTAGGGACCACCAAGCCATGGCCAACGCTGTCCTTCCTCTGTCTATTCTCCATCACTTCCCTCGTCTTCACCCTCGTCTGGAAACTAGTCCCCCCTGGCCAACCCAAGGCCTTCATGCTCGTGGCCACAGCCGTGGCCGCCATAGCCGTCATCCAGATATTCTATTGCGTGGTCCCTCAGGTTCGGGAACCCGAGCTATGGGGCGTGCCCTTCATGCCATGGACGCCTTGTGTCTCGATCTTTCTGAACGTTTTCTTGCTCGGCTCGCTGGACGGGCCCTCGTACGTAAGGTTTGGGTTTTTCTCGGGGGTGGCGGTTCTAGTGTACGTGTTGTATAGTGTACATGCTAGTTCTGATGCCGAGGGAGATGGTTCACTTGGCGTGAAAGATGTCGTCCATGTCTTGAAGGAGTCGACAGAAACTGAGAATGCAATACACAGAGTATGACAATGACAACAATGTTTCTTTATTTTATATAAATATATAATTAGAGGGTAAGATTAGAGATTAATCAAATGTAACAATCTCTTGCAGAAAGAGCAACACATTGTACAGTTGTTTGGGTCAAGTGGAATATCAATCAATGCCATAGAAATTTGGAAAATGAATTTTGAAAAAAAAAACATTAAAACATTAAAAGCCGATCCTTGTTGTGTCATAGCGTAACATGCCGAAATCTTGAAATATTAAGACATGGGATATGTTTTAGATAGGCCTAATATATATATATATATATATAACTGTTTTTGAGTTGTGTGCGTGTGCTGCAAATATTCCTTGTATATAGTTATAATATCTGACAAACATTTGGGTTTTTTTTTAAGGTTATGTATATAATTCACGTTGAATATCGAAATACCTCACATGATGTATAAATATAATTCCATGTTAAAGATTTGAAAAAAATGCAAATAATATTCTTGTTTTTTTAACCCCATAAATACAAAAAATATCTATATGTTTCTGTTTCATAATATATGATTTTTATATGTAATGATTATTTTAAAAAATAAAAATTAAACTATAATCTAATTATTGTGTTTCCGATGTACAAACTCGAACCAAACTAAGAAATATATATATATATATATATATATATCAGTTTGATATGATTTTTTAAATCAAATTAGTTAAATTATTTTAAATTATAAAAATTATCGAAATTTTTTTAATGAAAAACTAACAAAGATGGAATTGAATTTCTAAAAACATTGAATGAATTTCATATAAAAATCCTGAACAGGAGCAACCCTTGATCCAACTATATACGAATACTTGTTGATTGGCCATTGCTAATACAAATTGCCATTTCCAAACTAAAATATGGTTTCAAATTGTTATATTTTTTTATTCTAATTTAGAAATATATATTATAAAATTGGCAAACTTCCGTCTCCAGAAAACGTATTTAGAGAGTCTAATATAAAATGATAAATATTAAAACTAGGGGTGGGCGTTTCGCTTCAGTTCTTGGAACCGGACCAAATCGAACCGAAAAACGGTATTTTTTTCGATCCGAAACCGTTCTCAATTCCCGAACAATATTATTTTTAGAGAACCGAATTTTTCCGTAACCGAACCGAAACGAATCGAACTTTAAAAAATTCTGAAAAACCGAATATTTTTAAAGAAAATCTATATATTTTTTTAATAAAACCCGGAACCGAACCGATATCGAAACCGGAACGAACTGAACACAATATAAACACCGATTGGTACCTATTTTTTTAAAACCGAAAAAACTGAACCGATCCATTCCCATTCCGAACCCGAACCGTTTTTAGAAACGCCGACTCCTAGTTTTAAGTGGATGATGTAAATCTCGAATCCACAAATAAATGGGTTTTAAGTAGTGGGAGGAGGATTTTGTCAAAAAAAGGTAACTTTGCTAAATATTCCATTGCGAGAGACAATATTCCTAGAGATAGGGTTCAAATCAAAATGCCCGAATTTCATTACCTTCACATCATCATCATCATCATCATCATCATCATCATCATCATTATTATTATAAATTAAAAATTTGTTTTTATTGTTATTATTGGGGATTTGCCTTCACTCGGAAGAAGATGTGATTCTAATTGGTGATGAAGATTTGATGTCTTCATTACGAGTCGAGTTTCACCTCCAAAACTCTAAAGGATGTGTCCCATTTGCCTCCTCTTCTATCCCACCCACTTTTAAAAAGACCACTATGCCCATATATCTACACATTTCGACTGTAGGAATTAAATTGAATAATATCTATTTACAATATCTGAATTGTTTGCCAATCAAATAATAAATTTCATAAAAAATTCTCAATTAGAAACAATAATATAAATCAAATATAAACTTTAATATAAAAATAATCTAAACCAAACCAAACTTCCATATACACATTAAATATACATAGTTTTTATTTTATTAGTACGAAATCAATTTTATCTTAGAATTGGATGTAATATATCTTACTATCCCCTAATTTTATGGTTTTTGAACATTATTATTTTATTTTACAACATTAATATATATATATTGTTCTATTTGTTAAAGATATCTGTACGCAGATTTCATATGAATCGTGTGTAGATAAATAGATGTCAACGCCTCCTAAACCACTGAGGGCAAGTTGTGTAGGGGCTATATATATATATATATATATGTTATTGGAGTACATTTTGTTTCAAAGGCCAAATCCATTACTGACCTTTTCTTGATGTGAAGATGTAGACATCATTCCTTGATTTTCGTTGACAATCTTCAGGAATTTGGATTTAAAAACCTTTTTTTTAATACAAAATACAAAAATTCAAAGGAGATAAGGAAGTGAAAAAAAAGGAAATAAAAGGTAGAAACAAATGGAGGAAGAAAACGACTTGGAATCACAAACAGCAGTCTCTGCATGCAAGTTGCATGACGGTCCACCTTACAAAATAAACCTCATACATACATATATATATATATATATATATATATATATATATTATATACATATATAAGTACATTAATCTTATTCATATATATATATATATATAACAACTAGATGTAATGTTGTCACTAGAAATTTTTCTGTCAATGTTTAAAGCATTTGCAAAACGTATATCCTCGAAATTTTAAATTCACGATAGAAAAGAAAAAAAAAGGAAGAAGAAAAATTAAGATGCTTTTCTTCTAAACCCTAAAAAGCCCATAACATAATTAAGACAGAAGCCCAATAAAGAACAAATGTTTCTAGTCAGTTTTGTAGTGTGGCCCAACTCAGAAATAGTTCGGTTTCTCTTTCGTGAAAATTCATTCCTCGTCTTGTCGCGGGCAATTGCATGAACATCTTGAGCCGATGCAGGATCATACCCATAAACCATTTGAGTTCCATATGCAGAAATCCCTCCACTTTGGCGATCTCCAAGCCCGATGAGTCGCTGTCAGGAGACAAAGATGTTTGGTCTGATCGTAACGTGGCTCAATCCTTTGAATTTCGCAAAATTTTGCAGCTTTGTGCGAGAAATGGAGCTTCCATGGAAGCGAGAGCCTGCCACGGGAAGATCATTAGATTCGGGTTTCAGGGAGATGTCATGTTATCGAATGTTATCATCAATGTTTATTCGAGGTGCGGTCTTGTCGGGCTTGCTCGCCAAGTGTTTGATGGAATGCCCCAGAGAAGCTTGGTTTCTTGGAACACCATGATGGCTTTATATAATCGTAACGGAGAGGAACTAAAAGCTCTGAATATGTTCTTTGAGTTGCGTAATGAAGGAGTTATGTTCAATGAATTCACGATCTCAAGCCTACTCTGTGCCTGTGTGGCAAAGTCCGATGCCTTGGATTGCAAGCAGTTGCATTGTTTGTCTGTCAAGACTTGTCTTGATTTGAACATGTTTGTTGGTACTGCTCTGCTTGATCTTTATGCAAAGTCCGGGCTGATCAAAGACGCCATGCAGGTTTTCGAGTCAATGCAGGAGAGGAGTTTGGTTACATGGAGTTCTATGGTCGTGGGTTATGTTCATAATAAGTTTTATGAGGAAGCTCTGCTTCTGTTTAGTCGCGCTCAGAGAATGAGTCTGGAGCCAAATCAGTTTACAATATCTTCTGTAATCTGTGCCTGTGCCAATCTGGCCGCTTTAATCGAAGGGACACAGATCCATGCTGTTACCTGCAAGACCGGGCTTTGTTCTAATGTTTTCGTGGCCTCATCTCTCGTCGATATGTACGCAAAATGTGGAGGAATCAGAGAGTCTTATATTATCTTCTCTGAAGTGGAAGAGAAGAATATCGTGCTCTGGAATGCTATGATCTCAGGGTTTGCTAAACATGCACGTTCTGTGGAAGTAATGATCTTGTTTGAAAAGATGCAGCAAGATGGGATATACCCGAATGAATTTACTTTCAGCTCCTTGTTATCAGCTTGTGGACATACGGGTTTGGTCGAGAAAGGTCGGAGGTTTTTTCAACTCATGAAAACCGAATACAATCTATCTCCGAATGTGCTTCACTATTCCTGTATGGTTGATATCTTTGGTCGTTCGGGCCATTTATCTGAAGCGTATGAGCTAATCCTATCGATGCCCTTTGATCCTACTGCCTCCATTTGGGGATCTCTTTTGGGTTCTTGTCGGGTTTACAAAAACATCGAGCTGGCAGAGGTTGCAGCCAAGAAACTCTTCGAACTAGAACCAGAAAACGCCGGCAACCACGTATTACTATCCAACATTTATGCAGCGAACAAGAAGTGGGAAGACATTGTCCACTCAAGGAAGCTTCTGAGAGACAGCAACGTGAAGAAAGTCCGAGGGAAGAGCTGGATAGAGATAAAGAACAAGGTTCACACTTTCAGCGTGGTGGGTAGCCATCATCCAAGAATCCAAGAAATCAATGCCGAGTTAGATGAATTGCTGAGTGAAATGAAGAGGTACGGCTATGAGCCCGACACGAGGCACGAGCTACACGATGTGGAGGAGGGACAGAAGGAGGAGCTTCTAAGGCGGCATAGCGAGAAGCTGGCTCTAGCGTTCGGGTTGATGGGTTTGCCAAAGGGTTCTACTGTTAGGATAATGAAGAACCTGAGAATATGTGGGGATTGCCATGAGTTTATGAAGGTCGCTTCAATGGTTACAAGAAGGTGTATCATTGTTAGGGATGTTAATAGGTTTCACCATTTCAGTGATGGCCATTGTTCTTGTGGCGAGTTTTGGTGAAACTTTTTTTTTTGAAATCAAAATCCATTATTTCAGGGGAAAAAAAAGAAATGTACTATGATAGATTCTTCTCTCCTAGCCATTTTAATTTTTTCTTAATTGGAATTTATTTTGTTAAAAGTTAAAACTACAAGTTTAGCACTTTTTTTTTAAAAAAAAAATTATTTTAGCGTGGTCAAACTCTTTTTTCATTTTTTTGTTTTGTCCGGGAAAGTCCAGATTAGTTTCAGTGGGCTAAAAAAGCCCATAATAATGGGCCGAATATTATAGCCCATCATCAACCAGATATCCGACGTGGCGAATTGTTATTGGCTAGGATACACCGAGCTAAAATCTCTCTGAGGTTGTGACAAACCCTAACAAGACTGTATCTTTCCAGTCTCTTAGCTTCATCGTTTTGCCGCCGCTTCTCCGCTTCAGGCCCGAGCGATACAGGTGCGTTTGGTCACCCAGAAAATTGCATCACTTGTGGAAGAATTCGTGGCAAAAATTTTGAAACTTTTGCTTTTTGAATTGGTATTTCCGTTTTTTTTCTCTGGATTATGTCGGGATGTGAAGCGTTTAGCATCGTCGATTTCGATATTGTTCTGTTTGTTTGGTTCTTAGGACAGTTTAGTGTTCTAGGACTAAGTTCGTGGAGATTAGATGGAAATTTCCAGTCTTTTAGGGACTGATGTAGAGGCTAGGATACACTAATATTGGTTGAGTCTCTATTAGATCATCCATGAATTAGAAACTCATGTAGTTTATTCACAATAATGTATCGGTGTCTCAGAATCTGGTATAGATAGGAGTAGCGATGAGCATTGATGGATTCAGACTTTGATTGCGTTTTACCTCTCTGATTTAGGGTTTATGACAAATGGGTATCTCTCTCTTGCATTCGTGTGTTATCACATGGGGGCGTGTCTCTGGTTCAAATGCCATGTGTTTCCCTTTCTTGGATTCTGTTTCCGACTCTTTTGTTCTCTAGCTCCATACGATTAATGGGTATCATAAATTTTGAAACTTTGACGTTTCTTGAGGTGGTTTGAAGGTTTCTACTCGAGATATGAAAGCTGGACTCGGCATACCCTTTTGTTTGATTTCTTGGCAGGTAAGTCAGGTGTTGAAAAGATGGGCCGTGTCCGTACCAAGACAGTGAAGAAATCTTCTCGTCAGGTCATCGAGAAGTATTACTCAAAGATGACACTCGACTTCCACACGAACAAGAAGATCTTGGAAGAAGTTGCAATCATCCCCTCCAAGAGGCTTCGCAACAAGATTGCCGGGTTTTCCACCCACTTGATGAAACGTATCCAGAAGGGACCAGTCCGTGGAATCTCCCTGAAACTCCAGGAGGAAGAACGTGAACGCCGCATGGACTTTGTCCCCGACGAGTCTGCCATTAAAACCGACGAGATCAAGGTCGATAAGGAAACCCTAGAGATGCTTGCTTCTCTGGGAATGTCTGATATTCCGGGTCTGTCTGAAGTGGAGCCGCAGGCTATGGCGCCAACCAACCTGTTTGGCAGGCCGGGCAGAAGGTACTGAGTTGCCAATGGCTGGTTCTTGAAAGTAATATGGATATGAAACATCGTTTGCTTTCGGTTTAAGGTTAATGTCTGAATATGGAACTGTTGCATTTGATCTTTCATTTTTTTGGTGATATGTTTTTGTCTATTTGGAACCAAAGAGTTTGAGTTATAATAGTCAGAAGCATCCATGATCCTTTTCCAATGTGATTTTGGTATTATGGGTTTTGAATGGTTATAGATTTTATTTTGAATTTTTTTTGTTTTAGTTTTTGGGTTGTTGGTTTTTAACTTTTGTTTTTTCGGTTGTAAATCTAAAAAATTGGAACTTGTAATATTTAGTTAATTATTCTATTAAAATGATTTTCCAAATTTTTAATAAAACTGAAATTATGATTATCAATTCTTTTGAATCTTACCAGCTCGTAAAATTACTGAACCTTCGGTAGAATTACTTTGTGGGTTCTAAATTTTCATTAGATAACGATCGAAACTATTGACAATCAATTGCATTAGAATATTGGGAATGCCAGTGTACTGTATATCTTATTATATTTCTTCATATCTCAGTGTCAGCTAATATTATATTTGGTAATAATTCGTCCAGTACGTTGCATGATAATATATATATATACATGGGCGGATCTACTTGCACATAAGTGGGGGCACATGCCCCCATTCACATTTTAAAAAAAAGAAATATTACTTATAGTTTTAATTAAATTAAGTGTGACCAGTGTGACCAGTGTGACCAGTGTGACCAGTGTGACCAGTGTGACTAGTGTGACCAAAACTAAATTTTGAACGGTGTGACCAGTGTGACTAGTGTGACCAGTGTGACAAGTGGGACTAGTGTGACCAATGTGACCTGTATGACCAGCGCGGCCAAAATTAAATTTTAAACGGTGTAACCAATGTGACATACCTTTGTTTTCGTTGTCAATCCGTTCCATTATGCGCATCTTGCATATTCTTCGACAGATTTGTTATGCATTTGTCTCATTTTCATCAAAAACCACACGATTCACTTTAAAAATCATAAAACTCAAACTCAAAACACAAAGTTTATGTATCGAACCAATCTCTTGTATTAATGAACTACTTACCTTCAGTTTTTGTCATTTGTTATGGCTTAGAACGACACACGAAGAAGAAGATATAAGGCCGACGGTGAAGATACATTCAACGAAATAATCATTTTTCGTTTGTTTTTCTGTGTAAAAATGAAATGAGAAGGAAAAAAATGGAAGAGTTGAGAGAAAGATAACAGTAGAGAGAGAAAGTTAAGAAAGAAATGGAGAGTTATCAAAGTGTGGGAACGAGAGAGATAGAATTCAAAATAACTAAGTGGGAGAAGTGTATCACGTTACTTTTTTTAAAGGTTAATTATGTCTTTTGTTCCTTTTTTCAAAATTTTAGGGTTTTGAAGGGTATGTCATGAAATATTTGTAGCAAAGTGGGGGTATTTTTGCTATATTACCCACACACCACGTGGTTTTTTTTTTTCTTCGTTCCATTTTGGCAGGATCTGCTATTTTTGTTATTCTTCCTTACATGTTGCTCATTTATTTTGATGTTTTTTGTTAGTTCTTATTGGAACCCTACCATATCAATTTCATTTGTATAATTATGGCTTGATATAATATGATATCTATTAATGATACATGTTCTCGATTATTTCGTCTGGTTCAATATGTGAAAATTCGTAAAATGATAAAATTTACATAATTTATCATCTATCGTATATATATATATATATATATAATGGCTTTTGTTAGAGCCTATCATTAAGAAGATTGGAACAAGAAACAAAACAAAATCGCTCAATTAAAATAATTGTTAATGCGATTGATATATTATTTTATACGTTATCTTATGAATGCATGGGGAAAGGACCGAAGACACAAAGAAGGAACAAAGGAAGTTGCATGAAAACGAGATCCGATGTTCAAACCTTTTCTTTTCTTCCACTTCCTTTCCTTTCCGGTGAATGTCTGTCTCCCCTTTTGCCTAATCTAATTCTTAATTATATTTGCAATGCTAATTAATTAGGTTTAGTTTAATTTAATTAGTCAACCATTCAAGAAAAGCTAGGTTTCTTTTATATACATATATATAATGACAACTTTTGTATTTGCTCTAAAGCTCACGCAGAGTACGTGGATGTGTACGTCCCTATATTTATGCCTATTTATTTCAGGTTTTGATTATATTTCCATTGATTTATTTTTTAAAATAAAATAATATTTTTTATACCGAATTTCTGATTTACAAATTCGAATTTGGTGTGTATCATGTTTTCAATTAGTGACATAATTAAAAAAAATTCTATATTCATAGCATATTCAATTAATTTAATTTTAGGATATATATGAAAATGCCCGAATTGAAACATCTAAACCAAATTATTCATTTCCAACGGCAGTTTCGTTATCCCATTGTCGGGATTAGTTTGAGTTAATTAATTAAAAAATGGATCAGTATTACCACATAGCGTACGTATATTTATATAATTAATTAAAGTAATTAATTATAGATATAGACAAGTTGCTAATCATGAGAGTGGACGAGGGTTCGTTCTCTCATGCATCGCTGGCTTTGTCGATTATGATTAGCAGTAATGCTCTTTGCATGCCTTATTAATATCTCGTATTTTAATTAGCCATCTTCTTCTACTTCTTCACTTATTTAATTTTGTGAGTATTTTTTTTAAATGCCTCATAGTGATTATTGATTTATCCAACAGCTTAAAAAAAAAATCATAAAAATATGTAGTATTATAATTTTCATATGCTTATGATTTGTTCTCCAAGGCCGACATACGTATCACTCTGTCGCACGGACACAATATTCGTATCTTATTTTTTAAAAAAAATTTCAATATTGAGATGAATTGATCAATACTTAAGAAAATATGACCAAATGCCTTAGAGCCAAACACACACATACATATAAAGATACATACATATATATTTTTGATAATCGAATACCTTAGACCAAGATCAAATTAATATCAGGAACGAGAGTCAGCTATATGATGTGATTATACGTTCCCTTTCCAAATTTGAGGTTTGAATTCGAGATGAGACAAACGTTTTGCACTCCCATCTCACCGGTTAAACTATTTAAATTTGGATATATATATATATATATATACATACACACATAATATTTTTTATAGACAAATTAACAAAAGAAACATTTTTTTAACCAATATGAATCTCATTGCCTTCTACTAGGAGTGGGCAACAATAGGATATATATCCCGATATGCTAATATATTTGAATCCTTATTCGAAATTTTGATATATATATATATGTTGTCCGAATCCCCGTTTTCCAAAGAAATATAAGGTCATTTATTTTCCAAAACTAAAAAAAAATAATCTTACAGATAAATATATATATATATAACAAAACCAACAATTTTAATGTAAATGCGTGATCCAACCGTTTTTCCTATTCAATTGCGTTCACATGAGTTTTGCACTCTCCTTACCTCTCATGTCTCTATTGACTTCCCCTATCTATTTCATCTCTAAAATTTAATTTTTAATAATTATAAATAACCCAAGGTTCAAGATCAATTATCGCGTAAGATATTATGATATAGCACCATGTCATCGGTTTAGTAATTTTCCGTTTCATAAAATAATTATTCTCCAAGAATATATATATATAACAAACAACATGTGGAAAGTTACATTGTAAATGAATAATGGTTTTGTATTTTTTTTTCTATTGGATAAACGTGGCCTGAAAAATATTTATGTTGTAGTAATTCATCTTGGTAATTAAAAAAATATATATGTTTGGAAATTAAATATGATTTAATAAAAACGAAAAGAAAATGCATAGAAATTAAATAGACCACCGCCGTCCCCTCATTCCCTTTATATTATTCCCTCCAACTCCTTCTCCCTCCATTAATGCCCCAAACCCTCCCACCATCAAGAAAAAAAAAATCTGCAGAGGAAAGAAAAAACGGTTTCAATGGGGAGGAAGATGACGATCTCTTCACTGTTCAAAACTAGAGGTGGAGGCGGATTACTTGCTGTTCCTCTGTGCTACAACGCGAAGACGACGTCGTTCCGAGTCGGTGACGACGTCATCAAGACGGTGAACTCGGTATTCTTCGACCAAAACGGCGACGTGTTGGAGGCAGAGACGCCCGATTCTTGGTTTACGAACTCGTCCGAGTCGGCTAGTTACTCAACCGAGTCGGATCAGGATCTGGACGCCGAGTCGGTCGAGATGGTTGTCCGCGGCGTGGTCAGATCGGAGAGGTTGTTCTTCGATCCTGGTGTCACGAGCTCGATCCTGAAAGGGAAACAGGACAACGATAATAGCCAATCGGAGGAGGATAGGGATTATCCGCCATTAGAGGGCAGCAGCGTGGCGGTGGAGATGGAGTCGGAGGATCCGTACGGAGATTTCCGACGATCGATGGAGGAGATGGTGAGGAGTCAGGAGGAATTGGCGAAGGATTGGGAGAGCTTGGAGGCGTTGCTCGCATGGTACTTGAAGATGAACGAGAAGAGGAGCCACGGCGTGATCGTGAGCGCTTTCGCCGATCTCCTCGTAAGCATCTCCGGCGGAGGAACCACGTCGACGCCGGCGTCGGAATCGACTCGTTACTCGACGGCTGTTTCGTCATTGCCTTCTTCGCCGGTGTATTCATCTCGTGGTCAGAACGAGATCGAAGAAGAAGAGAGACGGAGCTGTTAGTCTCACCAGTTTACTTCTTAATTTATTTTGAATCCTGTAAATTAATTAATTGATGGGTTAGAGAAATCATAAATATAAATATAGTTAATTGTCAGATTAAATTTGATGAATCCGTTTTTGCCACCTCCGAAACCACACATTAATGAGCTAAAGAACACTCAAGCAAAATTATAAGGGGTTTGGATCCATTATTTTTTTTTTGCTAGTTTGAATTTAATTGGAATTAGATTTTTTTATTAAAGAAATTATTTGGTTCTTTTTAAGAATTTTCCTTCAGTTTTTTTATTATTTTCATATTCAAAATTCAACTAAATTTGATCAAATTAAATATTCGAATAAAACTAATAATTATCACCAACAGAACTCTAGAGTTTTACACCTCTATATAATATAAAAATTCTAAAGTTTAGGAATCCCATATTTTCATACAATATTTAATGCAAGTAAATACCCGAAATATCGGACGAATGACGTGGATTTTTATTATAAAGTAAGATAGGGTCTACCAGAATTTACGGAGGATTCAAATGGAATGTTTGTTCTCTAGTGGTAATGGTTGCACCGAAAATGCTGCTGTTTTTTTTTTTGTAAGAAGAAGATTTCCTCGAATAGGACAATAAGTGAGCGTGTGGGGTTAGTGTATAGTAATAGAAAGAGGTGTCATTTATTCATTCATATCTCGTGAATGATATATATATATATACACACACACATTGAATGCTTAGAGAGGCGATGATGTAACCTTTTGCATTGAATTCCGTGGACCAACCTTCTTATTACAAACCCAACCCCTTCATATCTCTGCAAAATCGTATCTCCCTCTCTGTGTTTTGGTCCAAATCCTGGCTCTAAACCGGTCTCTTCTTTGAAACCGGTTTAAGATCACATTTGTTGGTCAGCCAGCCTAGTTTTTACCCGGATTATATATATATATATATAAAAGAAAGAGAGAAAACAGTGTAACGGAGAAGAGCTGAAGGTAGTTTCTTTGAGAGTCACTAGTCCAGAGATTGAGTTTCAGTGTACACTGACCTTAGCCTCGGACCGAAGCCCGTGGTACCGCAGGTAACCTGTACTCGTCCTCGGCCTGTCACCACCACAACGTCGGATACATCCATCATTAGCCATTCTCTATAAAGGTTCTAAATCATTGTGGACACTGAACATCATCTTTTCTGATAACTGATAACTCTCTGTATGGCTATACACATGTGCATCCAGTATGTTTAACATACGGTTCATCAAGAACCAAGAACCGGGTTTTTGTCGAATGGTGTAAAATTCAAGGAGTGTGCGGTGATTGTGTGGAAAGTTTCGAGTTTTGGACTCTATCTCGCGTGTGAGAACACATGGACAGGGTGAAACACTAAGAAACAGAGGAAAAAGAGATCAGAAGGATTCATTCACCTGGTTATTCACTCGTCCAGTAGGTGCTGCAGGCAAGTTACGCTCGGCCTCATTATCGGGTTCTTTATCAGGTTGGAGATAGGAAGGAACTCCATCGGATTCCATCGCATTTCCCATATCAACTTCGAGAGCGTCAAGCTCTGTAAATACCAAAAATTCAAGAATGCGAATGCCGAAAGCAAAGAGATGAGATGACACTTATGCAACTTGGAACCTACCTCCCACGAGATCGTCCTCGTCAATGTCGTTGGAGACATTGTAACTCCTGCCCCGGGGGGGGGGGGGGGGG
>NW_010967707.1:4670559-4699007 GCF_000463585.1 Tarenaya hassleriana | reverse complement strand
AACTGTCGACGCCCCCGGGGGGGGGGGGGGGGGGCTAACTAATACCGAGATTCTTGAAGAAAAGAGAGGTCTTGTTAAGAAGTTCAACATACATCTACATCTTGAATCTTCACTGTTTTCATCATTCCTTTCAATTCATTGTTGGCAGATCTCAGCACCGTCATCTGCAAGTAACCGCATCGCAAATTTTGACCCGTTTCAGAGTTCTATCATATTCATTCGCTTTCACCAAGCATCTTTTTGTAGAAATGACGAGAAAGCAAAAGCCATACATACAGTTTGTTGAGCGTCTTTGAGGCCTTCGGCGGCGAACGAAACTTGATCTAGGTTGAACGTCTGATTATACAGCATGTCACGTTGTCCTTCGTACCTGCTAAAAAAAACGTAGCAGCGGTTATAAACAATCGTCACTCGACAAAACAGGTATCGTGTATTCGTAAGGAAGCTTAAACTCGGTTATTGTCGAACCTTCCTTCCTCCCGAAACAAATGATCAAAGGAACCATTACCAATGAAGATAAAAACTCACATTTTCTTCTGCTTCAGAACCCGCATAGCCCGAGCTTTGATAGCTTCCTGAGATGGACCGGGTCTCGTCTTTTTTATCTGTTCTCTGTATTTGCAGCATCAAGCTTCTTAATCTTCTCTTCCACCAAGTCCCCCTCTTTTGTTAATCTGAGAACACAGCAATGGAGTTATTTCAAAACCCTAAAAGAATGATACCTGAAAATGTCATTGGAATCTCAAAAGAGAAGAAACCAGACAAAGAGGGACTACGCATCAGTGATGAAGATGAATATCATATGCTATCACAAACCGTTCCATCAAGCACTTCCTCGAGAAACATCAAACAAAACGGACAAAGAATCCGACTTATGATGAAACCCAAATCCAAAAACCCTTGTCTTGAACAAACAAAAAACGATGTTCGAAGATGGAACACGATAAAACCCAGAAATCGACAACTAGAAACAAGGACTACTCCTCAATCCGAGCGAAGCCAGAAACACCGTACAGCAACAATCCCTAATTCTCTGCATTCCGCACGTCACCAGCGGCTATGCTGATTTCAAGACGAGATCTCGAATCAAAACCCAAACCATGAATCCGAAGCAGAACATAAGAGTGAGAATAAGAACCCGATCGGAGGCATCTTGAATGGACGGAGGAGGTTCATTGTTCTTCTTCGCGCCGAATACTCTCTTCATCTTCTCCGAACAAGTTCAAAACTTCAGCTATAAAACAGAGAGAGAGATTTCGGAGAAGATTGTCGAATCTTCAAACGATCGACATTCCAAAGTTTTTCCTCCTCGGATTTTCATTTTATGTTTCGCCCAGATCGTAAAGTTTGGAACTTTTCATGTCCGACTGAGATTTTCTTGTCCCCTTCTACAATGTCGATGTTCAAGTTCAACCAAAGGAGCGTTTCTCAATAGGTGTAGTTCTAGATCTTGTAATAACGAATAGATTTCCAAAATTATACGAAAATCCAAATCTGAAACTAAATCTAATGAATATGAAATATAACCAAACCGAAATAATTTATTGTAAAATGCCAGAGTTATAGGAACTAATTATGTACCCAAGAAGAAGTTAGTTGTACCGTTTTTTAGGACCATAAGGAGAAAACTATGAACAAGCTTGGCCACAAAACAAAAGTTTGTATATAAAAACACCCACCAAAGAATCAAACGAGAGAAGCCTTCAGTTTCAGCTTTGGTTCTTACGAGCCGCCAAGCGAGAAAGCCTCTCCCTTTTCTTCCCTATACAATTCTCCAATCTTTAAAACCCTGAAAATCTCAGCCGTTTCACGCCGCAGCCACAGGTACAGAAGCAGCTTCGGAAACGGTATCAGTCATCATCGTTCTTGCTGCAGAACTGTCTGAAGATTCAGCCATGGTTCGGTGGATTTCGATTTGGAGACGGTGGTGAAAAGACGAGACGAGTCCCTTCTTCATGTCGGCTTTGAGTTGCCTTATGGGTATTGCAGCGAGGAAGCTCTTTATGTACTCTCTGCATGATTCTTTACCTCTGCAAATCACTTCGCTTTGCTTGGGTTCCTCTGGAGATGCCGATTCCGGCTCGTTCTTGACGTCGGGTTTCGGGTTTGAAGGGGTGGTGGTGGTGGTGGTGGTGTCAATGGCGGGTGGTAGCCTCTGGATCTCTGCGTCTTTGTCGAATTTCAAGATGTAGGCTTGGTTGCAGCCCTCGTAGAGCCTCTCTCCCAGCGTGTCGATGATGTAGTAAGCGTCGTGGTTGATGAGAAGGACGAAGAAATGGTCGTTCCAGCTCACGATGTAGACGAAGGGCTCGTCGTTTTCGGTCGTTGAATCTTGCTCTTGCTTGATGATCTCTTCCCAGATACTGTCGAAGGACATCACTCCATGGAGAAAGTCGAGACCAGTCTCTTCTTCTTCTTCTTCTAGTTCTTCCCCTGATTTCTCTGGATGGAAGAACCCGATGAAAGATTTCTCCGGAACAACGCAGAGGGGACGGATTCCGGCCAGGAGGACGGTCTCGAGGTCGAAATGTTTGTCCGGAAAACGTTCCCGATACTCCTCGTTCTCGCACAGATTTCTCCATTCTGTTGACCCTTCTCTGATAAGGCTATCAAACTCCGACCTCGTCGGCATTACTCCTTTGTTGGATTGCAACCAATGGGATATGACCGCAACCAAGGCCGTGCAGGCGCTCTCTCCGGCCGCACTCTCGCTCCGTTGGTCAATCGAACCGAGAAAGACTTGAGCCGTAAGCTTCATTATCCCGTCCCGGCTTGCGATTTCCTTAGTCTCCCAGCTTCCGACAACGAAGTTCTCGTCTCCAAACTCCGAGTTAGATGATCGCTTCATGGCTGAATCATTGGATTTGTACCACTGCACGGAAATAGGTTGCACGTTAGAAAGAAACGTATTACGAAAGTGAAAGCAACTTACGGTTGTTTTTTCCACTGCACATACCTCCGAGAAAGACTCATCCGATGAACTTAGATGTCTTCTGTCGAAATCAATATCGTCTCCACCTTCTTCAAGACAATCTTTTTTCAGAAGAGGCTCGCCCTTGCCTTTGGGAGATTTGAAGCTCAGTTTTCTCTTCTTCCATGATAGCATCCTCTTCTTCGACAGCTGCCCAGATGAATTCTCTTCACGAGAATGCTCGAGGTCTGACCTTCGGTGGCTGTAATAAACAAAACCCTCATCTCCTGGGTCTATATTGGCGTGAAACGAGCTTCTACCCCAAATGGCATATGGCAATGTCTTGTAGTTAACTGGATCGGAAGCACTTCCATCCTCTCTACTCTCTTCTGAAAAATCCCCAGCAATTTCATCCAGAGAATCTGTATCAAAGGGATCACTTGACTCGGTATCGAGATTTCTATCAGGGCTTTTGCCTTCGCTGTCACTGGTTGCACCCCGAGTGTTATCTTTTCTCACCCCTTGGCCAATTGACATGCAATGATTGAAAGTTTTGATCTTTCTCAGACCCGCTTTTACAGCAGTCTCGGCTTTCTCGTTTGAGGGAGCCTCCATGGAACAAGGAGACCACAACACAGGTAGAACCGATCTTTGTCTCCCGGGAGATGATTCTTTTGGGGTAAACTGAAGTGATATCTGCAAAAGGGTAACCGTTGTAGTAAGAAATACGAAAAAAAGAACAAATCCACAAGATGATGGGGAAGGGGGGGTCACTCACATGAAGACATGGACATGACGAAGATGGAGTTCCCGAGATCTTGAGAGGGACTTCGACTGGAACATCATCTTCTTGCAGAGGTGAACAGTGTCCTGCAATATTCAGCAATGCCTTTCCAATGATGGGAATTTTCTCCTTTGATCCTTGATTAATCCCCTACATGATCAACAACCCGATATCAGAACACATATGTTACGAACACTTCTAACCACATGATCGTCTGGTTGAGGAACATATCAAGAACACAAGCCAGCCAAGTAACTTCATGTTTATATTTACTGTCTGAACAAGAAACCTGGATCAAATTCATATGTCCTATATGGATCAATGCAGAGATATATACATATGGTTTCACTGTAGTGATGCTGACGTACAGAGAAGATAACTAAGTATACATATGAGTATATGGGCAAGATTCAGATCATTCATAAGATCAAATACAGGAAATACAAACATAAAGCATCAAAGTTTCATAATCACATGAGCCTACAGCAACAAAAAATCAGAAGAATAACGCAGATTTTCCCAAATTTAGGAGGGCAATGGCATCATCAGTCATCAGATGATCGTATGGTACGAGAATCTGATCGAGAAGCCGATAATCAAACCAGGCGTCTAATACAATCAGAGCCCGTGAATTCAAATAAGTGATCACCACAGAGAGAGATAGGGAGAGAGAGAGAGAGAGAGAGAGAGGGCATACATTGAAGACAGTAAAAGCAATCTCCCATGGCAGGAACAAGCCGTCCTTGTAGACGGCGAAATCACAGTCCCTCTTGAATTCCTCATTCCACTCGACGACACCATCGCCTCTGCAGCCGCCTTCCTCGGTCAAATTCCGGACGACAGAGCGTTTCAGAGCCACCGTTCTCGGTCCCTTCCACTTGACCTCTACCACGGGTCTCTTCCTCGGCCTCCGACCACCACCGCAACCCTCTTCATCGCCGTCAAATCGGGATGAATCCAGACCGTCCATCCGAAGAATGACGACGACCACCTCGAATTTCGCGGCGGTGAGAGGCGGCCACGGCGGCCACCGCATGATTCTCATCTTGCCCACAATTCTAGTTAGTGAAGGAGTGCGATCGGAGAGAGAATTCGCGTGAGAGGATAAACAACGAAGAGCCCGACGAAGAAGAAGATACGGGTTGAGAAAATCGAGATTCTCGGGAGAGAAAATATCGGATCTTTAGGAAGTGGGTATGGCGGATTTGGTGATTGAAACCAATGAAACGCACAAAGTTTGAAATTTGAAGAGAGAGAGAGAATGGGAATGTCAGCGTGGAATGTGCGTTTTGTTTTCCATGGTCAACCCTTTGCAAGAGGATCTAAAATTCCCTTAATCCTATAATTAATAGATTTACTTACAAAAAAATATTACTTTCTTATTTTTAACTAAATTTACAAATATCTTCGTTCTATTTCTGTACATTATTTCCATACATAGATTAAAATAATTATGTAATAACATAAACAGGTACAGATTAATACAAATAAAAATACAGATAGATGTCAATAACACGGATTGATATCTAAAGATATAAATCATATGATAAAAAATGAAATAACAAATGAATAAATATTTTTTTTCACAAATAAAGAGCTGGTAAAAGAATCATATTATATATATATATATATATGTATTTATGTATGTATTTATATATTTCAATGAATGAAGAAGTCAAGAGGATCATACCACCGGGTTTCGTGGTTGAGTTACTTGATATAATTTCTAAAATTACTAATTAATTTATTGCAATACACACCTACGATTGATTGTGTATTAGGAGTGAATCTCTAGATTTGGATAATGAAAATCTAATCATATTTATCCAATTAAATATAAAAAATAAAACAAGTCATGAGAAAATACTTTTTTAGATAAATGTATATGTGTATAGAAAAGAAAAAAAAGTGACATATAATTTTACAAAATAAAAGACTAAGTATATATTATAAAAACCCTAAATATATTATTTACTAAAACAATTGTTGATTTATTTTTATTGAGGATAAAAGTCAAAGCATAAATCTTATATATCATATTTTTCAAACTATGAATGATTAAACCGATAAAAATAATGACCCATGGAAATCTTAATGCGGGATGATATATTGGTTTGAGAATGTATTCCGAATATTCAATTATCAGAGCTCTATAAATTATAAAACGTGGTAAAAATCTTATTTTGTGACATGAAAAACTAATAAATACTTATATTGTTTATGCATCTGGATAATATAATATGATTAAAGAAAGTATAAAATTATGTATTTATCGGTTCTGTTAGGGAATTTGATATCTAGGATATTTATTCATTAATTCATATTCTTTGAATATTCGGAATTAGATTTATTTTTGGGGTAATGAATACTTTTTCAATATTTATTTTATTTACTTTAAATTAGAGCCGGTCACCGAACGGGGCGAGGGTAGTGGACCCACAAATGCACAATTATGGCCTCTATGACATTGAGAACCGATGAACCGTTAATTTTACAAAATAATTTCGATCATGTAACCATCAAGTTTGCTTAAATTTTGATTACTTTTTATATTTAATTTGGTTAATTTGAATTTTAATATTGTAACAACTAGTTTTAAAATCGAATTAAATTTAGATATATCTATACTTCATTTCATTTTGTTTGAATTTTGGGTACAAGAGTCAAAATAAATGTCCCTAATATTATATCATATAAAATAATTAAATTTTAATTTATCTCTTGCACTTGAAGACTTATAGCTCTTACTAAAATACCTTTAATGCTCCACATTAATCTGTTTTCCTTTTTTTTTTGTCTGTAATGGGGATTTAAAGAATTAAATTTGTCTCGGGGCGTATTCTTAAAATCAATTTTCGCATTCCATTTTCTGAAATTCTATGAATCTTGTTGAATGATAGATAATGTCTTTTATTGATTGATTATATAGTCAACGCGTGTATTAAAAAAATATAATTTTATAAGTGTTCTACAAGACAAAAAAAAAAAGTCAAACTATTCAAATGATACAATGTCATATTAAAACTAAAAGTAATTTATTCGTTTTATTATATGTGCGCATGTGAATGGATGTTGATCTGAGATGATTATTTAAATAAAAATGTCAAATTGAACAACTCTTTTTCAAATAAAAAAGTTAATTTAATTTAATAATTATGAGCCAAGAAGTCGTACCCCAACCAAAAACTTATTCTTTAAATTTTTTAGTGGTCTAAATTATTTAGTTGAAAACACTTTCAATAGTAAGACCCACTTTCACTTTCCCACTGCAAATACATTTTTTTAAAGAATAAAATCTAAAATATATAACTATCTCTTGGTAATTTCGATTTTAGATTGATGGGCCAAAATATATAAGGTCCAAAAATATAATAATAAACCCACAGGATTAATATTGAAATTTAGCCTTTGGGAATGATTTTTATTTTGAGTTTTTGGTTTTAGTTTTTGGATTTTAGTTTTTAGTTTTTGATTTTTGGTTTTTGGATTCTATAATATTTATAAATCCAAAAAATGTGTTTTTTGGTTTTTCATTGATTTTTTCATCAAAATATTTTTTCAAATTTCTAATAAAAATAATTTTATAAAAATTTGAAATGATAATTTTTTTTTTTTTTTTTTAGATTCTAAAACCTCCAATCATGCAAGAACTTATATAAAAACCGGCGGATTTTTGTCAAACAGACAAAGTTACAGAACAATTTTGGGGAAAGATCATAACTTCATGAAAACCTGACAACATCAGAAGAAGTGAAGTTTGGAGAGTAATGCAGTTAAGAACTTGTGAGTTGACCCTATCAGTTGGGAACATATAGTAAACTTGTCTGTTTCCGGCAATGTCACAATTGTTTCCCATATGTCCGGAAGTAACTGAAAAAAAAAAGAAAAAAACCCTATATCTGCACAGAGAATGCTGCTGAAACAAGTTCAGAACAAAAATCTCACCAAAAGATTGGAACTTTCTAGAGACTAAAACAGAGTATAGGCTATGCACTCTGCTACACAAAACCATCGTATGTATTGATCTCTATTCTTCCTGTTTCGAAACACCTGAAACTATTGTCTCAGTGCAATGGTAAAGCAAGTTTCTAGACCCTTCTTCGCCGGTCCGGCAGTGATGGTCCCTTTCTGCATCATTGCCACAAACTCGTTATAGTCTATCCGCCCATCCTGCAGCCATGACCCGATGTGTTAAAGAATTCGGTTGATTCGTATCAATTCCACAGAACTTGGAAGCGAGAACTGAAGAAAGTTCTTGAAATACACTTTAATCTTCAAGCAATGGATTATGGATCTGTGACTATAATTTCAATCCCTCATATTCTGGATTCCCTCTAAAAACCCTACAAAATTCTGTCCTTTTCAGCTTTATGTATAACGATTATGATCAAGCCATAGGCAAATAGTGACGTGGTGATGGGTGAGAAGATCTTACGTTGTCTTGATCAACATCTCGCATCATTTCTTCTATTCGGAAATCCTCTACACCGAACTCCTCACAAGCTTGCTGGAGCTCGTCTGCAGTGATATAACCGCTCCCATCCTTGTCAAAGTAAGAAAAGGCCGCAAATAAATGGTCCTCCCTCTCTATTTTGTTCAGATGCAATGTAGCGGCTATGAACTCCTTGTAATCTATTGTTCCACTGTTGTCCACATCAGCCTAGAACATGATAGAAATCATGAAGATGTCTGGTTTGGAGTTCGTGGTAAAAGAGGAAACGATGAAAAAGGAATGGAACTTGTTACAGTTTGGAACAGCATAGAACATTCCAACCGACAAAAGTCGAACTGTGTTTCTCAACTAAGAGAGGAAAAATCATGGCAAATGATGTGGAGAAATAAAGAGGAAGCAACGTGTTAACACTTACAGCTTGCATTAGGTCACGAATTTCAGATTCCTTGAGATTGGCACCAACCCGTTTCAGTCCTGCTTTCAGTTCTTCGAAAGTTATCTGACCACTCTTGTCAGTGTCTATCATCTTGAACATTCCTTTCAAGCCAGCTATTTCCTCCTCGGATAAGATCTCAGCAATGACCTAAAGAAAGAAGGAAAACACTAAACTTACTGTGTGTTCTCTTTCTTTCTTATGAATAAAGAGGTAGGATGACAAAAGATTTTGGCTTTCTGATGGGATATGGTCTTCAGATATTGATTCACTTACTCTAAGAGCCATCTTCTTGAACTTGTTCATGGCAGAAAATTGCTTCATATGGCTCAGAACAGCGGAATCCAGAGGCTTGTCTGGAGCTGTTCCATCAACTTTCACCCATGGATGACCTGTTCAAAAGCAAAAGTTCTTCAGAACAAAGAACGGTGAAAAGCTCAAATGGTTATGATTTGTAATAACACAGATCTTACTCAACTATAAAAGGGAGGAGTGTATTAGTCGATTTGTGCTCAAAATAATCAAGGATAAGGGCCGAAGGTTCAGTTTGAAACAACTTACATAAAACTTGGTGGGCAGTTAATCTTCTGTTTGGGTCTCGCACGAGCATTTTCCTCACTAAGTCTTTTGCACTTTCAGAGATGCTAGGCCAGGGATCAGATGTGAAGTCAACATCTCCATGGAGGATCTGTTCGAAAATTCCTTGCTCGGTTTCTGGGTATTAACAGATACAATAACAAAAAAATATTGAAAGAGTCCAATATAAACAAGTAATTGATGAGTTGATCAGAATCTATGATTCATACCACCCCAGAATGGAGGAACTCCGCTTAATAAAACGTAAACAATCACACCAGCACTCCATACGTCTGCTTCAGGACCATAATGCATTCGAAGGACTTCTGGAGCTATATAATATGGGCTACCAACAACGCCGGTGAAAACATCGCCTGCAAATGAAGGAATTGGATTACAATATCCAACAAAAATTTTGAATTATAATCTTTTTCCAATCCAGAAACATGACATTTAGGCTAAGATTGAGATTTGATAATCACGTAGCAATAGAATGCATTACCTGGCTTGAAGAATATTGACAATCCAAAGTCAATTGCCTTCAAGAGAGACTCTTCCTGTTTACTGACGAACAGAAAATTCTCGGGCTTCAGGTCTCGATGCATGACACCAAGAGAATGACAAGCTTCCACGATCCCAACTATGGTTCGTGTGAGCTCAGCTGCTTTCCTCTCAGTATAATGACCACGTTTAAGTATTCTATCGAAAAGCTCACCACCTGCACATAGCTCCATCACAAGATGTACTGCCACAGCATCCTCATAAGCCCCTTTAATGGATATTACATTTGGGTGACCAGACAAGTGATGCATTATCTGAATCTCCCTTCTAACATCCTCCACATCCTCGTCTGTTGATAACTTCCTCTTAGAAATCGACTTGCAGGCATACTCTTTCCCCGTAGTCTTCTCCACACATAAAAATATTGTCCCAAACTGCCCTTGTCCGAGTTTCCTTCCCAAGGAATATAATTCCTTAAAGTTTTCAGTCTTCCTCTGCAACAATGACTCGGTTCTAAGCCCAGCATTGGACACTCTCTTCATATGTGTAGGCTTCTTCGGTTTAGCTGGAATGCCGGGTTTGGCTTCTGGCTTGGTTTCTGGTTTAGTTCCGGATTTTGTCGTTGAGTTTGTTTCTGATTGGGATTCTGGGTCGGTTTCAGATTGTACCTCTGGTTCGGGTTTTGGTTCCGTTTCGGTGTTAGCCTCTGGCTTAAGCATTGTGAGCTGTTCAGGGGGTTTATCTTGCACTGCAGGTAGTGGAGATTGCAATTCCCTCGAAGGTGCTTCATTGGCAGCTTCGTCGTTAGTCTGGGAAACCAAATGATCCCCCTTCCATGGCGGCCATATTGCTGAGGAAACAGATTGCAAAAACCTTCCTCTGAGAAATTGACTTGCAGGCATGCTCTTTCCCCGTAGTCTTCTCCACACATAAAAATATTGTCCCAAACTGCCCTTGTCCGAGTTTCCTTCCCAAGGAATATAATTCCTTAAAGTTTTCAGTCTTCCTCTGCAACAATGACTCGGTTCTAAGCCCAGCATTGGACACTCTCTTCATATGTGTAGGCTTCTTCGGTTTAGCTGGAATGCCGGGTTTGGCTTCTGGCTTGGTTTCTGGTTTAGTTCCGGATTTTGTCGTTGAGTTTGTTTCTGATTGGGATTCTGGGTCGGTTTCAGATTGTACCTCTGGTTCGGGTTTTGGTTCCGTTTCGGTGTTAGCCTCTGGCTTAAGCATTGTGAGCTGTTCAGGGGGTTTATCTTGCACTGCAGGTAGTGGAGATTGCAATTCCCTCGAAGGTGCTTCATTGGCAGCTTCGTCGTTAGTCTGGGAAACCAAATGATCCCCCTTCCATGGCGGCCATATTGCTGAGGAAACAGATTGCAAAAACCCTACATTGCTGGTAATGCTTGGTCCTACACAGGTATTCCCCATCTAATATCCTTAATTCTCCTAATCCCTTCTCCAGAAAATCATCAAGTAATCTCTCTACATCAAGATCTGATCAAAAGAACGCAATGGCATCATCTCAGAGCAACCACACTACATCCTTTATATCATACGGCTGAGTTGTTGAACAACATCAGACATCAAATATTGAACATTCCGGAATCAGATAACGACTTCTACTCCGATATAGGTAGATTGAGTATTCAAATGATTCAGAATCTGACTCAAATCAATAAGTTAAAACAGAACACTGGAGGTGTATCTTCCAGGTGACAATAAGCAGCAGCAGCAACAAAAACCGATACAGAGAATGCTGCAAACAACGTATCAAGTGAACAAGCAAAAAAAAATCAAAATGGCATCAGAAAAATCGAAACTTTAGACGAACCCAGGTAAGAAATCGAGGCAATGAAGCAAACCCAGGAGAAACCACCGGAAAAAGGAAGAAAATAAAAGAGGAGAGAAAACCCAGGGATCGTTTAATAGCACGACACTTGCATCAACTGGTGGAAGATGTATAGTTTAGTGAGTCGGGGGGAGGAAGATGAAACAGAGGACCCCTGTCGGGTTTTGTCTCAACGATTTTTGCGGACAGATTGTGTTAAACATGTGCTCTAAATATGATACAATTTCGAGACAAAATGATAACTGAAAAAAAATGGACCCAATGAAGTATTTTCTCAGAGATCTTATCAATTATCAGACACTTTTGTTGTTTGATTGAGGTAGAGGAAAATATAAACCTAAAAATATTGCATCAGATAATATACCTTATAGTGTTATTTGTTTCTTATTATTTTAATTTAGTTGATCTATGAAAATTAAATGCGAAGATTTTGAGTATTTGGTGGTATGATAAGAAAGAGATGACCTATTAGGAAACATTTTTGCAAATGCAGCACCACAAAAATGGAAAAATGTCATATTTTCCTAAAGAGTAATATCCCTGTCTAGCAAAGCAGATATCCATGGTTTTTATGATTCTTATGTCTTCCTAAACAAAAACAAATATATGTTCGTTGGTTTCACAACTTGAGAGGAAACTTGAAGTGACTCACTAGATGCTATATTATTGATGGAATTGAAATACAGGCGATCAGGGTTTGATCATGCATCCATTTTATGGACCAGTCAAAGCAAGCTGGTTTTGCAAGAAAACTCACCATGATGTGTTTGAAAGTCGGTTTTTTGATGGACTTCAGTAGATGTTGGCAGTGGGTTATCATTAAAACGGATTTCTTCGGGATCAACGGTCTGTTCACTGCTTTCGCCACGCCTTGAAGAGCATCGATATCCAAACCAGATTCAATTTCATCCAGTATAGCCAAATCAGCTCCAAGGACCTGCAAGCTCGATTGAGTTTCAGTTAATGAGAAGCCAAAGAAGCTGATTGGATCAAGTTCTTGCTCACCAAGCTTTCTTTCGTCGAGCACTGAACAACACCATATGCGAGAAATCCATATTGCTAAGCTAACATCCGGGATCTCAATCGGGGACTGGAAAACTCATTCAGAGGGCGGCGAGAGGTCTTTCCTCTGGTTCCAAGTCAAGCAGATTCTAGGCTTTAAACACAGTACTGTCTCCCCATTACTTCATAATCTGGATGGCCAACAAGAACCTGCAATATATAAGCCCTCACTGAGAGAACAGACTGGGAATTCTGTGCCGTCGAGATTATCCTGAGATGCAATAGTTCAATCTTCATGAACAAACCGATGAGATGTTCACCTTCGAAAATGTCCCCCTCCCCCTGAGCCACTCTTCCCCATCATCGCATGAACCTTCAACAAAATTTCAACAAAGAAGCTATATATAGCAATACCCAGGAACCCACTGATCCCCACAAGTTCATCAGGACATTCACAAAAACGCTCAAAACATACGTTTGTATAGCACATTATACATCAGTGTTCTTCTTGTTGGATGTATAGTACTAAAGATAACTTTTTCCTGTGCCGATTCATTATCACAGATCAGATTTCTGACTCGGAAGTTCTCGGCCCTCGAGAAAAGTTTTGAGGAAAAACTTGTTGCTTTAGATGGCTGTTTCAAATCAATACATATCAATCTAAGAACCAGAGGATTACACAAGATCGAGGTTGAATTTATAAAATTACAAAGTTAATTCTATGAATAGGCAATAATGTCAAAATTACAGAAGCAAAATTCAATCATTTGACGAGATTGGTACCCACCTCTCCTTCGTAGACCACAAAATCGATGCCCTTGAGAATCTCCTACCTCAATTCTAACGAACACAGTTCTCAAATCCCTAACTTCGAGCAAGGGCCTCTTTACACACTTCATCGCGACCGTCCACGGACGAAGCCGGCAATAGAGACTAATCGACGGCTCTCAGAACGCAGCTATTGAACCATGACGGCGGCCATGGCGACGGAGCTTGCGGCGGCGCGAGGCGGAGGATCTCTGGTGTGTGAGCGCGTGAGGTTACGCGTGTGGGGTGTAATGTAGGTTTAGTGACACGTGTCTGGATGCGATTGGCAGAGACCATAAGCAAATTGATTTTTATTTTTGAAGAAAAATAGAGAAATATGCCTAGTCTCACTGTCACTCTCTCCATTTTCTCCTCCACTCGGAATCTGCTTCAGAGCGTTTAACTTTTTTTCTCGCTTTCATTCACTGAGAAAATCAAAAGAACATATTTCTGTTTTTGGGTTCGTCTTCTTCATCTGTAAGTCCTTTTTCTTTGTTCGAAGTATCGCTCGATTCAGTGAATTTTTATCTTCATTTTGCAAAAAACTTGAAGAATTTGGCAGATAAAACAAGAAAAATTTGGTCACAGAATCGTGGGTTCACGTTCTTTTCTGTGCCCAAGCATACAATCTGAAAAAGTAGCAAAAGTTTGAATCTTTGTGGGGGGAAAAGCGCTTTCTTTCTCTCTAGCTTTTTTGCTTGCTTTTTACATTTGAGGAAAAAAAATGCTTGCTTTTTCTGTTTGGCTGCGGAGAAACAGGAGCTTGAAAAATTTTCAGGATAAGTGACGAGAAAATAGAAGGAACAGGTTGTGAGGGGACATCTGGTTCTTTGTTAAGGTGACGCTTGAACTGAGAATCCATTGTTGTTTTTGGGTTTCGATTTTTTCTATTTTTCAGATTTGCCCGTCACGAAAATGGGCATTATTTTGGCAAGAATTTTGTGGATTTTGTGGATATGTGGGTGGGTTTGTGCGGTGGAAGGAGATTACGTTCTATTCAAAGACCCGAAACGGGAGGTGGAAGATAGAGTTGCAGATTTGTTGAGTAGAATGACTCTGGAAGAGAAGATTGGTCAGATGGTGCAGATAGACAGAAGCATTGCTTCTGTCAACATAATGAGAGATTACTATATAGGTATGCTATGTTTTCCCTCACATATTATAATTTTATGCCATAGTTTGACCATTTCTTCCTGATTGCCAACCATTGTTTATGATTTGGGTATAAAGTTGGAAACTTGGTGGGCCTTTCTCGGAATTACTATAAAGATTTCAACTTGCTTCTACGCAATGTAGGACCAGTATCTCTTTTTTTATGCCTCATTCAATTCCTCTCTATTCTTGAACTCTATGATACAATATTGATAGGTGATCCATGCGTTGAATACTTATTTTTCTATTTTCTTGTTTTCGGTTTCCAAGTATGTTGAATGACTATTCTTGAACTATGTAGAGGGTCTCGTTCTTGATTTGAGTTCACCTAAGTCTGGTTTCATATCATCTTGTTCTTCAAGAACTAGATAAGCTTTTTGTTACCCATCTCCTTTTTGCTGGCGTTTAATATTCATGAGAACTGCCCTTATTGTCCGAACATGTGAAACAGATACATCAAATGCTTGATAGAATTTTGCCCTTTTGATATGTATAGGCAGTGTATTGAGTGGTGGTGGTAGTGCCCCACTTCCTGAAGCAACTGCTCAGAGTTGGGTTGATATGATAAATGACTATCAAAAGGGAGCTTTATCAAGTCGTTTGGGTATTCCAATGATATATGGCATCGATGCTGTTCATGGGCACAATAATGTCTATAATGCTACCATATTTCCGCACAATGTTGGGCTTGGAGCCACCAGGCAAGTATTAGTTCTGATTTGTTTCCATTCAGAAGATGCTGTACTTTCTTCGTTTCCTTTCCTCTCCTCTTCCAAACAGCTGGGAACTGCATTAGTGACATTAATGTTGGAACTTCGAGTTCCACAGGGATCCTGATCTAGTTAAGAGGATTGGATCTGCAACTGCACTAGAAGTCAGAGCCACTGGAATTCCATACACTTTTGCTCCATGCATTGCGGTACTGAATCTAAAATGAATCAATATCCGTGTATGTTAGCATTATTACAAAACTGGCAAACTACCTTCATATCTACAGTACTAGATGCACTTATTGGACTTGTTCCTTGCTCGTTTCCTGTAGGTTTGTAGAGATCCCAGATGGGGTAGGTGTTATGAGAGCTATAGCGAGGATCACAAAGTGGTGGAAGAAATGACTGACATCATTCTCGGATTGCAAGGAGATCCTCCTCCTGGCTATACACATGGAGTTCCATATGTTGGTGGCAAGTAGGAATTCTGCTAGTCTGGTGTATTATATGCCTTATATGATCTGTTCATTCTTTCATTCACTTAATTTCGGTAGGGATAAGGTTGCAGCATGTGCCAAGCATTTTGTGGGAGATGGTGGGACAACCAGAGGAATAAATGAGAACAATACTATGATAGACATGCATGGTCTACTCAGCATTCACATGCCAGCATATGCTGATTCAATCTACAAAGGCGTTTCCACAGTCATGGTATCATATTCAAGCTGGAACGGTGAGAAGATGCATGCAAACACCCAGCTGATCACAGGGTACCTCAAGGGCATCCTTAAGTTTAAGGTTTGTGTTCACCAATTCATTCTCATATCCTTTTTGTGTTCTTGTAGTATCCTTTTCTTAATGGATTCACATTCTTTGAGAACCTTTTAGCGTTAAATTTTCATGTGATAGATATTCTTGAAAGCTTTTCTCATGACAAAAACCAAAAGAATTTATTTTCATGTATTGAACTTGAAAAATTTATAGTAGATAAACTGAATCTCAAGGAGTGAATTTCACTGCTCACTTCTGGCTATTTTTGGATGAATTGTGCAGGGTTTTGTTATCTCAGATTGGCAGGGCATTGATAGAATTACTTCACCTCCACATTTAAACTACACATATTCTGTCCAAGCTGCAATTCAAGCTGGCATCGATATGGTTTGTGTCAAATACCATGGACATTTCTGGACTGAAACTGAAAACTGTAAACACTGTCATGCTTAACAAACTATTTTTGAAACTAACGTATTGCAGGTAATGGTCCCCTTCAACTTCACCGAGTTCATCAATGATCTTACATCCTTGGTGAAGAACAATGTAATCCCTATGAGCCGGATTGATGATGCTGTCACAAGAATTCTGTTTGTGAAGTTTACCATGGGTCTTTTCGAGAATCCTTTGGCTGATTACAGCTTTGTCAATGAACTGGGAAGCCAGGTTTGTTTGACCTGACATCGTTCCTGAACTCGCTAAAGTTGTTCAACCTGGAATTTTCGTACTTTCAACTCTGCAATTAGTTTGAAATTTGATGTTGCAAGCAATTTCACAATGATGACAGTTCTTATTCGTGTCAGGCACATAGAGACTTGGCAAGAGAAGCTGTTAGGAAGTCTCTTGTGTTACTTAAAAATGGGAACAAAACCAATCCTCTGCTCCCACTTCCTAGGAAGGCTTCAAAGATCCTTGTCTCTGGGACACATGCTGATAATTTAGGTTATCAGTGTGGTGGATGGACCATCACTTGGCAAGGATTTGATGGTGACAAATCCACTAGGGGTATGTTGCCAACTTTTATTTTCCCCGAAATATGGAGTTATTATCCTGAGACTGATACTAATTCCCTAGCAACATTTGTTTTGTGTGGGAAGAAGAATGTCAAAATCAAAGTTCTGCGTTCCGTTTTCAGGGACTACGATTCTTGGCGCTGTAAAATCTGCTGTTGACCCGAGCACAGAAGTCATCTACCGTGAAAACCCGGATGCTGAATTCATCAAGTCCAACAACTTTGCTTATGCCATTGTTGCTGTTGGTGAAACCCCTTATGCTGAGACAGCAGGGGATAGCACTGAATTGGCCATGAAGGACCCTGGTCCTGCCATTGTCACTACAACTTGTCAGGCCGTGAAGTGTGTCGTAGTGCTCATCTCGGGCAGACCCATTTTGATGGAACCTTACATGTCGTCAATTGAAGCCTTGGTGGCAGCTTGGCTACCCGGGACAGAAGGCCAAGGTGTCACTGATGCTATTTTTGGAGACCATGGATTCAGTGGTAAACTTCCTATAACATGGTTCAGAAACATTGAGCAGTTGCCCATGAGTTATGGGGATTCACATTATGACCCACTCTTCCCTTATGGGTTTGGACTTGAAACTGAATCAGTTTCAAGCATTGTTGCGAGGTCAATCTCTCTACCCTGTTTCTGATGGAATCTTGCATTCAATATGGTAATAACCCAATACACCGTGATGCAAACAGGTCAACTTCGGGTTCTGCTGCCAGAAGGCCTTGCTTATTTGTGGTGCTTGTCTCTGTTACATTCTATCTGTTTCTCGACGGGTACAATGGTTTATCTTTAGCTGTCTTCGATAATTGGCTGAAACCCATTCTGATTCTTTGTTATCTAGTAAAGTCTGACAGATTAGGCAAAATTTTTGTAGGTTAAGCCGAGTCTCGCAAAGATGAAAAGCTACAATCCTACTTCATCGGAGTTAGCTTCAGCAGCCTTAGAGGTTCTTAGCAACATGTTTTCTACTAGTTGTATCGAGAAAGAACTGAACTACCTCCATTCTGGTCAGGTTATGTCAGTCTGAAAATCGAGCATTCTTGAATGTTTACCGGAATGCTCTCTACCTGGATAGTTTACATTCGAATCTCTAACGTTATCACGGGAGAAGGCTTTTCGCATCATTTTTCATGGCAAGTTCATTCGTGTGATCAGGAACCTGCAACTACTACCATTTAACGTTGTGGGTAAGGCTTGAATCAAAGATTTTGTGGCAATGATAACACGCGGATCAAATCTTGTAAAGAAAGATGATGTAAGAATGCAAGAAAGCAGAGAACTTTGTGTTTTCTTTGTTGAAGAAGAAGCGTGTGAGATGACATAGCCGTCACGTGGGGATCCGTTATCTGGAAAATCCGATATTCGCACGAAGATGAGACTAAGTTCGGTTTCGGATGAGTTTGGAGCCTGAATATTACGATTAAAACTGACTTCGCCTCTCTTTCCACCCCTTCCGGCTTCGATCTCGCTGTCTTGCTCAGGACCAACCTGATGCCACTCTCTTCCTGTCATCCATTTGTACCCCCTTTGTCAGGCGCATCTGCGATTTTTTTCAGGCAGGGCATCTGAAAATGCTTGATGGGTTCGTCGAGTTCTTCATGTTGAAGGAAGAACTCGACGAAGCTTCTTTAGAGAAAGGTAACTTCTTTCAGATTCCACCTTTGCATTGATTAATTAATTCTCTCTGCGTGATTTTTCAGACGAAATGATTTTTGCCCATTTCACCGTTTTCGTTGGCAGTACTTTGGATACAAAATATAATGTTAAATTCATATACTTCTATCAAAATAATTTCCGTGTATTTTTTAAATTTTTGATAACAATAATAATTTTAAGGTATGGTTGAGGGGGAAAATATCGAATTTATTTTTCTACATTGTTTATTATTTCAGCATTTGTGAAATTTGCCGAAAAAAAAAACAGGTATTTTTCGTATTTGTGAATAAACCCTAAACCCCTGGAAACCCAAGTCAGGGAACCTAATCTGCGTCTTCTGGATATTTGTCTTGACTGAAAATTTTATGTCGGAAGAGAGAACCCAGTTGGGTTGAGAGCAGAACCAAGCGGAAAGTTGTTTCCTTTGCTTGAAAACTGGGGGAGGAGGAGGAGGAGAAAAGTTCACTGTTGGAGCGAGTTCTAGAGCCATGATTAATTATCGATATCCCTTTCTAGAATGCGATTCACGAAGCAAATAAGCCTCTTTTTGGGGCAGACAACAAAGATTCGCTGTCGGCCTTTCTCTTCGAATCCATCTCTGTCGAGATCGTATCTCGCCGGCAGGAGCATCTCGGTGTCTGGTTCGACTCTGTTTCTTATCCCGAAGTGTAGTGGTTGTATTGGCGGAAGTTTCTTCCCTATTCGTCGTCGACTCTGGGGACATGCTGCCGAGCAGTTTTCGGATGATGAGTACGAGTGTGAATTCGAGGAACATAAGGTTCGTGTTCTGTTCAAATAGGATTCAAAGTTTTAATTTTGGATTTTAGATATTGAATTCAGGATCTTTACAAAAAAAAAAAAAAAGCTATTGAATCCAGGAGAAAAGATGAATTTCTGGGTTTAAAGTATAGAAGAAACTCGAATGTGCCCAAAAAACTTGTGAATTCGATTAATCAAGTTTTCTTATTGATCTTAGAAGGAGAAATACTATCAAATTTGAAACTTGTTATATGCTGTTTATTGCAATTTATAGTTGTATATAAAGATGAATTGTAGATGATGACTATATCATGAAAATTTTCATTGAAACTTTCATTTCTCAATGGCTTGTATCGTATCCTTTTTCTCCTCAACTAAATTCTCATGTCCAATCGGGGAATGATCTGACTTATGGCAAGGAGAATTGTTTGTAGGCATCATCCTCAGTGGCCAATATAGATGAGTGGAAGTGGAAACTGGGAATGCTGTTGCGGAATGAAAATGAACAAGAAATTGTATCTAGGGATAAAAGAGATCGAAGAGATTATGAACAGATCTCGAATCTGGCCAAGAGGATGGGACTGTACAGGTGCATAAACCTTATCTTCTTTTCCCCTCAGATCAATACCAATGCATTTCCTTTGCTATGGTGCTAATCCATATATCGCTCCTTGGCATTTTCGTTCTAAATCAATAGTGAGATCTATGGGAAAGTGGTGGTTGCGAGCAAGGTTCCTCTTCCCAACTATCGCCCAGACTTGGACGATAAGAGGCCACAACGAGAGGTAACCATGCCTTCAGGGTCTTCCAAAACCCGGATGTTGTAGATTGTTTATAGCTTTATGATTGGTGGTATTGTGCTAAAGTGAAGTCTCAATGCATATTCGCCTGCAGGTGGTCCTTCCTTTGGGTTTGCAGAGAAGGATCGAGGGGCTGCTTCAGGAACACCTTGATAGGCAGCAGCTAAACTCAGGGAAAAATGGTGAAAGTTCAGCTGAGCCTCAGCCTAACAAGCAGACCGAAGAAATTCCTGATGAAAACTCCTATTCATTTCTTGATGGGTCGTTAATGGAAAAGGTGCTTCAAAAGAGGAGTTTACGCATGCGTAATATGCAGAGAGGCTGGCAGGTGATATCTTGGTTTCGTTACAACTTTCTCAAAGAACTTTGAGTTATTTGGTACTTATTTTGGTGAAATATTAGGAATCTGCTGAGGGAAAGAAGATGATGGAGTTTCGGAAGTCGTTACCTTCATTCAAGGAAAAAGAAAGACTTCTTCAAGCAATTGCTCAGAACCAGGTTAACTTTAGAAACGATGATTTTTACAGTTCTTTCTGTTGAGCATGAAAATTGAATGACTGTAGGTGTCCTACTTGCTGCATGAGTGATGCCATTTAAAAATTTCAGGTAATAGTGATTTCTGGGGAGACCGGATGTGGTAAGACAACTCAACTTCCGCAGTACATTTTGGAATCAGAGATAGAGTCTGGTCGGGGAGCATTAAGAGTGTCGGCAGAGAGAGGAGAACCCCTCGGTGAAACAGTGAGTCCGGATGCCCAAAATTCATACTCACTTGAATTCGAAAGTATTCTTCCTTCCAATCAATAGTGGGAAATTATGTTTGGAACGTTTCTTGTTTATCTTGATTTCATAACCAGCGGAGAATTTTTGGTAGGTCGGGTTCAAAGTTCGATTGGAAGGGATGAAAGGAAAGAATACCCATCTGCTTTTCTGTACAAGTGGTATTCTACTCAGACGGCTGCTCAGTGATCGCAACTTGAGTGGCATAACACATGTTTTTGTTGACGAGATTCATGAGCGAGGCATGAACGAAGGTATACTACTGATTCTTACGAATCCAAATTGTGTTTCGGTTTTGTAAATCATCTCTTTTTGTCCTAATTCTCTTTTATGCTCCTCTCTTTCCCGTTGCTTGCAGATTTTCTATTAATTGTGTTGAAGGAGCTTCTTCCACGGCGTCCAGATTTGAGATTGATTCTGATGAGTGCCACTTTAAATGCCGAACTCTTTTCCAATTATTTTGGTGCAGCACCGAAAATTCACATTCCTGTGAGCCAAATGCTCTTTTGCATCATTTTTTTGCCAATTATTTTGGTATTCACACTCTTGACTTGAAAAATATGCAATAGTTTAATTTTCTCATAAAGTTTAAAACTTGTTCAGGGCTTCACGTATCCAGTGAAGGCGCATTTTTTGGAGGATGTTCTTGAAATGACTGGATGTAAGCTAACATCTTTCAACCAAATTGATGATTATGGCCAAGAAAAGACGTGGAAAACACAACGGCAGCTAATGCCACGCAGAAGGAAAAACAAGATCACTATTCTTGTTGAGGTATTGTGCTTATTTTTGTGGATATGAAATGGAGAATTTTTCAGCTATTCACCATAACAGTAAAATCTCAAGTGTGGGAAGATATAGATGAATCCCCCCACCCCCATTTCTTTTCTCAACTGTCAAGCTTTACTAACCCGTTTTTTTCTCTGTAAATGTGAACGGTGAAGAGCATGAATATTTTTTCTGAAAATGCAAGTCTAGGGTTTACTATGATCATTGATTACTTCACATGTCGTTTTTCAAAAATTGCAGGAAGCTCTCAGCAAATCAAATTTTGAAAACTATAGCTCCCGGACACGTGATTCACTTTCATGTTGGATGCCTGATTCTATAGGATTTAATCTCATCGAGGCAGTTCTTTGTCACATATGCCGGAAAGAACGTCCAGGCGCTATATTAGTATTTATGACTGGATGGGATGATATCAGCTCTCTTAGGGACCAACTTAAAGCCCACCCCCTCTTAGGTGATCCGAACAGGGTTCTGCTTTTGACATGCCATGGCTCAATGGCAACTGCAGAACAGGTAAGCGTCATTTCCATGTTGTCCTTTCACTTTGAGTTTTGGCTGTTGATTTAGTTACATCTGCTTTCTCAACCTATTAAGAACAACAAATAATTGAAAAAATATAGTTATGTAAGATATCTTCTCTAATATAGTTGCCTCTGTTTCACGTTCCTACTCGTACTGCAGAGGCTCATTTTTGAGAGACCACCTCCCGATATACGCAAAATTGTTCTTGCTACGAATATGGCAGAAGCAAGTATCACGATAAACGATGTAGTTTTTGTGGTTGATTGCGGAAAGGCGAAAGAGACCACATACGACGCTCTGAACAATACACCGTGCTTGATACCGTCGTGGATATCTCAGGCTTCTGCTCGGCAGGTGAATCCGTGGTATTTTTGAAACAAGGATATGATAGTTCAGGAACACGTTTCATGTCTGTATTCGAGATTTTTCTTGGAGGCTCTGTTTTCTTTCACGGGTTTTTTTCTCTCTCATTTTTTCTTTTATATTTTGGATTCCAGAGAAAGGGAAGAGCAGGGCGGGTACAGCCTGGAGAATGTTATCACCTATACCCGAAATGTGTTTATGATGCTTTTGCTGAGTATCAGCTTCCTGAACTTCTGAGAACTCCATTGAACTCCCTCTGCTTGCAAATTAAAAGTCTACAGGTTGAAAGCATTGGAGAATTCTTGTCTGCTGCTCTTCAGGCTCCTGAACCTTTGGCTGTAAGTGGCTGGTTATGTGTCAATGAGAATCTTCATAGATTCCTGATTGTCTATTGCCCTTTCGGTTTAGGAACATGTTTGATATAATTGCATATTTCGTGACAGGTGCAAAACGCTATTGAGTTTCTGAAAAAGATTGGAGCACTAGATGAGAAGGAAAATCTGACAAATCTTGGTCAGTCTTCCTAATTCTTGCACAACACATGTCCCTGCAAGTGCATGACTTGATTTCTTGTTTTCGATGTTCCATCAGGAAAGTTCTTATCAATCCTTCCGGTTGATCCCAAGTTGGGGAAAATGCTAATAATGGGCGCTATCTTCCGCTGCTTTGATCCTATACTTACCATTGTATCCGGGCTTAGCGTCAGAGATCCTTTTCTCCTACCGCAAGACAAAAAGGCCGTAAGTAAAATGTCCACCTACCTATCTAGTAGTATACGATGAAACTGTGGATAATGAAGAGTATACAACGATCTGTTGATGATATTGCATAGATCCTGCAGAAAAATAATCACTGAATCTACTCTGAATTTTGGATTTTTTATGATTTTGTGATGGAATTGTTCCTGGACCTTGAGCAGTATTTCAAAGTTTCAACCTTTACTCAGACTTTTTTGGTCAAGAAGATGAATGAAATGCTTGTGGAATTCCCGTGGTTTATCCCGAAAAAACTTAAAGAACGTACATGTCTTCCTCTTATTTGTGTAGTTAGCTGGAACAGCAAAGGCGAAATTCTCCGCAAAAGACTATAGTGACCATATGGCGCTTGTTCGCGCCTATGAAGGTTGGAAAACCGCGGAGAGAGAAGGATCGGCGTATGAGTTCTCGTGGAGGAATTTCCTCTCTGCTCAAACCCTTCAGGCAATACATTCTCTGAGGAAACAGTTCAGTTATATTCTGAAAGAAGCTGGTTTAGTGGTAGACGATTCATCGGTAAACAACAAGCTAAGTCACAATCAACATCTTGTGCGTGCTGTCATTTGCTCTGGCCTTTACCCTGGAATAGCATCTGTTGTGGTAAACCCGAGATTTTTTGTTTGCCCGTAAATTTTTCTTTCCGATCACAGTTTCAGTGAATTCACAATGTACGCTCTTTTTCATTTTTTTCTCAGCACAGAGAGACTTCCATGTCTTTCAAGACAATGGATGATGGTCAAGTATTATTATATGCGGTGAGCTATCGTCGATCACATTCTGAAGTATATAGTCTCTTGAAACCGCTGTGTAATATTTAACAGTTTATTGGTTTATGATTCGAAATTCAGAACTCTGTAAATTCTCGGTACGAGACTATTCCGTACCCGTGGTTAGTCTTTGGCGAGAAAGTAAAGGTGAATGCAGTTTTCATCCGGGATTCAACTGGTGTCTCTGATTCCATTCTGATCCTTTTCGGCGGCGCCTTGAGCAATGGGGTGCAGGTAGAAAAGATTTTCTTACCAAACTATTTATCGCCTTACTGTTCGGAAAAGAATTGTTATGGATCTGATCGTTCACATCTGCATTACATTTCAGCTGGGGCATCTGAAAATGCTTGATGGGTACATCGATTTCTTCATGGACCCAAACTTGGCAGAGTCCTATGTGAAGCTGAAGGAAGAACTCGACAAGCTTCTCCAGAAAAAGGTGGAACCTTTAGATTTCTTCACACTCTCAGTGTGGTTTTTCATATGAAAAGGAGTGCAGAAAGAGAATGATTTTTTCACCATTGTTTCATTGTTTCTTCCAGCTTGAAGATCCGAGCATTGACATCCACAAAGAAGGGAAGTATCTCATGCTCGCGGTCCAAGAACTCGTGTCCTCAGACCAATGCGAAGGAAGATTTGTCTTCGGTCGGGACACCAAGAGACCAAACCAACCAAAATCCGGGGAGGAGAAATTCTCGAGAGACGGAACAAACCCGAAAAGCCTGCTTCAGACGCTTCTGATGAGAGCAGGACACTCCCCACCAAAGTACAAGACGAAACATCTGAAGACGAACGAGTTCAGAGCGCTTGTGGAGTTCAAAGGCATGCAGTTCGTTGGCAAGCCTCAGAAGAACAAACAGCTCGCCGAGAGAAACGCAGCCGTCGAGGCTTTGGCCTGGTTAACTCATACCTCGGAAAATGGCTCTAACCTTGACGATGGAAACCAGGTTGATTCTTCTCCGGTTGATGTCACTGACAATATGCTAAAACTCCTGGGAGGACGCCGCCGCCGGCGGAGATCCAAGGGCAGGTAGAGAAATTTTTTTCTCCGGAGCTTCTCTGGGTCTGTATACAGGGATAAAGTTTTGAAATTATAAAGTTTGTGGTAGTTAACCGTCGTCGAAATTAAAAAATGTGGGGTTTCTTTGTAATCTGAGCAATAATTAAGGGAACTTACAAGAATTACTTCATTTTTTTCTCTTCTCAACTGCCGTAGCGACACGTGGCATTTTCTCCTTAAGGCGCTTACTATTCTACACGAATCTCTCAGGTTCTGTGTCTGAAACGTTATCGTGGCTTCAATGTCGGCGTTGATGTTTCGCGCCAAAACCTCTGGAGGAAGCTTGCTTCCCTCGGGAAGAAAGAATCAATGACGCCTCATTATAATGTTTGGATCCACTGGCTCAGACCAAAGGTCCTTTGTCTTGCCTTTACCGTTGCAGGCCAACTTTCCGTCAACGTTCGGACAGAATCAAAGCCCACTCTGGAAATCTTCTTGGTATTCATCATCTTTTATTCTTCTTCTTGGTTTCCATCCTAATGTTTCAGATTATGAGCAAGAAGATCAGATCACATCTTCCTCATCGGACAATCTTAAATTTCAACATATGATTCAGCCGTCAAAACGCGGAGTGAAAATGCGTCGACTTCCTCCTTTTTCTAGTTGCAGAGACATTAGATAAGGGAACAACAACATGACCACTGTGTTACTGATCAACCTGTACTGGGATTGTCTCCTACTCAACCGCAAGGTTGTCGGAATTCCCAAACAAGATGGCACACTCTTCGCATATATAATGGCGACATCCAGAAGAAAGATAAACAGAAATTTACAGGCTTGCAGAAACCTCTCGGGATGATTCAGATTCTTGACCTTCAGTGTCATCGTTAGGAGGTATTCCTTCGCTTTGTTCCTCTGCTCCCGAGATCAAAGACGCTGATTGAATCTTTCCGGTGTGATCTAGCCGCATTAGAATCACCCCCCTGTGAAACCCGGGAAAAAAAATCGTAAAGTGTTGCACATTTTGGGGCACATGGAAGAGTATGGATTTGTTCTTAGTACCGAGCGCGACGAGAACGGATGGAGATGTCCCTGACTTTGATTCGGTTGACAGTTCCACTATGGCTCACTAGAACTACTTGTTCATCACTCTCTCCATCCTCTGCAATATTTGAACACAGACATGATTTGAGAGAGTGAAGTCTAGGAAGATGAACAGATGAATAGAGAGAGGACCAGTGTGTTTTTAAGGGAGAGTATTCTCACCTGCTAAGGAGTAACCGACCACGAAAACAGCAGCCAAACGATCATTGGACCCAAACTGAAACAAGTCGAGAAAATGGTGTTAGCAGTGCTTATCAAACCAAATGCCTGTTGAACCCCCCAAAATCGCAGAGTATCTGCCCACGAGTTGGGTACTGGAAATCTCGGATACTCGTCCACTGACGGGAAGAGTATGAATCCATCGCTGATGAGAACCCGACCTTCGGATTTGAGTTCAGGTTCGAGTTCGGCCAATTATCCATATCCATGGTAACCCGGGCCGAGGGAAGAGAGAGAGCAAGTACACCGGAAAACCCGAGAAGGCAAGACCGATGTCGGGTACCCGACCGAACCCACCGAGGAGAACCAGAGATAAGGGGATAGAGATCAAGAAAAGGGTTTGTACCTTGTAACCAGCTAAGCCAACTCTGTACAATGGCGACATCCGGAAGCTACTCACTGGAACACGCTTTCCATAGCCACTCTCGCACACAAACAATAGCCATGGACCACCACTGCAGCTCTTCCTACTTTCATTTGGTGAGAGAACATTAAAAAAAGCCATGTAACCGAATTTTCGAGAATCAGATTTTTATTAAGGGTTTCCATCTGTGGGGTTAAAAACTTACTCGCTAGATTGATCTTCCGACTTCTTCTCCATATCTTTACGTAGGGAAGCTGGTATAATGTCCATGCTCGCCATCTTATCACCTTGTTTAAGTCTCATTGCAGTTACTCCCTTTGTATTTCTGCTAAGGGTTCGAACCTGATTCACAATTTAAAAAAAAAACACACATTCTTTTTCACAAACACTGTCTGAAACGCCATTGGCAAAAGGTTGAAGAAAAAGACAATTTTTCATCTTCAATGCAAAATCTTGTTTTTGTTTTGTAATAAAAAGCACGACTTACACCATCACATGAACTAAGGATGACCATTCCTTTCAGAGATGCCATCGCCACAAGGTCGTCACTTGAGCAACATCGAACCCATTTCAATTCATCTCCAGGAAGCTGGAAAATGCATTATATTAGGTTTTAAAAATGATCTTGTTAACAAGTACATATAGAAATAAGAACAGAATTCAAAGATTAGAACAAGACAAACCAATTGAATTGCTATGATTCCAGTTGAACGTATTCCAGAGAACAAATTCACAGCAACTTTCTTGATGAATCCATTCATCGTAAGCATCAGAAGATAACGATCTTGGCCAAACTCACTAACAGGAACGATTGAAGTTATTCTTTCTCCACTCGAAAGAGATATGATCTGTTCCCATAATCAAAATAATACATTGGTCACTTAGCTTTTCTGCTGAGTAAAAAGTTATATAGTGAAAGCAAAGCATAGATGCACTGAGCACCTGAACCAATGGTGTCCCGGCTGCATTACGGGAACATTCCGGAATTTTATATGCCCGGGACGAGTAGACTATACCACGATCACTGGAGATTAACCGAAAAATGCATTTCCGAAGCCAGGGATAAGTAAGTAAATAATCTTAATGTGTCAGTTAAAGCGGATTTAGAAAATGGAAATGGGTAATTAGCAGGAGGTACCTGAAAAAGAGGACATGGTCATGTGCATGGCAAACAAGAAAATCCGACATTGTATCATCAACTCTCAGTTTTCCAACGGATTTACCAATAGTGCCACGATGCTGAAGATTGAATGTATTAGCCTTCATCCTCTTAACATAGCCCTTTTCACTGATTGCCTGAAATATACATCACAAGTTGAAGTTTTTTTTTAAAAAAAAAGAAAGAACCCGAGTTTTCAACCTCGAGAAACACAAGACAGAAAACTTCAGAATGCACAAGCTCAAATATTCAATAGGTTGAAGTTATGAAACATGCCAAAAGCATCTCTTCATTTGGAATGACATCGATATCTTCCAGTTCACCACTATCAGAATCCTCGAGCACTGAGCGCCTGGGGCCTGAGAATCTGTCCTTCAGCTCTATTGCTTCTTGTTCGATTACCTACAGATATGAGAGAGAAATAAGTGTAGGGGAAGGGATAAAGG
>NW_010967707.1:4668586-4670507 GCF_000463585.1 Tarenaya hassleriana | reverse complement strand
TAGGGAAAGGGATAAAGGAAGCATAACAAAAATAGACTAAGCCGGTAAATCATACAATGCATGCATAATGTCGGCCAAAGGAACATTGAGATAGAAAAGAGTTTAAACAAAGAAGCTTTACAGAGACAAATTTACATCTATAACTTCTGGGGGATGAAAGCAACAAATTAATGTCTTCCACATGGCTGGTAATAACGTTGCAGAACGAATATCATGCCAATATAGACGGCAGCTTTAAACATCAGTGAACACCAAACAGTCATTAATACAAAAGGGTACAAGAACTGAGAATGATCAATGAAGAATGAATATCATGGCATCACGCCAACGGCAGTTTCAATATCTTCACCTAGAGATATATGTAAGATTGTATAAATACACCACCTGTAATATATTAGTTCTGCTTGATAACAGCTCCTCCAAATTTGCAATTTGCTCCGACAGGGAATTACTCTCGCCCGTGAATTTTTTTCGCTGCGTAGATACAAATATGAATCTATCTTAATCATTTTGCAAAATTTAATACAAACTAGAAAGCGAGCTTCAGAAAAAGGCTTGTAAGACTATAAACATACCTCAAGAAGAGTGAGTCTTCTAAGGCTTATTTCCATTATTGCCTCAGCTTGTTTCTCAGAAAGACCAAATTCTACATATTGGTCCATGTCAAAGCACATTAGATGCTTAGAGAATGTCATCATAAGTCTATGAATATCTGAAATAAAGACTTCAAAACCAGAACCCAGTAACCATTATCTTTCAGTAACCATCACTTGAAGTGCATAGGCAAAACACAGCTCACCATTTCGCAAACCAGCAGCAGCAGAGGAGTGACTTGAGGCCTCTCTAATAATCTGGATTACCCTATCCAAATTATCTAGTCCGACCGCAATACCCTAAGCATATGCACAAAATGTCGAAACATGCAAACTTTAGGGTATGTAGAGTTTTGCAAGATTAAATCATGACCTTGATCTACCAAAAAGGAGGTGAGTAAATCATAGAGAGCATAACTAAAATGTGCTCTAGCATTTAACAAAATTTGGACAATTTTCAGACACACACCTCAACAATATGCTTTCTCTGTTGAGCTTGTGAAAGCTTGAACCTTGCACGTCTTTCCACAACAGAGCATCTGAAATCTAGAAATGCCTAAACACAAGCAAGAAACAGAAAGAAGGTAACAACTTATATTCCCAATAAGAAAATAGTAGCACAGATTTAATATTACATCTAATATTTTTTTTTTCGTTTTTCTGTTACTATTTGTTTTTTCGTTCTTGCTTAGATATGAACCAAGTCCACTTGAATCTCACAGAATATCATATATGATTACCAAAAAGGTCAACTTTCAGTTTCAGGATAATTTTAAAGTAATGGCAAATAGTCACCTGAAGTATTTCTTTGAGACCCGTCTGTTTAGGTTCTCCATCAATAATGCTGGAAAGCACGTAAAAGTAAAAACAATTAAGATCAAGAAATACAAGAAATTTGCTTTATGATCCCTAAACTGTCCACATTAGAGAATTTCTGACAGAAAATTTGTTAAAAGCCCCTTAGCAATTTTCCAATTAATATAAGCCCCTCCAACGAAGAAACAAGGGATCTCTTAAACTGTGTACACCATGAAGACATGATAAACAATTAACTTGACAGTAGCCAAAGTGCAATTCGCTATCCCTCTTGACCTTAATCATATCCCTCGTGGCCTACATGTTTTAGTTCAAAATAGTTACAGCTCCTTCGTATACAAATTGCACGAGACTTTTTGAAAGGATATTAGAAAGCCTATTGCTTAACTCAGCGCTGACATCTAAACCCTTAACAAGTGAAATAAGAACAGTCAATCAACAAGCAATAGAAGATAGCGGCTTAAAGCAACTCACCTGACCATGTTGCAGCTGAAGCTGGACTGAAGAGCGGG
>NW_010967707.1:4649087-4668535 GCF_000463585.1 Tarenaya hassleriana | reverse complement strand
AAGAGCGGTATGACGATAAAGGTTGTTTAGAACAAGTGCAGGATCTACTCCTCGTTTGATCTGTAGATAAATATTTCAAGGTCCGAATATTCCAATATGAAATTTTACAGCAGGCTAACTGTCAAAGGAAGGTATCCAATCTAAGTGCTGAGGAAATAGTTAGATACCTCAATAACCACTCGCATCCCAGTACGATCACTCTCATCACGTATGTCACTAATGCCCTCTAGTGTCTGACAACCAACAAAACATGATATCAATAAAGGAGAGCTTGTTGCTACTCACATTAGATAGACATGTTGAGACCTTTAACAGGATTGGGCATAGTAAAAATAATGAAACCTTATGTAGCTCAATACCAGCTTCATTCTTGTAATACATTTTTCGAATACAATAAGGCACAGCCAAAAGTAGTAGTTCAAAGGAAAGTACGAACATATTAGGCTTAGCCAATCTTTTCTTTACTAAGATCAGGGAAAAACCGAATAAATTAAACATCATAAGGTACCTTATTTTCAACAAGCTCAGCAATCTTCTCAACCAGCGAAGCTTTGTTTGTCTGGTAAGGAATCTGCAATATCATAAGTTTCAATAAAGAATTACTCAAATTGCTTACTGTGGTCATTATAGTGCCAACAAACACCTTCTGAGAGCCTCTTCATGGGGAGGCAATTTACATTAATGAATGACCAACATCATCACCTCTTTAATAATAACCGCATTGCGCTTTGTTTTTGGATCCAGCAATTCAACTTCAGTTTTTCCTCTGACTACAACACGTCCTCGACCAGTGCGGTAAGCATCTAAAATCCTTAAAAGGACATACAAATATTAGAGCACCGATGAAATATTAAACATTTTCTTTCATATATCCTTGGAAGAAAATGGCATATCCAAGAATATTGATCTAATATGCTAACATCTATTACATAAGGCATATGCTTCTAGGAACCCAAATCATGAATCTTGTTTAATTTCACAACACTTAGGATCATTTTTAAGATTGCACAGGACAAATAAAATAAGGGGCAATCTATTTGCTGGGGAAGCCCTTTCACACGGACATGAGAATTTTCTAGGTTATGTACATTCTTTAAGTCATATAAGTACAGCTTATGATAATCTGTCAGGATTATAATCAGGCTACCCTAAAATATAACGTTAGAACATATTTTTGTCATATTTATTCCCTTAGATTTTAGGATAATATCAATGAATCAGATCACAAACACCAAACAAACTACATATATGAGTATGCCGGAATCTAAAAAAAATATTGCTAACTGTTGATAAGCTCAGAGAGCAATACCACACTATCACATCTAACTTACATAAGATTGCCTATTGGAGCGAAAGACAAAAAAAACAAAGAAAAAAGTTACCCGAGGTTTCCCATGATTATTCCCCCAGTAGGGAAGTCAGGCCCAGGCATGTATTCCAACAGTTCTTGCAGCTAATCAAGAGGAAAAAGAAATAGAAACACCAAAACATCATTGTACAACCAAGCTTAGATAAGAAGAGTTAGTACAAAAAAACTAAAACCTACAGTCACATTAAGACAAAATGCAAACATGGCGTGCATTTGGATCATACCGTGGCTTCAGGATTACGGATTAAAGCACAAAGCACATCTACCAACTCTCCAAGATTATGAGGAGGAATATTTGTTGCCATCCCAACCTAAACAATGTAAAATGTTCTCAAATCATTAGTTTACATGATTAAGGAGCAGTACAAACTGTTCAAGAGAATCAACTCATAAAATCTTAAAGAAAATAAGTATGAAGTTCGTATTAAAACATCGAGATGATATTACCGCAATCCCCGAAGCACCATTCAGCAATAAAGCAGGAAGACGTGCAGGTAACACTGATGGCTCTTTTTGAGAATTATCAAAGTTATCCAAATAATCGACCTGCAAGAAGAAATAAGAAAATAAGGGAGCTAAAACATACCATGAATATTAAACGCATCGGTAAACTTGCAAGGAGTGTAGAATGACAATTACCGTATCTTGATCAAGATCAGCTAATAGCATAGCTTCTGACAGAGCCTGCACAGGGAAATAAGATTGTCATCTGTGAGAGAATATAAAAGACAAGTAACAGAACAAGAACATATTCATTTCCTAAATGAGAGAGAAAAGGAAGGAGAGAGTATCACAACAAGGTAAGCATATAGAAAAAATCAAGCTAATGAGCAGTAAATTTGAGATCTTAGAGGACCAAAAGGAGCAACTTTTGCAAGGGAAACCCCCTTGTGAATCAAGAGAACATATCTGAAGTAAAAGCAAGAGCAAATGCCCAGAAAATAACATGTCAACTTTAAGTAAAAACGACAAGATAGGTGCTCACATCGAGCCTGCATTCGGTGTAACGCATAGCAGCAGGAGGGTCTGCATCTATGGAACCAAAATTTCCGTGGCCTTGGATAAGGGGGCATCTCAAGGAGAAATCCTGAGAAGCACCAGAGGTAAACGTTCATGGCTAAGAAATCAGTATTGTAAGAATCAATACACAATATCTGCCAAGGAAACATTACTTGAACACTGAACTACATTGACACAGATTTATACATTCTCAATACCCAAATTACCTGGGCCATCCGGACAAGTGAATCATAAACTGCTGTATCTCCATGCGGATGAAATTTACCTAAAACCTGCAATGCAACCATCATCATGACATTCATTCCACCAAATCCAAAAAGCTAAGACCGGAAAGCAGCAATTATTATATTGAAGGAGGAGAAATAATTCCAAACAATCACATTACCTCTCCAACAACTCGAGCACATTTCTTGAATGGCTTTCTCGAAGACAGTCCCAACTCATGCATCGCATAACTGGAACCCAAATTTAAAATAATTTCAGAACGAGAAATTTCAAACACGAACCGAAGAAAGAGGGGAAAAAAAGAAAACCTAAATTTAAAAGCTTTAAGCTGATACTCAACAGAATTCTTCGATGAACAGGCTTCAGACCGTCTCTAACATCAGGCAGTGCTCGACCAAGCAAAACGGAGAGCGCATACGCCATGTACGATTCAGTAGCCTCCTTGTGAAGCTCGGTGGACACAACACGTGGACCGTAGCTATCACCCCCAGAAGCCGACAAACCGCCATTGTTGGCTCCTTTGTTCTCCTCATTGAACTGCTCGTCCGCGCGCTTTGCGGCGCCGACGACACGGACGGGCCGAGAAGTGCGAGAGGAGAAGAACCGAGCTCCGGCGAGTTCGTGGCGGGATAGACGAAGTGGGTCGGATTGCGGGAAACGGAAGAGACGGGTGGGGTTGAGGGAGCGGCGGAGGAGGGAAGTAGAGAGACGGAGAGTGGAGGAGAGAGACATGATAAAGGCAGGGTTAGAGGTGGGTAAGGTAGAATGGCACAACGCAGACATGCCCAAGAGGGGAGAAGCTTGATGGTCTTAGGGTTTCAGAACCGGATAGGCTAAAACCCTAGAAGAGAGGGAAGCGACTCAACGGAGGGTTTCTCAGGCGCCAAGTTCAAGAATCAAGACTTTTGGCCTTTGCTCCAAGGAGGAAAAAAAATGTGTCTGAAAATGTGAATATTTGCATATATTCACAAGTCGGACCCTTTTATATGTATTATTTGCATATAAATACCTTAAGAATAAAGATTTCGCCTTTTTGTGCCGTTTCCATAAATTCATCACCTTTAATCCTCAGATTATTTTTTTTTGTGGGTGTTTGAGAAGAACAGTCGGAAGAAGATCGCAGGATGAGCGCCGAAGATTTTCAGAAGAAGGTTTCGATCAGAGATTCACTTGCCGACGAAATCGAAATCGAAGACGGCATCGCCGGCTCCGCCGTCGGCGGAGGCTTCGGCGCCGGAAGAACCCTGCTTCAGCTTCGGAGGCTGTTAGAAATTCAACAGCATCGAGCCCAGGCTTACGCCAAGCTCAAAAGGTTCGACGAAATCGAGAAAAAAAAAAGGATCAAAATTTCGTGAAGTCTATGTTCTTCTATCTGGTAATTTAGGGTTCTGTTAATCGGGATCATCATGCGTCATTGATCATTTCCATTGCGTTGTTTAATTCGTTTGAGCTGTGTTTTTTTTGAAACAGAAATCTGTTTCCTTGTCCGAAACTTGGTCGGAATCAATGATTAACAAAACTTTAAGTACGGAACATTATGAAAGCTTGGAATCTGTGTCTGATAGGGTTTAGATTTGCGGACATCAAGAAGTTTGCATGTTTTCTTCAGATATGCTTCTGATGAAGACTTTGTTCCGATTCCATTACCAGAGGTTTCTCGGAGTATATGGAAACTGGTGCGGAATCACCTTATCAGAAGCTTTGCAGTGAGATCACAGTGGAATTCGGTGACTGTTCGAAACAAGTATGGATCCTAATCTGGTGTCTTGACAATATTTATGCTCTTTGGTGGTAAAGATTTCGCTTTGGATGAATTCAGGTGCGTGAAATGGAAACCCTGTTTCTGAATCCCGAACTTGGACGAGCTGATCTCGCTGAGCTTCTCAGAAACATTCAAACCCAAGAAAAGCAGAAACTGCATTTGGTAAGAATCCCAACTCAGTAACTTTCTGTTTCAAGATGGGAACTTTTACTGAATTTTCAACAAATACTCGTTATACGATAGAAAATGGATTCTCCAGTTTCATGCTGTTGAAAATTATCGCCATATTACATCTGAGTTTGCCGAAGAATGTTTCTTTATTCACTATACTACATCTGAGTTTGCCGAAGAATGTTACTTGATTCACTATAGTACATCTGGGTTTGCAAAAGAATGTTTCTTTATCGCTACATTACGCCTGGGGTTGCCGAAGAATGTTTCTTTATCGCTATATTACATCTGGGTTTACTGAAGAATATTCCTTTATTGCTGTATTGCATCTGAGTTTGCCGAAGAATGGTTCTTACTCGTGTTTTTCCCCCCGAAAAGACGGCGACAATACAGGTATTGAAGAAGGCAGGTCGGCCATCAGAACGAGTGCTAACTCACGAGAAGTGCAAATTCAAGAAACCGATGGAGCACGAATGCGTGCATCTGCACGAGATAACGGAGGCAGTGGGAACAGAGGACGCAGAGGCGGATGCTGAATACGACAATGCTCTCAAGGAAGCCATTAGAGGAGTGCAGGAAGCTGTTACTTCCATCAACGAGTCCTTGGAAGAAATCCGGTATGAAATAGCTGCCCTTGAAGATCACTGACTTCCTTGATTTTTATGCCCATCTCCGATTGCCTCTCGAGGTCATAAATCGTTTTTGTTCATTTGGCGTAAGTACTGCTAAAAAAGATTAGGACAAAGCATGTAAAAGAATGGGAAGTAATTAGATTTATTCCTCAAAGGCATACCTCTTGTGAGTTGCTCTATGTAGCCATTGCAGACGAGAAGACGTTATGAAATACACTCCGTTTCATAACGTTTTCATTCTTCAGTTCCTTGTGTTACTACGAACAGAAAAAAGACTAAGAACTAAGACTTTATGACCTTTTTCTCAAGTTGAAGCCTGCAACGGGAGAAAATAACAGAAGAACCCACCCAAATCACCTTTTGTTTGCCTTATTTTATAAAATCACATTTCAGTCCTCAGTAATTGAATATTTTATTTTTTCCTCTATACTTTCAATATTTACATTTTAATCCAATAGCCTTTCTCTGCCGTCTGGACGCAGTTTCCCGAACCAAGGGTTCTATCGGATGACATAATATTTACAGTGTAAAAAGAATATCTTGCATTCATCACCAAAGAACAGTGTAGTTTAATGTGTTAAGAATTGCTGGATTTCTACAAACCCTACAAGCAAGCTCTCATGGGAGAAAACTGACCAGAGATTCTCTCGTCCCAGTATGTGACAATGAATGAATATAAGGAATCAACAAAGGAAAACACGACCATTCCAAGACCAAAAACTCGTGAAGGTTTCTGAAGTGAAGTATAAACCTAAACCGAAACCACGGCCAATGTGATCAGAGAACACGAGCAGAGTGACCGGCCTCACAGATCAGAACCGTGTTCTCGTGGTTCAGTTGATTCATCAGCTCGGGTTGCAGCTTTCGGTACTCGTTCTTCACGTATGAAGCAGCTGCTTCTGCTTTCTCTGCGTCTACAAAGGCAAGACAGCATCCCCTGAAACCAGCTCCGCTGAACCGAGCTCCATATACACCCGGAGCCCGTATAAGAATATTGTATAGCTGTATCAGCGGCTCCGCACCTTCACCACAGAGTTGCAGAAACTTGTAAGTTGTAACCAAGTTAGAATCTTAGACGAAAACAAGTGCTTTCCATCCGATTTCCTGGAGGTGGCACTTAAGATATGTTGCATTGGGCAGAGAAACCGAGAGAGAGTATAATACCGCATTCATAATTTTCAATAGAACTCAGCCCCGAGGCTGAAATTAGCTTTCCGAATTCTTCAAGATTCCCCGACGCCCAAACTTCTAGTCCTGAAATAAGAGTCATAAAAATAATTCATATGAGTCGGCAAACAATAAATAGAGATAGATTGATGAACAACACGTTGTATTATATCCTTTATCACGAAACTTCTATGAGAATATGATGAGAGCATTGCCTCTGGTAACCCGCGAGTTCTCTGAGAAATAATGCTCCGCTCTTCTAGCTAAATGAGGGTCCAACTCATGCTGCAAGAACAAGTAGAATGCATGCATGATATATATATGCCCCATAAATTAGGATCCGTTCTATCACAAGCTTAAGAATGTTGAGCTTTGTTACCTTGTGAGCTTCATAGACAGCAAGCTCAACTGCTCGGTTGAGACAGTGAAGAAGGATCAACAGGAAACTTCGTTAGTATGTGAAGAATAAGAGCTTGAAGCCAGAGACAGAGAATAAGTGTTCTTACCGTTACACAGGGTAGGTTCCAGCTCACTGTTTCCAGAAGCACTGAAGACAAGAAAAGGGTTTGGGTAAGAAAACAAGTGTCACTGAAAAAATAGCATCAGAATATTTTGCCAGCATGCGTAGAAGAAGACTAGTAAGAGTAGCAAGAAGCATATCGGGTACGGCTGCTAATTAAGTGAATTTTGACAATGTTTAAGGGCACAGAATCATACGCCAACAGAACTTTAGCAGCCTCTTGACACTCAGCAACTCGACGATTATATCCTGGGTTGGTCGTCAATGCCTGCCTCAAGCCTGAGAATGCTAACAAAATCTTGAATGGTCTCTCCAGTTCAGGTGCATGCACAAGCTTGTGTTCCTTAGTCTGCATATTTCAAACTGTACTTCTGAGATGCCAGTTTCTGAGGAGGAAAGAAAGATAAGGAAGCAGCATTTGCATTTCCATATCAACACCTGATTTAAGCTATTTACCTTCAGATCGAAATTGCCTATTTTCCCATTACGTTAGAAACTAAGCATCGGCATAAATGAGCACCGAACTGTAACGAAAAAGTACCTAACTTTTCCAACATCAACCAGTTCACAACTTATAATTGAGAATGATAGTTGTGATTTGGCGGGTGTCTCAAATTTTCACTTTCAAAAATTTTTCTCAAGTCTGTCATGTGACCTTGAATTTTTTGCCCAGATGGAAGCTCTACAACACTCTTGGTTTCACCCAATAAATCTGAGATAGCTTTCTTTAGGCACAAATCGAGGAAATAATACCTTGCAGTCCATGCATGTTAGACACCCATAACTTGAAAGCAAAATGGCTGATTGATCCAATATTCCATTTCGCAGACCCAGATACCCATTCTCGATAAGTCTGTCCATGCAGGAAAGTAACTGTTAAACAACCAACTTGCAGCAATCCCAAATGCTTGTGAAAGCAACAGGAAGAACTCGGTACTTGCATAGAAGCAAAAGTAGTACTTTACCTGTCATATTCGATGTTTTCCGTTGGTGATACTGCCAATTCATTTGCACTCTCAAATGCTAGCAGATAAGCAACACCAACCTGTCACAGTTCCAAGTCATCAAATGATCATTCTTCATCTACAGAAGCCATAAAAGTATTTCAAAGTACAATGAATAACTGCATGAAGGAGAAAGCCCTGCTGTACAAAGCTAGTTGGTACAATTACTTACAGCAGCAGAAGAGCTAAGCCCAGAACTATCAAGTCCATCAGAGCCGCTGATGTAACCAATAATGCCCTTCAAAGAAAAAAATACTATCAGAATCATACTATAAGAAATTCTGTTTGAAAACGCGACGATGCTGACTATCATGGGAAAAAAGGCCCCAAAAAAAGGCCCCAAAACCCTAATATCAGCTACGCCATCATAAGAAGGGAATATGGGAAACCCAAAAAGACGTTTGTAAAAATTTGATAACTCCAAACTGTCCTCCAACGACTAAAATGTTGCATAAATCAACAACAAGCCAAATGGGAATGTTTACCTGTTGGAGATTGTTCCCCTTGCTCTGTAATGCGTACAATGCTCCTTTGGCATAAGTGCCCCAGGTTCCTTTTTCTCTCAACGGAGAAGTGGAAATTCCGCCATTCTTGTTTGCCAGGTGTATTGGGTGTTGGGTTTCATCAACTCTATCATTTCATTCCCCAAAAAGCTGTTATAGTACGGTGGAAAGTATATCTTCAAGAATAACCAATTCCTTTCACAGAACCATGGATAAATAATTGATACGTACTAGGAGAACGAAAGGAACTACTACTAGGAAAACCTGCAGCATAGATGATGCATGGTACGAAAATATAAAAATTTATGTACATGCTAGATTTTGTAACACTGACAATTTTGTCTCCTTCACAGCACTAAGAGTTCTCAGTTTCCAAGATATCCTATTGAAAGATCAACAAACTTTATGGTTGAAACCACACTTGAACAGAAAACCGGTAAGAAGAAGCTTCAGCGTATCCAAGATGCTCATTTGGACCACTATTAGGTTTAGCAGTCAAAATACTTCTCTTGGAGCTTGATGATAGAAATATGACAGTGTACATAACAAGATGTCAGATTGAAGAAATCAAACACACCTGAAATGTACTTCTCCTTCAAACTGTGCAGAACGCAATACAACCTACACAAATATTTAGAATGAGAAGTGATGGTACACGGTAAAATAAGACAGAGTTAACCACAATGACACCAGAAACTTTCTCGTTGAGAGCACCCAACTTATATAGAGATATCATACTATCATTTCTTAGTCCGAATGATGTACTAAAGCAATATCATCGAGTTCTTCAAGTGTTATTTCAACGAGATGAAAGATATTCAGAAAAGGAACGAAAACAGCAAAAAAACAATTAAAACAAAATAATGAAGATGAGAAACCTGACATCGCAAAACACCCACCATTAGATGATAAGAAATGTTAAAGTATACATCTTTCTAAACATTTAGGATCTGCATCACTACCTACATTTTCCGCTTTCAAATCAAACGGACCCTAGAATACGGAAGGCCAATGTCCTTAAGAACTTGCAGCACGAGGGTCAATATAACATTAACAGGACAATAATGGGCAGAGGTGAAACAATTCCAAACCACAGTTTCTCCTATCGAGTATATACCTTAGGATCACCAGATGGAACGAAGCCCAGAAGAATTCCTTTGTTAATCGTCATAGCCGACACGGTTCCACCCTGAAACAAAAAAGATGATTGATCAAACATGAGCATCGGAGAACTTTACGGCTTAATTAGAACATCGACATTGTTACGACCCACCAACCTGGTGATCGATATGAGCTCCCAGAGGACATATACGATAAGGAGCAACCACAACTCGAACTTCCCCAGCATCTCTTCCACTCATCTGGGCCACAGCATTCTTTATGGCATTTAACTGGATTGCATCAAACAGAACAACACAAGTACGCATCAAAAAATCCAATCCAAATTTCAAACGCGAAGCGACGCAGCATTCTTCAAAAACATGTTCAACAGACATTTCCCAGAAAATCTCTCGGGACTCACCAACACCCAGTCCATGAATACGTGATTGGGAAGAGTATTCGGGACATGCGAAATCGAGGAGATGAATCGGGAAGATTATTACCTCTGTGTCGGTAGGCCATGACATTTTGCGGAGTTTTCTCGGAATTATTGGATATTCAGGAAATTTTCTCGGAAAAAGTTGAGGAAAAAAAACCGATGTTTCGCGGTGGAGGGAGGATGCAGAGGAAGCGCGAGATCTGGAGAGTGAGAGTCGAACTCGGATAAGAGCCAAATAGGTTGTTTGGTAACACGTATATCTCTATCCTTTGGTGGTGTTTGGTAACACGTATATCTTTTATTTACTTGGTTCACAAGCAACAACAACGTATATGACAACTAAACCTCCGAAGTTTATATCTCAATGAAAATGTTTGGTTTTTCTTGCCATGCAAGAAACAAATAAGGTAACAAAAATGCTGTTTTATGAGAGATTTAAAACTTAATTTTGATGTTACAATACATATATCATAATTTTGATGTTACTATTATAGATAAAAAATGTTGGTATTGGTTGGCAAAATGAACCGTTCAATGCAAGAGACATTCCCAACGAATATCTTAATCTCCATTTAATTAATTATATTTAGGAATCCCATCTAAGGATCAATGCCATTACCAAGTCTTTTTTTTTCCTAAGACTTTTATTTAATGAATATATATATATATATATAAATCACTAATCACCGGGCTTTCAATGATACAATTCATCAGTTCGATTTTTTATATCCATAACGATGGACGAATCCACCAACTGCTACCTCATTTTTCTTGCCACTAAAACCCGCACCCGGGTAGCACCTATTCATAGTGGCTCGCACGCAAATGGACCGCGTTAAAAAAATTAATCATTTAATTAGGTTTATTTCCGCATAACTATTTGTATTTATTCCGGCCATCGAACTAAACACTGTCCGAAACGAACATGCACTCGTACGGCAAACTCGACGAGGCGGAGCAAGCGAAGCTCGTAGCTCGCCGGAGAACCAGGAAGAGGATCATAATCATCGCCGTATCCTCCGTCGCGCTCGCATGCATCGTCATCGGAGCCGTCTTCGGAACGACGGCGGTGACTCACGCCGGGAAAAAGTCGCCGGAGAACGGTGGCGGGGACTCTATCTCCGCCTCAGTCAAGGCCGTATGTGACGTCACTCTCTACAAAGACACGTGTTACAGAACCGTTGGGTCTTCTCCTAACGCTACCCGTCTCACCCCTGAAGAGCTCTTCAAGATCGCCGTCGAATTCACCCTTGAATCGCTCTCCAAGTCCGTCGCCAAATTCTCCGGCGGCGGAAAGGAGATGGCGGCGATGGGAGCTTGCAAGGAGCTGATCGAACTCGCGGTGGAGCATCTCAACGAGACGGTGACGTCACTCGACGGGAAGATGACGACGTCGTTATCGGAGTTGGGGGATGATCTGAGGACATGGCTTAGCTCTGTCGTGACGTACCAAGAGACATGCGTCGAAGCATTGCAAGAAACCACGGTGGATCTGAAAACGTACGGAGAAACCAATCTCAAGAACTCGACGGAGATGACGAGCAACGCCTTAGCGATCATAACGTGGCTCACGAAAATATCCGACACGATCAAACTGCGCCGCCGAATGTTGTCTTGGGAGGAAACTGGAAGTGAAACGGCGAGTTTTGCGCGGAGAATGTTACAGGAAAAGGATTTGAGGACGATGGCGAATATCGTGGTGGCGAAAGACGGGACGGGGAATTACACGACGATAGGTCGAGCGTTAGAGGACGTGCCGGAAAAGAGTAGCAACAAGACGATAATATACGTGAAAGAGGGAGTGTACGTGGAGAATGTGAAGGTCGAGAATAGCAAATGGAACGTTGTGATGGTTGGTGACGGACAAGATAAGACCATTGTCTCGTTCGGACTCAACTTCGTCGATGGAACTCCTACGTTTCAGACCGCTACATTCGGTGAGTTCAGGTTCTTCAACCTCACCCATATCCAGCTGTTCATTTTGATTCAATCTCGTGAACCGAATGTTTTTCTTTCGAAGATACTAATACCGTATTGATGTTATCTATATATATCCGTTGCGCAGCTGTGTTCGGGAAGGGCTTCATGGCTAGAGACATGACCTTCCGAAACACAGCGGGTGCAGCCAAGCACCAGGCAGTAGCCCTAATGGTATCAGCCGACCTATCAGCCTTCTACCACTGCACCATGGACGCCTTCCAGGACACCCTCTATGCCCTCTCGCAACGTCAGTTCTACCGCGAATGCACCATCCTCGGCACCGTCGATTTCATATTTGGAAACTCGGCCGTCGTATTCCAGAACTGCACTATCCTCCCCAGACGCCCCATGCCCGGCCAACAGAACACAATAACCGCGCAAGGACGAACAGATCCTAACCAAAACACTGGAATCTCGATCCACAAGTGTAGCATCTCGCCTCTGGACAACCTTGGCGGTGTCCAAACTTTCCTTGGCCGGCCTTGGAAGAATTTCTCGACCACTGTGGTGATGAAATCGTTCATGGACGGATTCATTGATCCGAGAGGGTGGTTGCCGTGGGTCGGAAACACGGCACCGGACACGATTTTCTACGCCGAGTATGGAAATTTGGGAGCAGGAGCTTGGACGAAGAATAGAGTTACGTGGAAAGGTGTGAGGACTTTCTTGACGAAGAAGGCAGCGAATAAGTTCACTGTGAAACCCTTCATCAATGGCGATAAATGGTTGCCAGCTACTGGGTTTCCGTTCAAACCTGATCTTTGAGTTTCTTTGTTCTGTTTTTTTTTCTCTTGGTCGGAATTTATTTTTTAAACTTTTTTTTTGGATTATCTTCTGATTTGTGGTATTGTTTTCGCTTGTGTGGTTTTGTTGTAAAACTTCAAAGATTTGGTTCTTCTTCCCCTTTTGTCCTTGCAAATTTGTTCATGTTGTCATTAAATGTTATCAAGTTATTAGATAATTATTTTCGTTGTATTTTGTTAATAGAACGAGTTTATGTATGAATTATTACAATTTTTACGCGGTCCAAATCAAATAGAACGAGTTTATGTATGCATTATAGTTTCATTTTAATAGAACGAGTTTATTACAATATAAACATCCAAATCAAATACTCCCTCCGTTTTTTAATTAGATAACGATTTAAGAGAATATATTTTGTTACTCAATAGATATTGTTGTTTTAATTTTTTTAGGTGATTTAAAAAAAGTTCCAATTTTATTCTTAATTTTAATGACCCAATTTGAATAGAGTATTAATGAGAAATAATTTAATGATGATATATATAACTTTTTTTATAGTTTTTTAAAAAGTATGAAAAAAATCTAAAACGTAAATTATTCAGAAACGGTCTTGGCATTGCATTATCTCAATTACACATTAATTTCCTCAATAGTATATCCTCGACACATGGAATTATTACAGTAAATTCAAATCCCCAACAACAACTAATCGAATTAATTTCAATACACTTATACCAATAACGTCAACACATGTAACACGTGCTATTTAATCAAACCACTCGTTGTGAAACCAATCCTCCATAGAAGGGAATATCCGTCTGAGGCAACCAAGTATCGCCCACGGTTAGGTTATAGACAGTGAAGTTCAGGGCTTGAGTCAAGTTCATCAAACTGTAACCAGGCCACTGAACCCTAGAACCCGTGTTGGACCCCGGTCCGAAATTCTCGTACTCGCCGTAATATAACGTGTCGAGCCCGACGGTCCCATTCCACTCGAGCCACCCGAGAGGATGGACCACGTCGCTGATGTACGATTGCATGTAAACCGTGCGCGAGTAGGGTTTCCACGGCCGTCCCAAGAACGTCCAGGTCGAGTTCTGGTCGGCTGCTAGGTCTGCGGCCGCTTGGATTGTGCAGTTTTGGATGGAGATTCCCGTATTCTGGTTAGGATCGGTCCGTCCTTGAGCCGTGAATGCGTTTTTTTGCTTGTCCATCGGTTTTCGGGCATATAGGTTACAGTTCTGGAACACTGCAGCTGCGTTTCCGAATATGAAATCGATTGTACCTGTCAACAGAATATAATTATGTCAAATTGTTATTATTGATATTAAAAGAATTTAAATATGTTTAAGAACTCGTAAAAAATGTATAAAAGAGGCTATAAATGTAAAAAAAAAAGGGATAAAAAATAGATCCACGTGAAAATAAGAATGCTAAAAATTAGGATAGAAATTAAAATTAATTATTACCGTAGATGTCGCATTGACGATAGAACTGTCTAAGAGAGTGAACGTAAAGAGTATCTTGATAACCCTCGAAGCTGCACCGATAGAACGTGGACCAGTCGGCGTTGCTCCTCAATGCCACGGCCTGATGCTTTTGTGGCCCGGCCGTGTTCCTGAACGTCACGTCCACCGCCACGAATCGCTCTCCGGCCACCGCTATATATACCCAAACATTATGTCACATCATTTCAAAAACTCGAAAAAAATGACCTTAAACACCTTATTCAAAAAACATAAATAGTAATATTATGTCAATTCTAGGATTATTTAAAACTCTCTTACCGAAGGTTGAAGAGTTATACGTGGTCCAACCATCGACGAAACTGTGATTCCCGGAAATAACAGTCCTGTTGATGCCGTCGCCGATGAGCAAAACGTTCCTTTTGTTCTTAGAAACGACGACGTATTCCTCGTAGAGGCCTTCCCTCGCGTAGATGACAAAGTAGCCGTCTTCCGGGTTCGTATTGTTGGGCGCGGCCGCCACGGCGGCGGATATGGTTGTGAAGTTGTCGGTTTCGTACGGACCGACGGTCACAGCTTCCCGGACGAGGACTGATCCGCCGCTCGTCTGGCCCAGCTCCCCCGTCCTCCTCTCTATTTTCCGGCCACACTCTTTTTCCTTGTCGCACGTTTTGCGTAACACCTACCATGCATCATCATCATAATCATCATCATATTTATAATTCGACCGTTTTTGTTTTTTTCTTTTCTTTCGCAATAATGACGACAAGCATAATGCGACAAACTAGTTGTGTGTATAGAGAACGCTTAATGTACAAACATAGGAGACACCGGGTCCGAAACTCTCTAAAATGTTTAGTGGGATTTATCTTTTATCCACGTTATTGTTCTGTAATTCAAAGAACAGTCGGTCCAAAATCTGGATATTCCCTTATCATATAAGAAACACTAAATGATATATATATATATAGTAGAAATATGTGGAGCCTCGCTATCATCCTCTGTAAAACATGACTTAAAATCAGTATCACTTACATTTAGGATGATTTCAATGATTGAATTATATAACCAGAAAAATACATAAAACAACTAATGAATAGTATAATGTACATGATGAGATAATAGCCCATGTGATCAAATTTATTGGCTAAGGATTCACGTGGGGACAGTTGGATACGGAGTGGAATCCACGCGGTTTATTTAAATGAAATTAATATATACGTAGTTTGAAAGTCAAAAGGGGTTTTATTTTAAAAAAAAAGTATTATATAGTTTTCAGTTGTAGATTCATATGTACCGTACAGTTGGCAGAGTTGACTTTTCTGAGTCAAACCTGCGCCATGTGGCATTAACTCAGCAACCTAGGGATGGGTCAATTTCTCGTGATCTACGGTTATTCCATCGTTCCATTTTTAGTTAATTAGATTTTGACATTTTATTGTCGGGAAAAAATAAAGATTTTTTTTTTAAAACATGTACAATATTTTTTTTAATGAAGAATGAAATCAGGATCTAGTAAAATGTAGTATTGATGTGATGTAATGATTTTTTTTTTTGATAATTTGGAAGTTCACCGGGCCTTTGGCCCAACTACATCTCCCAGAGGATCGGGACAGTCCATGTGAAAACCCCTCCCCAACCAGGAATCGAACCGTCAACCTCTGAATACTTTACACTCAGCTGTTGATCACTCGCCCATAAACGGTTGGGTAAATGTGATGTAATGATATTACTAAACCAATTAAGAAGCATTAAAAGTTGGAGAAACGTTAATCATTTGGAGAAAAAGAAAAGGGACATGAAATACCTTGATCAAAGTCTCGAGAGGCTCACGCACAACATTGTGAGAACCACCGAAGATGTTCTTCCTCGAGCCTTTGTACCTCTTGAGATTCTTGTTGAGCGCGTGTGTCACAAGCCCCAACGACACGCTGTATAGGCGCGTGAGGTTCCCTAGCGGCGTTCCCATAGCCGCGGCCGCGAACTGGCTCTTGGCCTCGTCCAGGCCGTCGAGACACGTCTGCTGGTTCGTAACGACGCCGCTCAAAAGGCTAGTCACCCGCTCCACGAGCGCTTCCGTCATCACCTCCGCCCCTTTCAGCTCCTCCTCGACCGTCTCCAGGTAATCCACGCTTAGATCCGCCAGTTCGCCGCAGTCCGCCACCGCACCGACCTTTGGATTTAACATTTTCCGTTACCGGATTAAGGACAAGAGTGATCTATTTTGGTATCAATAAATAGAAAAGCTGATATTATCTCACATTTCTTATCGTAAAGTCATAATGCTTGATCATATGTTTCAGAATCTTGTTTATCTCCCAAAATTATGATTTTAGTTTATTATTTTTGGATTAATTATGATATGGTACTCACTCGTTCTCTATAGTGATCTAGAATCTTATTTATCTACAGAAATTATAATTTTGGTTATTGTTAATTCTGATTATGATATGATATCAAAATATTTTTTGAAGGGTTACCTCCTCGGGAGTTGAAATGGCCTGGTTGGCCTCGACGAGTTGGGCAAAGCGGTGGAAAGCCTTGGAGAGACGGCGAGCTTGTTTGAGGCATTGCTTGACGGTGAATTTGCCGTAACGGAAGGGATCGGACGGTGAGGATTTGAAGGCACCGAGGATCGTACGGCAGAGCTTCGGGTAGGGAGTTGACTTACACGCGGCGGTAGTTGACTGTGATGATGACGGAGTCTGCGGTGACTGTGACGTCAGCAATGGCCATGACAGCAAGACAAGGGACACGAGCAAGAGACATGACTTAGAGTACTCCACTCTTTGCATTTTGTTCTCTTTGCTTTCCTTCCTCTATTTTTTTTTTTTGGTGGGGCTCCTGTGAATCTACTAAGTACTACAGTATGGGGTTCTATTTAATGAATTCATGGAGTATATATGTACACACCGTGTATATATATATATATACACACACATTTATTTATGTGTGCGTATATGTGGATATGCGTGTACATAATGCCGCAGAGAGAGAAATTGATGGGCACAAACGATCCATCCATGTGAATGTGTAATTTGACTAATTTAAGTGAAATCTACAAATTTTCATGCATTTTTTTGCTGACATAAAAATATAAGCAGGTTTCTTGAAATGTCATGTGCAATAATTTTCCCTTTGGCCCAAAGGAAAGGCAATTAAATCTTAAAATTAGTGCATTCATACTATAAATTAGCGCATGTCATGTGCAATAATTTTCCCCTTAGATTTAATTTATATTTCTTAGATATTTGTATATTATACAACTAAGCTTTACTGCAATATATTTCATATATACATACATATTATAACACTGTATTTAAAATAATTATCATTTCCAACATATTCTCTTCTATATTATATATTTGTCACGTCTTATATTGTCGATTATGTTATTTTTACGGACTATATATATGAATATGATTAATGTAAGAATTCTTTCCCATTAATGAAAGAACCCGCTATCATTATATATAGTACGTAAATGTAGAATGGACTCAACCATATAGTGTGATTGCAGGATTACATTAAATTCATGTCACCGATATGAAATTTGATATATAATGATAATCATATATATGTGTGTGTATATATATATATATAGAAGACCGAATACGTAATGATTGGTTGAATGCATGTGAGGTGACTAAGGGAAGATGGTGAAATTAAGTGTGTGACGTTAAATAACACTTTTATTTGTTACGAAACATTAGGTTTCAACAATTCGTTGTCTCGCCAATTGGTATTAAGTACAAAACGGATTTTTACCTTTTTTTCTTGATCAATAAATTACATTAGTAATCAAATAATATTTCATAAATACATATATTTATATGATTTCTTTTTTTATAAAAAAAAATCCAATATCCTACAAATCCATATATTAAATTTTTAAAAAAAGAAATGCGTAAAATTTGTATATTTTTTAAATTTTCTAAATACTTTCACGTATCACTAAACGAAAAATTATGAGAGGTTAAGAACCACATTCGTGAAACATTAATATATCAAAACTCTGCAGACGACACCGTCAACGATTTTTAACATATATATTTTTTTCATCCCATTGACGTTGTACGCGGGGAAATAAGATAAAAACATATAAAATTAATATATTTTTCTTCTTTAAAAATATCAATTTGAATATTTGTAGGATGTTGAGTGTGACAATGTATTTTTGTGACAATTTAGAAAATATTTGTGGATACTGAGACAATTTTTGTTAACATCTATATAATATCCTGATTTTGAAAAAAAAAACATACTAATTTGAAAAAACGAAATTGCATGACCAACGGTCATCGCTAACTTTTCTTCTTATCAACTTGACCGAACCGGAAGAATTGCCGAGAATCTTGTTTTGGTCGGCCCATGCAGAAGAAAAACTCTAAACAACTCCAAAGGTTTCGAATGGCATTTTTTGTAAAAAAACAGCAACCCTGAGGGTTGAAAGTTAAAACCAACCAATTCCAACTACTGTAATGTATGAAGCTGTGTTGACGTTTCCTGGGTTCAAAGCATTCCAGAATTCCGATTTTACCCCTCGCAGCAGATCTTCACATCGACGAGAAACGAGGCGGTAACGGGCCTGTGATCCGAGAACCGGGACTCGCCTCTGGAATACGAGAGCTGTTGGATGCCGTTCCCGCGCCAGAGAATCCGATCACACCTGAAAAAACCGGCCATCTGTTTCAAACCCAAAGAATAGAACCGAACCAAATCTAAACCGATAAAATTTTCCGGTTCAATACCAGGCCGGAGTTCTTCTCTTGTTCTTCTCTTTGTTAGTCTCTCCAGCATAAGAGTCAGAGTTGTAGGAATACTTGTAAGTCGGAGCGAAGTATATCTTGCCTTCTTGCCATCCTTTGAACACTCTTCCTGCTTCTCGTTCGATCTTGAGCTGTTTCAAGAATCCGATACCAAAAACCCCTCTCAGTGTTTCGCTGATTACGTATTTAGATGGAACTTTGGAAATTCTGCAAACCCTTTTGAGATCCAATTCATCTGGATGCTTAACAGTAATAGAGATTCCATGTTCTTGCTGTTACTTTAGGACAAGAATCTGAGTACAGTTTGAAAATGTGACCTGATCTTTGTCGAGAAGAGCGGTTGACTTACACGCGGCGGTAGTTGACTGTGATGATGACGGAGTCTGCGGTGACTGTGACGTCAGCAATGGCCATGACAGCAAGACAAGGGACACGAGCAAGAGACATGACTTAGAGTACTCCACTCTTTGCATTTTGTTCTCTTTGCTTTCCTTCCTCTATTTTTTTTTTTTGGTGGGGCTCCTGTGAATCTACTAAGTACTACAGTATGGGGTTCTATTTAATGAATTCATGGGG
>NW_010967707.1:4617177-4648897 GCF_000463585.1 Tarenaya hassleriana | reverse complement strand
GAGCGTCCCATGCGTTCTTCTCGAGAAGATTTCGTGTTTCGTAGTAGCTCAGAGCGATTCTATAGTTCAAGTCCCCTAACCATATGATCCGACTGAAAAAGGAAACAGAGAAAACACAGAAGAGTTTTTATCAAAACACATATCCCGAATATCTATAAAAATTGATCGGTTTTCGAAGAATTTGTTTAAGTTAAATCTCACTCGTGCTTGGTGATTCTGTCGGGAACACGAGTGAAGGGCGTTCTGCAGATTCTAGGGAAGGCCGTGTTCCTGAGGATTTCGATTACGTCTGAGTTTCTTCTACGCTCGTCTCCTTCTCTCTCGCCCGACGCCAGATGAGTGCATATGAAGCAAAAGCTTGTCTTATACATCAGCATGCTCACCGCTATGCAACCCTACATCACGTCCCAAATCTCAACTCCAATCAGATACCGAAAACACAAAAGTCGACATATATTTCTTCCGTCTTGATTCAGAGTCGCGATTTCTAACTGTGAAGTATGCGTAGGAAATGCAATTTAAGAGATTTGAAACGAAAAGACAAGGAGAAAAACTGGATATGACACTGCTGTTTAGTGCTGAACGATTCAGGTTTAACTTGGAAAAGAAGAAAGGTACCTTGTTTCCCAAGCAACCCATGATCCCGCGAGTGACGCTGGAGATTCTGAGATGGCTAACGTGAGGAACGAGCTCCTTTCTCATCCACACGGTCAGAAATATTCCCACCATTCGCTTAGATGCCACAAGACTGTACTTCATCGTCTGGTTTCTTGCCAAAGAAGCAACCCCTCTTTCGTCATCGTCTTCCTCCCCCTCTTCTTCATCAGACGGGAATCCGCTTAGGTTAACCATAGATTCCGGGCATCTGAAACAAGATTCTCTCCCGTACTTTCTCTCGAGCTCGGCTACCGAGCAATTACACATCTTCAGTTTTCTCCTGCACTCAGTTCTGAAACTCTCGCTGATTCTCTTCAACGAGGGCTTCGCGAAGAACATTGAACCGGCACCGAAAGAGGGATTCAGTTTCAGAATCTTGGAGCCCGTCCCGTTCGAGGGATTGTTCAGAGCTTGATTGATCAGAGCGAGCCATTTGGCCGCTGGCTCGTTGTCTTCGATCACGAGAACGTTTCCTGCATTCAATGGAACAATCTCCTGAAACCTGCAGGAAGAAAACAAGACAAGAAATCAATCCAAGATTCTTGTCAGATTTGGAGGATTTCCGATGATGTTTTCGGATCATTACTACCCTAAAACGTAAACATCGAATTCATCCCGGGCGTGAAGAAGACCGTCCAAAGCGATCCCTGCGTGCGGAGATTTCCCTCCCACGTTCCATGTCGCCACGAAAACTCTTCAAGAGATGGAAACACAAACAGATAACATCAAGAGAAAAAAAAAATATAATGAACGTACAAAAAAAAATCAGAGAAGCAAGAAGAAGGGGAGGGCTCTTGAGCACTTCAACCTCATCGCCAGTATAGAGAATATATGCTCGGACACATTCAAGAGATTTTAATTTCGATCGTGACGTCATCATCATTTTCCAAAAGAGGAATAACTGTGTGTGATGATCGCCTAGTTGGTCGAGATAGATATCATCCATCTTATATAGAAACCGTTTTTTTAATCAAGTCGATCTTTTTTTGGACAACTTCGTATATATGTGTGTATACATATATATATATATATATGTGTGTGTGTGTATGCACATGACGACATACCTCAAGGATTGAACTTGCTGAGTAGGCATTAAAGATGGAATGTTCCTCGAACGGAACTGAGATTCAACAACCGAATCAGATTTAACTTCTGCAAAGAAAAAAAAAACCAGAAAAAAAATGAAACAAGAAAAAAATACACAACACACACACATACATAGATACATATATACATATATATATGTACGCATACGTACATGATGAGAGAGAGTGAATCAGACATGTTCTTGAGGGTTTCAAGGAACTTTCTTCAAAGTGTTCCCATGGTGTCTGAGAAATGAAAAACATTTCAGCATGACTCAATTTTTTTTTTCGGGTTCAAAACAGAGAAAACTGAAAAATTCCGGGGACCATAGATTTCTTTACAAAAGCTTTGGTTTATACAAAAAGAAAGGCAGAAAAAAAAAAGTCAGAATATATTCTCTAATCCGAAATCAAGAACAATGTTCCCTGATGGCTTATACAACCATATTTTCTTAATCTTTTTATTTTTTTTATAATGAAACCGTATTTTCTTAATCAGATTGTTTAATCTAGGGATAATTTCATTTAAAACCCTGTATTTTTCTCTCATTGGTTTATACAAAAAGAAAGGCAGAAAAAAAAAAGTCAGAATATATTCTCTAATCCGAAATCAAGAACAATGTTCCCTGATGGCTTATACAACCATATTTTCTTAATCTTTTTATTTTTTTTATAATGAAACCGTATTTTCTTAATCAGATTGTTTAATCTAGGGATAATTTCATTTAAAACCCTGTATTTTTCTCTCATCTCAATTTAAACCCTATACTTTTTTTTTATCCAAAAAAACATTGTACTTTTAAAAATTGGCAATTAAAACTCTATATTTTTAAAAATTGGCAAATAAAACACTGAACAAAAAACAATATTATTTAATGCTGACATGGCATCCTAGTCATCTGCCACATCATCAATCCTTAATATTTAATAATATTAATTAATAAAAAATAAAAATAAAATAATAAAATAAAAATAAAATTTTAAAAATTATATATATTCATAAAAATTATACACATATATAAACATGTTTATAAAAATTTTAAAATTATATACATATATAAATATATTTATATATACATATATACATATTTTTATATGTATGTGTGATATATACATGCTTTTCTAAAAATCATATATATATGTGACATATGCATGATTTTTAGAAAGAAAAAAAATACATATACTACATATGCATATAAAACATATATATATATGTATTATATATATGTGTGTATATATATAAATATGTTTATATATGTGTATATATGTATATCATTTCATTATATATGTATGTGTATAATTTTTAAAATTTTATTTTTATTATTATTATTATTTTATTTTTATTTTGTATTAATTAATATTATTAAATATTAGGTATTGATGATGTGACAGATGACTAGAATGCCATGTTAGCATTAAATAATATATTTTTTCGTTCATGGTTTTATTTGCCAATTTTTAAAAGTATAGAGTTTTAATTTCCAATTTTTAAAAGTACAATGTTTTTTTGGATAAAAAAAAAGTACAAGGTTTAAATTGCGACGAGAGAAAAGTACAGGGTTTTAAATGGAATTATCCCTTTAATCTATACGCTTGCATTATTGAATAACGGTGGCTTTGACTTTTACGATTAAGTAGGTAATTAATATATTAAGCTTCCCTTTAATCGGTCCAAGAAATGAAGTTTAATGCTAATATATTCTAATAGTATATTCTTAATTACAGACAAAAAAAAAAGTTTTTTTGAAACATTCTTAGATTCATATCTTATCAAGATTGAGATTATTTGTTTCTAGCCGATAGGTCCGAATTTGATCAAACAGTCGAGAATTTAGGTAGGATGCGTTCGTGGAACAAAATCCATTGGATATCTTGAATTATTCTTTACTATAGAAAGCAACCATTTCTACTTCGCATATATAAAAATAAAATGGAGTCAAATCGAATAGCACATAACAACATATTTAAAAGGGAACAAGATCGATCGATAAATATATAGATTATTCATAAATTTTGCTAAACCAAACGAATTAAACCTGAATTTAATATAAAATAATAGAGAAAACTGAACCGAAATCAAGATTTCTTATAAAAGTAGCCATTTTTAACAAGAATAAGTTCGAACAAAAACACAGAAAAACCGAATCGAATATATATATTCTTCAAAAAAAAAAATTGAACTTGCAGGTAACCGAATCGAAATCCCAAATGTTAACCCTTGTGCAATTATAATTTGGCGAATGTTTGTATTATTCAATTGATCGACCCTGATAATTAAAGAGAATTTTACGCAGATAAATCGCCCACATTTTATTTTATTTTTATTCTTCCATTACCCACCAGCAGTCTAGCATCATGCAATGTAATGACTCTATAAATTGTTCTATAATATGATATAATATATGGTATATATGGCTTGGACGCCAACAAAAAAAAACTGAGTCAATTTGAACACATCCACCAATTGAAAAATCACAAATTGCGTTTGGGTTTATATATATACACACTATATATATATAACGATGTAATAGATTCGGATATATTAAACTGACCATGCGTAGTATTATGAGTAGTGGGATTTTGCCTGAATTTGCTCTGGTCTTTCTCGCCAATCAGCGGTATTCTTCTAAGCCAAGAAGACTACATGAACAAAAGTTGAATCAATCAATAAACAATAAAAATATAATTATAAATATAACATATATAACTGACTTAGGCAAAAGGGCATAGATTTTGACATTGGGAATCATATTATATACGATCTCATGGACCTGCTTCTTAGTTCTTCCTATATTCATCAGAGAGAAGAAAAAGGGTCTTTAGTTCTAATTTAACAATGGAGGAATGGAATTGAAGGAGACAAGACAGTATCAAGCATGAGAGATTTTGCATTTAAAGAATTTGCATGGGGAAATTAAAACATTCGAAATCCCATTAAAAAAATGGATTGGAAATATAAAAGATTAATAAGTAACACTGGAATCCCACATTCTAGGAAATTGTTCATTCTCTCTCACTTCATACATATAGATACGTGCATACATGTGTGTATCAGTGTATGTATGTATTCTCAAACTCTCGAGTTGTATTTATTTAGTTCCTTTTTTTTGTCAAAATATTTATTTTATTTATTTAGTTCCTTTTATCACTCATATAAATATATCATATCCTAGACTCCTCAAAAGCCCTTCTAACATCATCATTGAAATAATTTCGTAGAAAATTCGGCCAAACCTTTTTTTATGTTCCGTTTGGGTATTTTGATTAGGGGTCCACGTTTGGGTTTGGTTCCTTTGATTTTTTTTTTCCTTCCGATTTCGAAAAATAAATATCAATTCACTTTTCTCTGGTTTCATTTCGGATTCTGTTTTACATTATAAAAAAAATAAATATCACGATCTCGGGTCCACTAATTCGCTGATAACTTATAAGTGCTTAGGAAATTAGTTTCAATTTGACGGTTTAATAATTTAATTAGGGAAGTCGCTAAAAAAATAATAAAGGAGTGCGTATAAATTAAACACATTCTTCTATAGAGGAATAAAAAGAGAAGAAAGCGGTCAAAAGTGGGGACGAATCGGAAACGACCCAACTTTTGGAATTCTCCATCGCCGTTAAAGAAATCTTCTTCTTTGCTTTTGGAGATATTCTTTTATTGTCATATGTATTTAACAGATATATATATATATATTTGTATGTTCGTCCATTGTTAATTGAATTTGGGTTGGTTACATGGGCTTTATAAGTTATTGGGTTTAAACGGATAAAACCCATAAAATACCCACGGGCTTAATGGACGGTTTAGCTCATATGACCCATTTAAGTTCGGCGTCGACTGTTGATTTTGATGGGCCCACAAATTACTTAGTGATGATGGGTAGGCCCTTTTATATAATATATATATATATATATTTCCACAGACTTTAGATTTCTTAGTTCGTTCATGTTATATATATATGGGTATCAATGGTGTTTACGGATTAAGATTTGGATGTATCTAATTTTGTAGACGAGCGCTTCAAATTTTAAATTTCGAAACCTAATCTTTCATCCGTTGTTGACGGGTCTTCGAGTTTCCGGGGGAGTCGAGGCAATGCATGCATGTCCTTAACCGAAGGAGGGAAAAACCAAGAAATACTAAAAGAGGGAAGACGTGATTAAACCGGAATAAACCGGAACATGTTACATGCGCTGGTTTTGGAAACCTAAACCGATAAAACAGTAAAAACATAATAGAGTCAGGGGCATTTAGGACCGCCTCGTTTAGTTTTCCAGTTGTTGTAGCAAGGACACACTTGCTTGTTCCCGTACGTGCCGGGAGGAACACAGAGGCACTTGGTGCAGCATTTGTTGCAGAAGAACAGGCATGGCTTCTTGTACTGCGTTCTCGAACATCTCCCCTCACATCTCCCTCTGCACTCTTTTTTTTTTTGTATCAAGAAATCGAATCAACGGAAAAAAAAAATCAGATTTCGGAATCGTCGCTCTACAGATTAGATTATGGCTGAGAGTGGTGACGACGACAGTTTCTTATTATACCTTGAGGTTGGAGGCTCCCTTGAGTTGTACCATACTGTACAATCCAAACCATTGAAGGATAAGGAACGATTTCAAAGTATTAGAGTATCGTTTAGGCTTCAAGATAATGACGTGGCAAATGCTATTATTGATAATAAAACGAGCTTAAACATATATTATAGTTTTTTTCTTCTAATAAACTAAATATCAAAGATAATTAATGATATATAAACTCTTGGTAATTCTCAATATAATGTTAACATTCGATTATATTGATGTGATAAATCGTAACGACCGTCTTGTTACCTAATAAATTATAACAAATGAGTTCATACGCATGTAAATTCTGATATTATAATGAAGTGTTTGTGTATATATATTAAACCGGAGAATTTCACCTGAGAATTGTTAGTGTTAGATTGTGGAGGCTGCAGCAGCTGAGGAGAAGGAGCCTCGGAGTGATCGGTGGCCTGTGGGTACACCAACATATAATATAAAGTTTCATATAATTAAGATCCATTTGTAACTGTAGAGGATGCTGAGAATAAACTAAACTTACATGCGTTTGGACCAACATAAGAAGCATAAACACAGCAACGGAGAACACACTGGTTTGGAGTTTTGTCGCCATTTTTGTCGGATGGTTTTTGTCTTCGAAACTATGTATATATATATATTTATATATCGGATGTCCAAATAATTTATAATTTTAATATTTGAGTGGTGAATACAATGTTTTAAATAGATAACATGTGAATGAAATCAGTGCCGGATTTATATATATATATATATATAATCAGTGCCGGATTTAGAAATTCTGTTTTGGAATATATATAACGAACAGAAGTTAATGTCTTCGACTTTGTTTTTTTTTTCTAGACACAACAATATTATATCTTTACAGACCATAAATATATTCAGAAGACAGATTTATAACCTTTTTGTTGTTATGTATAATGGTTTTACTTTCTATTTTGAAAAATAAATCATATTATATGTATATGGACAATGAATATGAGCATGATCAATGGCCAATTTAGAATAATTTTTTTTTATTGGATCCATGTGAAGGGAGCCATATGCATGAAAACGAAAGAAGCTAACTCACATGCGTATGTTTGTTAAGCTATCTCATTCTCGTGACTCCAATTTTTTTTTTTTTTAATTTGTCTTGGAAACATTGGTGCCTCTATGAAGGTGACACGTGTCGGGGTTTTTTTGGGTGGTTTGTTGTTTTAAGCCGATTGGTTTTTTGTTGCTCGTGACCTCTGTGTGTTTGCATGCGAATGCATGCACGTGGTGCAACTCAAACTAAGTGTTGAAGATAATTGTGGAAATTACGTCCCTTTTTTTTTTACTAATTTCTCCAAAACTGATCACATAATTATAAAAAATATCATTGCAATTTTTATATACTTTTCATTTTCCCTAAATTGTGTATTAGTTTTTATAGAAAAAAAAATTCAAAGCCCTATAATAAACTAAGGTTTTTACCCAAAAAAAATCTAATTAGTCTTTGATCATGTAAGAGAATCAAACAAAAATTAATAATGTTCATTGAAATCTAGTCTGATTTAAAAAAATAATTAGTTACGATTTTAGAGCATTCGAAAGTCATTACCAAAAAAAAACATTCGAAAGTCCCGAACAATGTTTTTGTTTTTGTTAAAATAAAAAATACAATCGCCCCTGAATGTAAGGCCTAAATATTCGAAATAAATGGGCTTACAAGGCCTATCAATATTTAGCAGTGGTACAAAGGCCCATCAATAATTTACAAGGCCCAACGATTTCGACCATTTCCACGAAATAAAAATAAAACCACCTAAAAATTTATAATTCTGAATAATAAATAATAAAATAAAATAGCGGATGAAAATAATAATCTCTTGCAAAAGAAAAATAGTGAAATGAGTATCGAGTCCTGCAATTTCCTCTGGTTCCAGTTTTGATTTTTTTTTAAATAAATTTCCAAATAAAATAATATTCACTCCTATTCTGAGATATCACTTTGCATTTTCGATCGAGGCAGCTCGTAGGTATATTCCTCTTAAATTCGCCTCTTGGACAAAACAAACCGTATTTTATCCAATCGTTAACCCCTTTAACAAAAAAAAAAAAGTTAACCCAAAAAAAAAAAAGTTCTGAAAATGCTAAAACCATAAAAAAGACAAACCTTCTTCGTCGCTTTAGCTCTGGCAGTTTGGACTGAAGATTTTCCCCCAGATGACATCCTCACCGTCGATTCATCTCATCCTAATCTTCGTATCCCTCCCTCTGTTCCTGGCCGTTCGATCTGATCATCCATGGGAACTCAGGCTGCCGACAACGACGACGCCGGTGAGGAATCTTGCGGTGCGGAAGGGTGCACCGTTCAGAATCGCGATCTTCGCGGATCTCCACTTCGGTGAGGACGCGTGGACGGACTGGGGCCCACGTCAGGACGTTAACTCCGTCAATGTTATGTCCGACGTTCTCGACGCCGAAACCCCAGGTGAACGTTACGCATACCCTCGCCGTCATTTAGGTTTAATTGTTTGTTTCTCCGTCTGCGTTTATAAAACACACGGTTTGATCTTACATATATATACATATAGTATGATTATTATATATACAGCGGATTAAAAAAATACATAGAACCATGGACAATTATACCCTTTAATCTAGTTAATTTAGTCAATGTTTAGAATTAGATAAGAGAAGATACGGGAAACTAACTAACATAACTGTAAAAACTGGAAGAAGGCAGATATGGTGGTGTATCTAGGAGATGTAATAACAGCAAACAATATACCGACAAAGAACGCGAGCTCGTATTGGGACAAAGCTTTGGATCCGACGAGACAGAGAGGGATTCCATGGGCCACCCTCTTCGGTAACCACGACGACGCTCCTTTCGAATGGCCTTTGGACTGGTTTTCATCCTCCGGTCTTCCTCCCCTTCGCTGTCACGACCCGAATTCATCGACCACCGGTGAGTTTTCACGTACGATCTCAACGATTACAAACTTGCAGCTTAAAATTTGCTCTTTTTAGTTATGTTCTGTGACGTTAGGTTGTGAAGAAGTTGCGTGTGCGTTCAAAGGAACAACGCGTGTGGATTTGATGGAACATGAAGTTGCAGAATCCAACAACACACTGTCATACTCCATGAACGGTCCGAAAGAGCTTTGGCCAAGCGTCTCCAACTACGTCCATGTGATCACATCATCCAACCATCCGAAGTCACCCGTGGCATTTCTCTACTTTCTTGATTCCGGTGGTGGATCGTACCCTGAAGTCATCTCAAATGCTCAAGCCGAATGGTTCAGACGCAAGTCCAACGAGCTAAATCCCGATTCACGGTAACCATATATCATGATATCATCATCATCATCATCAACGAGTACATGATGATATGATTATGGAGATGTATATTGATTGAGTTGTAGGGTTCCGGAGTTGATCTTTTGGCACATACCGAGTAAGGCTTTCAATGAAGTGGCTCCACGGCTATGGATAAGAAAGCCATGTGTTGGATCCATTAACAAGGAGAGAGTTGCAGCCCAAGAATCCGAAATGGGCATCATGAAAATCCTCCAAGACAGATCCTCTGTTAAGGTAAGTTCCTTTATATTTTATACTTAGATACTGTTCACTTGTTAATTACGATCTTGATGGATGGGTTAAAATTCGCAATCATTTCGTGTGTAAGATGTAATGAAAATTCGATTTTCTCGGGACGAAACAGGCGGTGTTTGTAGGTCACAACCATGGACTTGACTGGTGTTGTCCGTACAAGGACAAGCTCTGGCTTTGCTTTGCAAGACACACTGGTTATGGCGGATATGGCAACTGGGCAAGAGGATCAAGGATCTTGGAGATTACGGAAATGCCCTTCACCCTTAGATCCTGGATTAGGATGGAGGATGGTTCTGTACATAGTGAAGTCATATTGAGTTCTTGAGTCACACTGGTCGGTCCATATAATTTCATTTTCTCAATTATTAGTTTCTTTTATAAGATAACATCATGCAAACTAAAGATGGTCTGTGGTCAATCCATATATCACTGAATCTCTAAAGGGAAAGATGAGATCCTTGAGCACGCCGAGGCAACGTGTAGAGTTCATGCATGGATTCTTGGTTTGTTAACATGAATCGTCGTTGTCCGAAGAGGGTTGTCCATAAGCATTTGAAGCTCTCTGATTGTGATTCTTTTTTTTTCAAAGTTCAAAGATCGGGTTTGTGATTCATCCTCAAGATTCTCTTACCCTGTAGTTTTTTTTTCCTGATACTGAGATTCTGCAAATGAAAACGAGAGAAGAAACTGTGATGGAAAGAAATGGCAATAAAAGAGTAAAGAGCTCATCCAATTTAGCAAAAAGAAAAGGTACATGACAGAGAATGTCAAGAGTTAAAACTAACAAGAACAGTGTCTGTGATATTTCTTCGTTCCTCCTAGTTTTCCACCTGACAACAAGACAAGCCTTCACTCATGTCCATTCCACATGCCTTACAGAAAGCTTCATCTCATTCATCAGAGCCTTGTGAGACGAAGACAGATGGTTAAGTGACGATTCTTTTGGTTAATGCAAATTCCTCGACGGGTTTTGCTCTATAGGTGATGGATATTTGTTTCGGGACCTATCCGCTCTTACATGTTGAACAGCTTTCTCCTCAGGATCTTCACCACAGCATCAAGGACCTCTCCGTTTTCCATCAGGTACTTTTCAGCAGTTTCTCTCCCATTAATGACCTCACCTTCCACGAAATAGCTGTTTCCTTCTTGTATCATAACTCCATGCTCACAAGCCAATTCTACCACCTCACGCTCAATGTAAAATCCATGACCAAAGTGAATGCCCAAGTTGGCTTTCTTCACTCCCGGTGCCAGCTTATTTTTCACCACTTGGACACCGATATCAAGCCCGATTATCTGAGTACAGAGCACAAGAAGGATATACATTTTTGGTCTTCTAAAGATGAAGAAATGAAGGTATAAAAGCTAGCCGAATACAATGATAACCGTATGGTTATACCTTATTGTCAGTCCTTATTAGTCCGGTTCTCATCATTTTCAGACGTATCGCAGCGTGAAACGCCAATGCGTTCCCACCACATGTGGTCTCTTCCGCATGTCCAAAACCTAAGTCAGACTTAACATGTGATCTGACCTGGATTATAGACAATGATATCAGTAGCGTTTTGATCTTCTATTCAGACAGAAACACAAAAGAGAATCAGAGATATAATAATAGCTCACAAATATTTCTCTAACCTGATTAAGAAAAACAAGCAGAGTCTGAGAATTGCATAACGAATAGTGAATCTTCCGGAGTGCTTGTGTCATTATTCTTGACTGTATGTCTCCATAGCTATCACCAACAGGAACATCAAGTTCTTGTCGGGGGGCAAGAGCAGCAACCTGCAATACCGTGCAAAAAAAAAAAAAAAGAGAAGAATGCAATAGGTTGTGTAAAGAAAACACAGATATATAGAGATGCCAAATAGAATACAGATAACGTGAGAGCCCTCACACTATCAACCACTATTACGTCAACAGATCTGCTCTTGGTCAACACATCAACGATACTGAGCAAATTTTCAGCAGAGTCAGGTCGTGATATCAGAAGATTTTCTGTGTTTACACCAACTGATTCTGCTAGAGTAGGATCCATAGCATTCTCGACATCAAGATAAGCACAATACCCTGGTCAAAGACAGGAGAAATTACTTTCTAGAAAAGAATATCGAATTAAGCAAATGGAGTGGAGAAAAACATTTCGCAAAATCCATCTAAAACATCGCACTGGATGGTGTTTTCGTTTGTCATAGATTCTACTACTGAGTCCTGAGGTTCGGTTCAAATAAAGGTGCCTTAGATGAAAGATTAGTGATAAACTCACCTCCAAGTTTCTGAGCTTCCTTGATGATATGAAGGGCAAGGGTTGTCTTTCCAGAAGCTTCTTTTCCATAGACTTCAACAATTCTTCCCTACAAAAACAAAAAACATATATCTCTTGTAATACACCGAATACAACAGAAACTTGGTCACTCTTGATCAAACTACCTTTGGCAATCCTCCAATTCCCAAGGCTAGGTCAAGCTTCAGTGAGCCCGTAGATATCACTTCAGCTCGACGAGAGCTGAAAAACCGCTTCAAAGACAACCTAGATTCTTTGGAAAAATCATTTGCAAGCTCTGATAGTGCCATATGAAGAGCAGCGTCTTTCTCTGTTGCTTTGCAATCATCCTGGACTTCATCAAGTTCGTAATCTGAATGTTCAGCTGAACATGGACTTCCATTAGAGTGGAAACAGAGTATGCATACACATAGAGGAAATTCTTATTGAGCCGAAAAAGCTTCCAAAACTTCCGAATTCTCCTTTAATTATGGTTAAGCTTGACTTTATGCTGAAAGTGAAAGATTCCATTCTGAGGTTTTACACGCCATATAAAGGGCAGAAATAGAAGAACATCATTTGCAAACAGAGAAAGTTACCAATTACCTACAGATGAAAGATACCGGCTGCTATCCCCACAGCATGGATCAATGTCTTCTCTTCCATTCTGGTGCACATAAGAAGAGGAAACAACAAGGAGGCAATCACTAGACCGATTTTTCGATATCACATTCAGTAGTGTCAGTGAATCTCCAAGAGAAAACCCTATTGGGCAAACCAGTAATTACAGTAGCATTTTCAGAAGGGATAAATCAGTAGTGAATGATAAGGGATTAGATAAGAAATGTAACAAAGAACTCCGAAGCTTTACACATCAAAGTTCACATTTTTTGTTGTCTCTGAGTATCAATGGAGCTGTGAATTCAGTATAAGGAACAACCAACCAAAACCCAAGTTTAACAATGGTACATCCATCGGAAAGATCATGTCTTTATAAAACGAAAAGCACGTACCCTACTGAAATTTTGAATTAGGGCAAGAGACTACAGAAACCGACCATTCTCGAGAGCCGACCAAAAAACCGAGACACCATTACAGAGGAAGAAAAAGACGACAATTAGCAAAACCTGATAGCAGTAGGAGAAGAAAGAGAAGGGACGATGAGAACTCGGCTTCAGACTGGTGGAAACCGACCGCCACAAGAGTCGCCCCATTTTCCGTTGCCCCGACGGCGGCGCGTGTTCAGCAGACGCGCCTTTTCTTTGTCTGAGCCATTATTTCGCTTACTCCACTCTTGTTAAAAGCTCTCAAAACGGAGCGTTTCGATAAAAGCATCAACGGCTAATGTCCTTCCACGTCGTAAATTTTTCAGATTTTTCCATTTTGATTTTTTTTGGACGGATGAAATGAAAATAATCCCATTGTATACTCAACCTGCAACAAGATAAAACAAGATTGCGGAGTCTGAAAGGTTTGGGCTTTTGGTGAGGAAAAAGCTTTGATCTTCAATGGAGGCTCTGCAATTTTCCTCCCATTTCTCTGTGAACAGAATCCCATGTGCGCAGAGTCGGAGTGGAAGTTCGAGAAGCTCTGCCACATTTCGTTCTGCATTTACTGGTTTCAGCAATTCAGCTCGGCTTTCCTCCAGAAACCCGTTCACGGTTCGGCTTGAAGTTTGGATTTTTTCCATTTGTTATGTGGTGTTTGACTGAGGGGCTTGGGTTTGTGTTATTTAGTGTCTTTGTCTTGTCTGGGTCTGTGTTTAGAGGAGGATATGGAGTTGGGTGAACTCGAGGACTGTTGGTCATGGAAGAGACAAAAGGAGTGTAATAAGGGCTGAGATGTTCGGACAGCTAACCAGTGGACTTGAAGCTGCTTGGAGCAAACTCAAAGGGGAAGGTTCGAGTTTATTTTATCTGTCTTAAGCCGAAATTTTGAAAATCTTGCAACTTGTATAGCAATGAGGTTATGGAAGTTTGCTTGGAAGCACGATGTTACTATAATTGAAAAGGGTTGTTTGTGAGATAAATAAAGCCATCGCCTCTGATCTAGAGGATTATAGAATAGAGATGGCCTGTGTTTATGAAGAAAATACAATTAAGTGAGAGTGTGCAAAGGCACCTAACGCAAAGATAATCAAATAAAAGAACTTTTTTTTGATAGTCGAATGAGGACATCATCATGGATAAAGGACAGTGCAATCATGTTTCTTCAGAGATTGCAGAAAGGATGAGTTGCAGTTTTCTTTAAGCAAGTGATTCTTGTACTTGCAGAGGTTTTGACAAAGGAGAACATCGTTGAGCCAATGAGGGATATCAGAAGAGCACTTCTGGAGGCAGATGTGAGTGGGATTGTTTTCTTCCGTTAGCTCCTTATGGAGAAATGTGTGTAAAGTGAAATCATTTTGGTTGCTTTGTGACAGGTGAGTCTCCCTGTTGTCAGAAGGTTCACTCAAGCTGTCAGTGACCAGGCTGTTGGAATGGGTGTTATTCGTGGAGTGAAACCAGATCAACAGTTGGTCAAGGTAATTCTTGTCGGCATAATTCTTCATAGTTCATTTCTTTTTTCCCCTCTTTTCTTTGTGCTTTTCTCCATCTTCTTTCTTCGTAGCCACCCATCCTATTCCATCTTTTCATCAAGCCTGATCAATGGTCATCTGTGTATCTTGAAGTATCTAAACCTTGAGCTTCTTGTCTTTGTGACAGATTGTATATGATGAGCTAGTGAAATTGATGGGTGGAGAAGTGGTCGAGCTGCAATTTGCTAAAACGGGTCCGACAGTTATATTATTGGCCGGGCTTCAAGGTGTCGGAAAGACGACTGTTTGTGCTAAACTCGCGTGTTATCTAAAGAAGCAGGTATGCTTGTGAAAAGTGGTAATAGTTTCAGAGAGGAAAGTTGGTATAGTTTTATATGTATGACATTTTATATTTCTTTTTACAGGGAAAGTCTTCCATGCTTATCGCTGGAGATGTGTACAGACCGGCTGCCATCGATCAACTAGTCATTTTAGGTGAACAGGTAATGAAATTTTGATCTTGGAATTTATGGTCCACAAGTAAACTTCAGATTGAAACCTGCATTATATGCGTAACTTCTGAGTGTGATCTTTGAGGGAAGGGAATAAGGGGTTGGAAATGGTTGTATTGCATGTGATCTATCTTGTAATGATGCTCCATTGTCAAAACAGATTTTCTCTTACTCGGAATTTTTTCTGTCACAGGTCGGTGTGCCGGTTTATGCAGCTGGCACTGAAGTTAAACCTGCAGATATAGCAAAGCAAGGTCTTCAAGAAGCTAAAAAGAATAACATAGATGTAGTAATCATGGATACAGCAGGAAGGCTTCAGGTAATGAATCTTTTTTTCTGAAAGGAAGGATACTTTGTCTGAGAAGCACTGCAAGCCCTTCACATCTTTAGTTGTGACAGATAGACAAAGGCATGATGGATGAGTTGAAAGACGTGAAGAAAGTTCTGAATCCCACAGAAGTTTTGCTAGTTGTGGATGCCATGACTGGACAAGAAGCTGCCGGTACTCAAATTCTTGTTCATTTTTCACTAAAATCTCAATCTCCTGAAGCAAAAACGTATCATTTTCTTGTGGATAATGTTACTTTGAATCCATAGTATAACTTCTTTGCTCTTGTCCTACAGCACTTGTGACAACATTCAATGTCGAGATAGGAATCACAGGTGCTATTCTGACAAAGCTAGACGGTGATTCAAGAGGTGGAGCTGCTTTGAGCGTTAAGGAGGTTAGCCCTCCTCCTCTTGGCTTACCAATGGCTTTTATGGTGTTGCTCACAGTAAAAAAGTGGAATTTCTCTTTGTTGAAACATTTCCATTGGTAATGGCTTTAACCGGATATAACCAGGTATCTGGAAAACCGATTAAACTCGTGGGCCGTGGAGAACGTATGGAGGATCTTGAACCATTTTACCCAGACCGTATGGCTGGACGTATCTTAGGAATGGGAGACGTCCTCTCATTCGTAGAGAAGGCACAAGAAGTTGTAAGCTTCAGTAAAATCCCAACTTGGGCTTTTTTCCTCAGACTCTATAAATTGTGAATTCAGATTTTCAATCTGTGTAGATGCGTCAAGAAGATGCAGAGGAGCTACAGAAGAAGATAATGAGCGCGAAATTCGACTTCAATGATTTTCTGAAGCAGACTCGGGCTGTTGCACGTATGGGTTCGATGACACGGGTCATTGGAATGATTCCCGGAATGGGGAAGGTATCATTTCCACTCCATCCATGGCTTCTATCTAAAACAATGAAAGAACTCTTCCTAATGCTTACATAAAACAGGTCACTCCATCACAAATCCGAGAAGCGGAAAAGAGTGTGAAGATCATGGAAGTGATGATCGAAGCAATGACCCCAGGTCTTACTCTCCTCTCCATTATCTAAATCCTGAAGAAATGTTTCCTTATCGATTGTTGCAGTTCTCTGAATTCGGTATATTGCTCTTGTGTACACTTGGGCAGAGGAAAGGGAGAAACCAGAGTTACTAGCAGAATCGCCAGTCAGGAGGAAAAGGGTTGCTCAAGAATCTGGAAAGACAGAACAGCAGGTATGTTCTGTTTTTTCTACTTCTTCTCCGTTCACTTTCAGTTTCAAATCTCGGACAGGAAGCTTCATACCCTTTGTCAGGTGAGCCAACTCGTAGCACAACTCTTCCAAATGCGTGTGAAGATGAAGAACTTGATGGGCATGATGGAAGGCGGATCAATTCCTGCTCTAAGCAATCTCGAGGATGCATTGAAAGCAGAACAAAAGGTTCCTCCTTTCTCTTCTACTTCCAATATGTTCCTTAAGACCACACGAAATGAATCGGGATTGGGTTTGTGTGATTTGCATCTAGGCTCCACCCGGAACTGCTCGGAGGAAAAGAAAGGCGGAATCAAGGAGGCAATTTGTGGATTCATCTTCAAGCAGACCAGGTCCTCGTGGGTTCGGGTCAGGGAACTAAACCAGATTTAACTGTTCTACTCTGCTCTCTCCTCTGTTCTGTTTCCTTCTCATGGCCTCTGCAACTGTTAAAAGAAACCAGACATGAGCATGAACATGAACGAACATTACAAGAATGGTCTGGTTTTGTATCTACTTGTCTTTTCTCAACTCAGTCAGATAGAACTGTTGTGCTCTCAAGTCTTAACACCGCAAAGAGAATGGTTACTTTGTTGGCATCCTCTGTAGTATCAGTATGAGTTACGGATAGTACAGAAAATGAAGAGGGGAATTCCGAAATATTATTATAGTATCGGGGTGTTTTTGCAAAGTAGCCAACAATTTCAGAAGAAGTTGCTGGGCTTGTGGCTTGAGACCTTTGCGTATATGCTCGTACGGTGAAACCATTGGTGAATTACAGAAGAAAGTACCATAAATATGAAATCTTTATTACGTTTGGAATATGAATTTTAAACGTCAAATGGAACTTACCATTACACTGATTATTATCACAAAACCCAGGAGGGATGAACCTGGAAAAAACAATCACATGATGAAATAAACAAACATACAAACAGCTCTGGAATTAGACATCTCTAGCTTCTCTGAAATTTTGTAAAAGAAACTTCAGAACATGATAGGTAGCTGCGGGGAATGATCACCGTGCTCGTGTCTTAATGTCTCCGATCTGTCCGAGGACAAAATAGCGAGATTCAATAGACGCTGAATCAAACCCGCAAACCAGGTTCCCTTTGACTGACTGATACTGAGGATGCTTCACTGTTTCACCATGAAAGAACTTTTGCAACTGCATCCACCAACTGCGCTTGGGTTTTCAGCTACCTGAATATGGTTTAGCCGTCAAACAATCCTCAGAATCATCACAAAGTTCAGGGAGAGGTTATCTAAATCTAAGAGGCAGAAACTAAAGAACGGAAAACATGTAGGCTATGCAGCTTTCACATTGTCTCTGTTGCACCAAAAGGGCATCTCACAGGTATAAAATCAGTCTTAACTTCTTGCCCCACATCCAGTCTACCGAAATGCTCATATAATTTGTAAATGGATAGAGTAAAAGATTCCTCTCTGAATATGGCGAATTCCCAGTATGGCAAAAAAAATGAAGCCGTGGATATCGGAGATGGAAAAAGAAAAGTCTTTTACCACGAATGCTGAACGGATAAGTTCCTCAACATAATCAACGGTTGCTCCTTTCACAAAATCATACGAAACATTATCTACAACCAATTTCACGCCATCCGACTCGAAAACTCTGCATTTGTTTAAAAAAACAGCCAGATTTTAGAAAGAAAGCCGGAAAACATTGCAAAAAACAATGATTTTCACTTTGTAAAAGAAAAAATTTAATAACTTTGAGGTAAACAAAGTACCTGTCATCTGCGTTGGTCTTATTATCAAGCTCAAAGATATATTGAAAGCCCGAACAGCCTCCTGTTTCTACACCCAAACGAAGCATTTTCACATCCGATTCACTAGCTTGTAATTCCTTCATTCTCTGAGGAAAACAAAAATTGCAGGGGTCAAGAGAAGGATAAAGACAAACAATCAAAAGGTAGATGGAAGGAGTCTATAGGTTGTAGCCATGGCTTCGCACAAGGTCCATAAACTTTGGAACATCAAAACGTCAACTTGTGAGATAATGCATGGTGACAATCATAACAGTGAATTGTCTCCTGCGTAACATTTAGTTACCCTGGTCTGGTTCCGACAGTCACTCGAAAGGAAGACCGCGAGGAAAAACATATGATACAGATTTTCTTCTTGTTCATAGATTGCATGACGGCATACCAAATATATAACAAGTTAAAAGGACTGAAAACCCGAAGCATAATCAAAACGAATAAAGTTTACATCATTCCATTCCATTTTCCCCTGAACCGTGAAGTATGAAAGCTCGAAAACACGAAATGCTGCGAACATAGACAGTTGTCCCGTAACTCATCAACTGAAGGAGCAAAATCCAGAAGACACCGCGGATTTCAGACATAAAATTCAAACATCAACCAAACAGGTAGAGAAAGAATCGACCAAATTCAGACATAAGAAGAAAAGACATGCCTGGATACAACTCTGGGTGAGGTGAACGGCGTCGGGAGAAGGAGAATCGGATTGGGCAGAAGACGAAACCGATTCAGACGAGAACGAAGGAGACACTTGGTTGAGAGCGGAGACGGAGGAGAAGTTGAGCATCCGATTATTATCCCGAATACGAGCAGCGAAAAATGGAGCAACGCGTCTTATCAGAGATCTCGACATGGCCCTCCTACTACACAACCAATCTCTCTCTCTCTCTCTCATAAAACTAGAGCATCCCCGGGGAAGGAAGACGATCTTCGCGTTTCTCGAATTTTTCTTCCTCTTCCTGGGAATTTCATTGTCAAAGAAAGCGTGTTATACGGTTATTTCTTTGGGCCCAACTCTAAACCCAGTTAAGGCCCATTATGATTCTATTTAGGCCCAACAGAAAATTATCCAAAGGGTAAAATGTTTATTTGAAGATTGATCAAAAGTTATTAGGGAAGCTAAGGGAGGTAATTGCAAAACATTTTAATTTTACTTGGAAGACATTTTGTTCTAACCAAATCCAATATTATTAAGCATTTTACACTTAATTAGACTCTTCTTTAGTTTTTTTATATCAAAATCGACTAATATTAAAGTATTAGAATTTTTTAATCTTGATTAAAGAATGTTAAACTCGCATTATATTTATTTATTTTTATTAAAACAAATGCCATGTTGTATATATACACACAATTTGATCGAGTGAATTGATGGTTGCATTTTCTTATTATGATGTGGAGTTATGATTTTCTTCTTTGCTTGTTGGCCACTAGAGCCTTTAATTAGGACAGATGAATCCACAAAAAAAAAAAAAAAGCAGTCGTCAACTTCTGCGATCACTTCGTCTTCCACCTCCACCTCTCACCTAATTTACATTTGTATTGTCCCTTCGTTTCTATGAAGAAGAAAATAAATATACTCTATTTGCCCTTATTAATTGTGAGAACCATATAACTTATACATACATATATATATATATATATATATATATATTATTTGGGTGGATGTGGTTCGAATATACAAAATATTTCATTTATCGAAAAAAATTTCTGATGCGTTTGGATGTTGTAACCAACGCAAGGATGATTTATAATTTATATTCACTATGAGAGACATTTTTGTATTTTTCAAGCAAAATAAAGGGTGGTTCTATATATTTTTTTAGATAAATGAAAGTCAAGTTGGTAATTTTAATGGATATAAAAAAATATTTATAAATAATTATATCCGTTATTTAATCATTGAGGAATTAAACTCAAATTTAATTTATAGATAATTTCGAATGATAAAACCGAACTCAACCCAACTAATGAAACAGTATTCTCGAGTATGGTATATATATTTTCTTTTCTTTATTTCTAATTCAGGGAATATACAAACCCGATCGATGTGTAATATATGTAAGTATGTATGTGTACATGTATGTATTCTAGGCTATTCTAGTTCAGGAATACTATCTAACGCGTGCTTATTACAGACAAGATCATGGCTTATAACCAAATCTTGTTTATCCAAAGTCTGATATGCCATCTCGTGGACCGACCCTCCTTCAAGCAACTTCTGCAGTTCTTGCTTGCTCAGGACGATCCTCACTCTCACAACCTTGACGTTCCTCTCGTCATCGCCATCTTCTCTTGATCTCTCCGCCTCCACCTCTGGAGTGGCAAACCTCACTTTCTTCTTCTTCGGATTCGGATTAGGGTTCTCCGAAGGTGCAGGCGAGAGACGGTAGACGCGACCGCAGAGGAGTGTAGCCTCGGGGTTCAGATGTTGTTGCGTGGTTGTTAAGGTATCGAAGAGTCGATGGCCGGAGAATCGGCTAAGGATCTGATGAGCTTTCACGGGTTCTCTGTATTCGAGAATCTTACCGTCGTTTCTGACGATCTTTACCACTCTGTTCTCAAGAACTAAACAGTTCCCCATTTGTCTTTGCCGCTTCTTTAGTTTGTAGTTTTTTTTTTGGTGAAGACAAGACAGTAAGATAAGATTGTGTTGGGAAGTCGTCTTGAAGATGCGTTCTGTATTTATAGAGTTTTGGTTTACGATAATGCCCTCGATTTCTCTGGATATTACAAGCAGTGGCATTATCTCTTGTGGGTCCTCAGCATTTGATCTTTTTGAATGGTGTGGGTAGGCTGGCGCTTTTCTGAATCCCACGATCTTTACTTTATGGTACATTGTTATTATTATTATGATTATTATTTGAAATAATATTAATCCGAAAAATATATAATATAAATGATCGTACAAGATAATCATATTGTTAGATTAAATTATTACAAAAGCTATCTACATTAATAACAAATATTACGAGGTTGCATCATAAAATAAAATTTGTGACAGACCGATGTAATATATAAGCTCTATTTTTTTATATTTAATTCTATGACAGATCACTACAAATTCGTTTTAATTATTTGATTCTTATACTCAAAGAACACACGGCTTGGTTGTTCTTGGCTTGAAAGTAATTGCTAGAAAATGAAACTATATTCAAATTTGTTTTATCTTATACGTCTTTGTCGCATTATATAATATTCTATATTACTTTAGTCTGTTTATAGGTATGCCCTATAAATCAAGATTACCAACGTACAATAACTGGTCCCTAGTGTTGGCCGGTTATTTCCGGTTTGGATTGCAATTGTTAATTTCCGGTTATTTGTTTGGTTTGTTGTTGACCGTTCGACCGGCTTAGAATAGTGAAATGAGGGAGATGAGCAGTGGTTGTCATTTCGGGCTTCCGATGAGCATCATTGACTTGTAAATTCACCCCAATCCATTCCAGCTCGTGTTTCTCGTTTAGTCTTTTGCTTATAGTTATCAATTTTGTCATTGCTAATATTTGGTTCATAAACGTACGTATCTCTTTCATGCACCGATGATGGATGATTATAAGGAGGATTTGACATAGACTTGATTCAAAACCTAACACAAACAGAATTGGAGAAAGATTGAATCGAAATCGGAATCGGAATAATAAACATGCTTATTAAACTATCTGTACCCATCGCTGTCATGCATACATTATACATATATACATGTGTATATATATCATACATATACAAACAGATGTGTATGTGCATGTAACAGTTGGTTGGTTGTTCATTTACTCCTTGAAGAATCATCATCATATGTCATATTGGGAATTATGCAGATTAAAAATTATAAAATCATGGCATTCGCGATCTCGTGTAGTAGTAAAAAAAACTAATGATTTTCCAAGAGGTTATGAGTTTGATTCCATTCTCTAGGGATCTGTCACTCTTTAGATGGTTTATCTGTCTCATATGGTTTACATGCTATTACGTGGAATCAGATGATTTATCACTGCGTATGAAGGGATGTGGCTGAGTTTCCACCGTTATAAAAAAAAGAATTATAAAATTGGAAACTATAAACTAATCCTATTGGAACACTAACACTAATCCTATCAAGAATATAATTCCATAACTCTTACTCTCCATGATTCCCAATACATGCTTATTACATTTTCTGAAAACTTATAAGATTTACACATTGGACATTATACCTACAAAAGTAACTAAAGCATACCATTATGGAATATCATATACAATTTCGTCCGATTCAATTCAATTCACATGCTTTATATATAAGTCCAATTCGCGGAAAATAAATATCATCGAAATATCAACACAGGTATATATGGGACAAGCGACAGATGAAACGAATTATACATCAATTAAAAAAATAAAAAGTTTAAGAGTTTTAAGCACCGATCGAGATGACTCATGATCGTGGTTGATCCCGATTCCAAGTCAAGCAAAAGTTGCAAGGGATGTTAAATTCATTGTTTGGAAAGAAGGGCGGTGAAAAAACAGTGTGAAAAGGACATATATATATATATATATATATATATATAGGGTTCATTAAGGAAGATAAAGAAATGTTACAGAAATTACAAATGAAAGAAATAATGGGTAGATAGAGAGAGACTGGAGACGAATTTTTGCAATTAGGGTTTACTTGCGTGTATATGGTGGATGTTGCTGTAAGCAAAGCATGCTTTGCCCCCTTGGAGAATTTTTGTCACTGCTTTCCTCTTCATCTCCTTCCTTAGTGGTGGCGGCAGAAAAAAATTTTACACTTTCTTTTTTGTTAGTAATATATTGAAAAATAAAAATAAAAAAGTTGAATAACTTTAACCAATCCCTTATCATCTCTCTCCCCATCCAATGTCCATAGCCATCATCTCTTTTCTTCTTTTTTTCTTTCTCATGTTGTGTGCCGCAAACTAGAGTGGGTTATATGTTAGAATAGTGGTCGGACCATATATTATGATTTATATAAGATATACATGTATATATATATATATATTATAATCTAAGATAATTTATTTATTTATACATATTGTATGAGAACCATTCAATAAAATCTGTACAAATAGTATTATTAATTATGCACTTCTGGGTAGATAATTTAAATTTTGCTACAATACATAACGCGTGATGACGATTAACTAATTATGTTGGATATTCCTAGAGTATTTATTGTATTGAAGTATTATAATCAAATTAAAAAATCATAAATTTAGGGATAATATTTCGTGTAAATAGAAATAACGTTTTATTTATTAGAAGTTATAGATGGTTTTATAGAAAATATCGTGAATTTTAATAAAAATCACATTAAATACGGTATATAAAAAATCTTTTAGTGTATTAAAAAATGTATTCGAGTAGTCACGTTTACCCAATAAAAATAAAACGACCTTTTTGGTTATACTCTATAAAATCATATCTCCATATTTGCATTTTTTATGTTATTGACGGTTTTTTTTTTTTTTTTTTTTTTTTTTACATTTTACAATTTGAAACATGAAAGAAACCAACAACAACATAAAATATATTTTAAAATGCTAATTGATTTCAGAATATCAATGACTGTCCCACGACAAAAAAAAAATCTCATTAAACAATCTTAATACATTTGGAGGGAAATAGGAAATAAGAAAATGTATTGGCCCACGACGATCATGCCAAAATATCACAAGGAATATCTCTTGTTTTCCTTTTTTTTTTATATTAATTCTCGTGATTGCACCGCCTTAGAAAGGTGTTGTTTTCTTTTCGTTTTGTTTTTTTTTTAAAAAAAAATTGGAACATAATATGCAGCATAAAATCTAAGGTTAAGAAAATATTAGCGGTATATATGGGTATTGATGATAGATATTCGAGGATAATACTAGTTGCTTTTATTATTTATTATTACTGCTGCTGTTGTTATTTTTGTTATTATTATTATTATTATTAGGGACAAACCTAAAAATAATCTTCAACTTCCACACTTACACAAAAAAAAAACTTTCTATTTAAAATTATTTATAAAAAACCATAAACTATTAATTTGGAGTAAAAAAGACCATAAACTATATAAATTATTTAAAATCAATTTCTCACTTTAAATTTGGTATAAAAAATTATCAACTATCAATTTAAATAAAAATAATTATCATCTATCTAAATTACTCAAAAAAATATAATGTTTTACATTTATTATAAAAATCTATTAAATTTAAGTAGAAAATATATAGAAATAATTCTAGAAGTACAAGAAAAATATAATATTTTAATATTTAATATTTTTATAAATATTATAAACATCAATCTATATATAATAATATACATATATTATACTTAAAACAGAGTATATTTTATTATTGTACATATTATATTTAAAATTTTGTCATATATTAATATTTTAGAGGTCTATGTTAACTGCATAAGTAACAATTTTAATTCGCTCCTAGTGTCTTATATGAAGACTAAGCAAACATCAAAGGCGGTTGTCATTCGATTGAGCAAATTCATATTAATTTTTTTTTTGTGTGCCTATCGTATGCTCTGATATGTAATTAATTAGTTGCGAATAAGAAATTCCAATATATATAACTTTCATTAGGTTTATTTTAAGTTTCGGAATTCATGTTCTATGACTTGTATCATCAGCATGATGAATGCATGTACATCACATCACACACAAAAACATATATATTTTGATAAATTATTTTGAAGAATATTTAACTTAGGAAAGGGGACAGTACACATCATTCGGGGATGCACTTAAAAGTTTTCCAATGCAATGATGATAAAGAAGCGCCTATATATTTTATTGTCTTTCTTAAATTCTTATATTTTTAAAAAATAAATAGTCGAGGGAGAGATTGTGGAGGTCGGGAGGGAAATAGGAAATAAGAAAATGTATTGGCCCACGACGATCATGCCAAAATATCACAAGGAATATCTCTTGTTTTCCTTTTTTTTTTATATTAATTCTCGTGATTGCACCGCCTTAGAAAGGTGTTGTTTTCTTTTCGTTTTGTTTTTTTTTTAAAAAAAAATTGGAACATAATATGCAGCATAAAATCTAAGGTTAAGAAAATATTAGCGGTATATATGGGTATTGATGATAGATATTCGAGGATAATACTAGTTGCTTTTATTATTTATTATTACTGCTGCTGTTGTTATTTTTGTTATTATTATTATTATTATTAGGGACAAACCTAAAAATAATCTTCAACTTCCACACTTACACAAAAAAAAAACTTTCTATTTAAAATTATTTATAAAAAACCATAAACTATTAATTTGGAGTAAAAAAGACCATAAACTATATAAATTATTTAAAATCAATTTCTCACTTTAAATTTGGTATAAAAAATTATCAACTATCAATTTAAATAAAAATAATTATCATCTATCTAAATTACTCAAAAAAATATAATGTTTTACATTTATTATAAAAATCTATTAAATTTAAGTAGAAAATATATAGAAATAATTCTAGAAGTACAAGAAAAATATAATATTTTAATATTTAATATTTTTATAAATATTATAAACATCAATCTATATATAATAATATACATATATTATACTTAAAACAGAGTATATTTTATTATTGTACATATTATATTTAAAATTTTGTCATATATTAATATTTTAGAGGTCTATGTTAACTGCATAAGTAACAATTTTAATTCGCTCCTAGTGTCTTATATGAAGACTAAGCAAACATCAAAGGCGGTTGTCATTCGATTGAGCAAATTCATATTAATTTTTTTTTTGTGTGCCTATCGTATGCTCTGATATGTAATTAATTAGTTGCGAATAAGAAATTCCAATATATATAACTTTCATTAGGTTTATTTTAAGTTTCGGAATTCATGTTCTATGACTTGTATCATCAGCATGATGAATGCATGTACATCACATCACACACAAAAACATATATATTTTGATAAATTATTTTGAAGAATATTTAACTTAGGAAAGGGGACAGTACACATCATTCGGGGATGCACTTAAAAGTTTTCCAATGCAATGATGATAAAGAAGCGCCTATATATTTTATTGTCTTTCTTAAATTCTTATATTTTTAAAAAATAAATAGTCGAGGGAGAGATTGTGGAGGTCGCTGTCGCTCATTTGGCACCATATATATATATATATATATATATATATATATATATATATATATTGTGTGTCGTTATGATTTTTTTTTCTCTTAAAGGAACGTCAAGAAGAAGGCAACATTCACAGGCCAAATCCGTAATATATATATATATATAATACACATTCAAAACGTTTCCTATATATATTGATGAATGCATTATACAATTATACCCTAAATGATAAGATCTTTTACGCGACAACATGTTAGTTGTGACCACAAGAACATACGAGATATTCAGATAAAATGGATTAGTATCATTTGATCATAATTATAATTAGATTGGATCATTAAACTCAAATAAAACCACGTACACTTCTCAAATTTAGTTCCGATAGGAATAATTATAACTTTAACTAATTTTCCAACCAAACTAAGATAAATTAAGATTAAAAAAATTGTGTCATTCTAATGGCATTTTATTATAATGATTTAGGATAGCTATTAATTGGAATGAAATTAATTGATCCTTCAAAAAAAATTCACTTAATATTTTTAGAACCCAAAATTTACGTAAATCTTGACATGTATACATAATTATCCAAACGAGTAAAAAAAATTCCAGATCATCGTAATAATGTAACATATCAAAGAAAAAAGAAAAGAGGTGAAAGATTCTGTTCTCATGAGCTTTGGGACAGAGGAAGGCAAAGGGAAAGATTTTGTCACCCGTGCAAACATCTCACCCGTTCCCAAGCTTTTGGTCGGTCCACGTGCCGCAGTCTAGCGAATAGTATGACGCCATGTGTCACCGTTGACTCCTATGTCATTGTTTGACTTTACGTGTCATTCTTCTGTTGGCCGCTGCCGATCTCAGTAAATTCTTTGACTTGAGCTACCGATTGACGAAAATATTTTGATTTTTTTTAATAAAAAAAAAGCTATTTAGACTAATTTCAGTCTTGAATCCCGAGACTTTTTAAAACCAACTAATCAAACTGAATTTAAAGAGAATAAAATGATCTACATTTTTTAACGAATGTTAAATTTTATTCAGTAAATAAATATTTTTTAAATAAAAAATAGAATCTAAGGGTTCCAAGTTTTCATACTGAGTGTTGAATGGTGTACATAAATCCGTCTTGACATATATAATTTCAGAGAAAAATTTTATGACCACCAAGTGAGTTGAATATTTGCCCATATTAAAAAAAAAAACTGGTGAAAAAATTAAAATAAAATAAAATCATCATACAAATAATAAAATTACTCGGAAACCATATTTAAGCGGGAATCTTTTCTCCTCTGATACTTGGCCCAAATTGAGTGGCACATATAGGGGCCCAATAAATTTAGATCCAATGGGCCTTTTATGATTGCTCATGAACAATTTGTTTCCTTTATTGGATTTCCAATTCCCCCTTTTAGTTACTATCATTGGGTCGATCCTAATTCAAATTCATATTAATTCATTCAATTCAAATGGATTGGATCAACCAAATTGACATTAGCATTATATGATTTTTTTTTTTTGATAATCCGGAAGTTCACCGGTCTTTTGGTCCGACTACATCTCCCAAATTTCCCATGTGAATGTCCCTCCCCATGTTTGGATTTGAACCTAGGATGAGAGCATGCTTTGCATGTTCTCTCACCTAAGCCACCCAAGCTTGGGTAACATAGTATCATGTTACAAGAGGAATGAGGGATTTCAAAGCTTTAGTGTTTATGGTCCACGTGGGATGCTTTTGTGTTTTTATTTTTATTATTATTTGGTAATCATGTATTCTTTTGTATAGTTTTAGTTGAAATTGACCGTTTAATTATGGGCTCCATTTGCTCAAATTTGTTTTTAAAATTTTAAACTAATTTTCTAAATTTGTAGCGTTTTGTTGCAGTGATTAGATTGTCGTTGTTGTACTTTATTTCCCTTAAAAAATTATTATTTTACACCAACACATTTGTGGTATATTAATGAATATTTATAATTTAACATATATATATATATATATATATCGTGCCAAGATTTCTCCATTTGATTTAAAAAAGCATACCTAATAATTAAATCATTGCAAAATATAAGTAATATAATTAACAAACCTCATATAAAAGACATGATATTTTAATAATTTATGTGTATTCTTTTGATTCGGCAACATGTTAGATTTGATCTCTGCACACCACACCTACGGTTAGGCAGTCAAAGCCACTTTTTCTGATAAAATTAATCGAAAGAATTCAATTAATTGGTGGCTTGGCATTAGGTATGCAATCAATGTAATTTCTAAGGGTTTCTTTTTCATTTTTTTTATTGTATAATTAGATTTTAAAGTGAAATCTGACAAGTGGGACATTTCATGATAATTTGTTAATCTAATTTTTAAAATAGCATGCTTCCTATGCCCCTTTTGCGCAATATAATAATTGATTTATTTATTTAGATATTATCACAATCCACAACAATACAAATTCTTAAATATTTAGTATTTAAGCCTGTGAAGATTTAATAATTTGTCTTGTATATACATATATATAGCTGTGTGCATACAGACCCCAAAAATGATTGTGTATTTAATCATTATTATGTATATGTTATTGTATACGTAGGCAAGTACAAATTATTAACGTTTGCTTAACGTACAATAGACCGTTGAAGGAAAAGATTTGGCAGTCAGAAACATAATTATGGGGGAAATCGAATCAATTCCTATTTTTTAAGTTCCACTTGCACTGTTTTACTTTCAAGTTTTTCCAAAAGGACGGGGTTAAATTAGAAATTTCAAGAAGTTTCATGGTAAAAAGTAGAAAAAAACACAAAGGTGAGGACTTCCGACAAAAGTCCCTCGATCCACTTCACTTCCACAATGTCCGTTCGAAAATACGACCGTTGAAGTTAATAATTCAAAAAAAAAAAAGAAACTAAATAACTTCCCCCTCTTCCTCCCTTCTCCTAAAATAAAAACTTCAGTAAAAACCGAGAGAGAGAGAGAGAGAGAGAGAGATGGGTTGCGTTTCTTCGAAACTGGTAAAGAAGGAACTCGTAAGAGAGATTCGCGTCAACAACGGCGGCGATCACATCGTCTCCCTCACTTCAACAACTTACGGTCTCCTCAAACTCGACGAAACAGTTCCGCAGTTACAGGAACCAGCCAAGGATGTTGTCTTGGAATCCGACAAGCCCAAGAGATCTCCGCCGAGTGAAGAGCCAGAGATCATCAACACTTGGGAACTTATGGAGGATCTCGAAGACGCAGTGCCCGTTTCGCATCCACAGAGGATTAGCCCCAAATCTCGAGGCTTTTTTGGAAAATCATGGATGAGTCCGATGAGATCAGTGGATAAGATGGATTCTCCAAATAGAAGTAAGAGATTTTGTGGAAAAGAGAACAGAGGAACTGCCGGAAACAGTTTGAACTCGAGAGGATTTAGTCCGAACCAAGTTTTGAAGCCGAAGAACGTTCTAGAAACTCCGAAAAGAGGCGTTATGAGATTGAGTTTCCCACTGAAATCAGATGAACCATCGACAGTAATGACGCAGAGAAGGAAGAGCTTCAGCCCACTGTTCGATCCGGATCTCGTTGCTTCCTACGAGCGAGAGTTAAATCAGGAGCAAGAACAGATCAAGACAGTGATTTCTCCCGTGCCCGAGATTCTAAAACCTATGAAAACGCAGGAAATAGAGAGTATCCTCGAGAATTTCAAGGAGATCTGCCCACCAGGAGGGGAAAGCTCAGTGATCATATACACAACAACACTCAGAGGGATCAGGAAGACGTTTGAGGACTGCAACACGGTCCGAGCCATCCTCGAGTCTCATCAGATTCAACTGTCTGAACGCGATGTGTCGATGCACTCGGGGTACAAGGACGAGATCAGGGGCATAATGGGAACAAAAGAGGTGAAAATACCGGCGGTGTTCATAAGGGGAAGGCTGATAGGGAGAGTGGAGGAAGTGGTGAAGTTGGAGGAAGAGGGGAAATTGGGGATTTTGCTGGAGGGTATGCCCTCAGCCCGGCAAGGAGGCTGCTGCCGAGGCTGCGGAGGGCTGAGGTTTGTGATGTGTGTGGTCTGCAATGGGAGCTGTAAAGTCATGGATGAAGAGAAGAAGAAGACGATAAGGTGTTTGGAGTGTAACGAGAACGGTTTGATTCTATGCCCAATTTGCCCTTGAGAGAATGCTATGCCATGTATCAAGTGAGAGGGGAAAACCAAGAAGTTGACTGGCTTTGGATTTTTAGAATGTGTAATAATAATGATGATGTGGGTTGATGATTGATTTAGCTTTGCTTGGTCCTTCACCTTTAAGGGGATGGATGCCTCTCATGTTGTGATGGAGCTTGTAGTAATGTAATTTATCTGATTATTCAATTCATTCATTTCCACTGACCAATTTCTACACTCTTGCCATGGATCGTCCATGAAAATTCATAACCGGAACTTGTCATAATGTTCAGGCAGTTTCGGAAGAAACTCGCACTAGAACTGTGAGGTCGTGTGCTCGGCCGACCTCATGGGAAGTTACTGATAGAACTGTGAGGCCATTTGGGAAAACTTCTGGTCGGAATTCGAGTTGGTTTCCAATTCGGAGGCTTACTGTCTTCCTCTTTTCGCATTGTACATCAAAACCTTGAATGGCTGTGAATGCATCTGCTGGAAGATCATCTTCTTTGTGTTGTGACTTTTCCCTTTTGGGTTTCTTCTGTCTCTTTGCTGTCTGCATTTTGTTTGATGGATAAGTCATGTAAGATAGAGACAGTGTGTGTTGAAGGAGAGAACAGGAAAGACTTTGTGTTTTTGAATAAATACTCTTTTTTTTTTTTGAAGTCTTTAGAGAAATCTGTATCAGTGGAAAAAATAAGAGATTAAGGATTCGGTGTTTTAATTGAGGGAAAAAAAGATGGTATTTTATAATTTCTTTTTGCACCAAGAACCGGAACATATCTATTGAACCGGTTTGGCTCCTAAATCGAATTCCGGTCCGGTTCGAGGCCAGTTTCCCGGTTTTGATCCAGGGAACAAAACAAAGGCGCTCCTATAAATACCCAGGGAAACCCTTCTTTCTCGTCTCTCTCAAAGTTAGGGTTTTTGCCTTTTGCTCTCTCGAGCCGCTGAGTTCTTCCGAT